>NC_140934.1:128111964-128673788 GCF_014529385.1 Adiantum capillus-veneris | reverse complement strand
CTCGCTCTCTCCCCCTCTCTGTGTTCTTGTTAGGAGAGCCAATGGGTCATAGAAAGCAAGTAGGTGTGCACAATTTTTTTGGGGGGTTTATTAGATGGTATATGATAGTATACGTAGTATCTCTAGCCCTTCCCTCTTAAGTTTTGATAATGCCCATGATGAATCTTTGACTCATCTGAACACGCCCAAAATTCATTCCCTGCTCCACCCGCTCGTCTCTCTCACACAAAAAATTCATTCTCTACTCAGCTCTCTCGTCTCTCTCACACACAATCATGCATCATGTCTCCATGTCCCAGCAACACAGAGATGAAGTTTGACACGTATAGGGAATATTGTTGCTAAAGAAGATGCAGGCAGACTTGATTTCGCTGAATCAGAGGTATTTGAAGCTGGAAAGAAGGGTTTCCAACTAGACATCCACGAAAAGCTCCGAGAGGGCCACATTTAGGGCTATGCATCAGTTTCTCAACCAAGAGCTGAAGGATGCAGGAGAATGCTTGGATTCTAATGACATGCAGAGAGGAGCAACACACTGCTAGAGCGAAGCTAACGAAAGCAAGTAGAAAACGTCACCATTTTACCCGTCACAATAGAATCCTCGGCATCCACGGAGTGGAGAAAGGAAAAGTTTCCTTGAATCACTTTTTTGGTCCTGAACAATTCAAAGAATACACGGATAAGCTTGACGATCTTGAAGAGCATGGGGTCATTGAACATCAACACAATCAGCAGAAGGCTAAGAGCAGAGGAGCTAAGCGGCGTGGACGGTCAACACATCATAGCACACACAGGCAGGCCCGTCCTTGGGGTGCAGTGGCATCCAGTAGAGCAGGTATTTGTGTTCTCGTAGGGTTTAAATTTTTTTTTTCAGTTAGTTCACAGTTAGTTCCATGGTGTCGGGCAGCCTGTGCCGAAGACAAGGGGAGAGAGAGAATCCGCTACAATGCTCAAGGAGGGCAGCTCCAGAAACGAAAACTGCCCCTCTTGCCAGCACGATCTCGTGGAGAGAGAGAGAGAGAGAGAGAGAGAGAGAGAGAGAGAGAGAGAGAGAGAGAGAGAGAGAGAGAGAGAGAGAGAGAGAGAGAGAGAGAGAGAGAAGGAGAAGAAGAAGAAGAAGAGAGTTTTAACGTCGTAGGAAACTATCCCAAGACACCTTAAAGATCTAGCCGACGAGAAGTTGAAACCAAGACCTGTTATTCAAGAGGGAAATGGCATAACCAATCTACCACACTTGGGTGATAGATAGGTTATACCATTTTCCTCTTTTTATTAGCACGCACACACACACCCACACATACACCCGAGAGAGAGAGAGAGAGAGAGAGAGAGAGAGAGAGAGAGAGAGAGAGGGGTTTTGTGCAGGCCGACTTTCCTCCCTAACAGCTTTTCCTTCTTTTCCATGGCCCAACACATGCAAGCTTTGGCAAAGTACCCTTGGCCTAACACTTAAGATGAACAAAAGAATGGTGGACTGGTTACTTTGGATGGGGCTCGCGAGTGCAAATAGTAGAAAATGAGCACAATGAGGAGTCAAACGTAAATAGACTTTTATACAAAAAAAGGGCACCAGTTTGACCTGATTCGTTAGGCCACAGGATCGCACGACTTTAAGGAGGAGGTTCGAGTCATGTGTTACACGTTTTAATGGCTGACATGCATATGAACATTGAATTGTGCACCTTGAGAGGTGGAGATATGCCTGAACGAATGAATATAAAGTGATGTGAGGAGGGGACCTAGCTGGCCTTTTGTATTGGCAGCATTGACAAAAGCTTGGTTATGGAAGTCATGTCTGGACAAAAAAGGCTCAAGTGTGCTTGGGTGGAGACACTCAATTGAGCTCAGATGGCCTTACGCAGGTGGTTCCCATGGGAGGGAAGTTGTGGCAGTGGTCTGATAGGATATATGTAATGGGAATTCTCAATTGTAACACCTAATAGTTTTAGCAATGGTTGTAAGTACTTCTTGGTGCAGGAAGCAATTTTGCAAGCTGAAGCCTTGGATCAAGCAGGTGCAAACATCATTGACTTGGGTGCACCGTCTAGGAGGGCATATTCCGCCAAGCTTACAAGTGATGAGGAGTTTGCACACTCCTACCTTTCTTGGAGGCCATTAAGAAGCTTCCATCCATGAATTTTGTATGGCCTTCTGTAGATACCTTTTACTCCAATGTTGCAAGAGAGGCTGTGAAGCACGGAATTCACATACTGAACGACGTAACTGGAGGATAATTACATCCTGACATGTATAAAACAATGGCAGAGTTAGGTGTTCCATATGTACTGATGCACATGAGGGGAGATCCAGTCGCAATGTTGTAAGAGAAAAACCTACGATATTATAATGTGAGTGTAGATGTTGCTACAAAGTTGTGTGAGAGCCTAAGAAAGGCAAATTCTTTAGGTATACCAACTTGTCAGGACCTTGATCATAGTGTGCGTAAAAAGGGGACAGGTGGCGATGATGCGTGTGTGGTGCAGGAGGGGGCCTCTGAGAAGCAGTGAGGATGAAGCGGGGATGTTGCAACAGAAGCAGATGAAAAAAGAAAAGAGGGCTCAAGGAGGGCCTCCCTCGGGAGATCGCCAACAGCGTCTGCAATCCTGGAAAGGACTCTTCATCGGCCCACTCTGATGCGTGGGTCATGCGATACTTGAACTTCATAAAGGTTTGCAACGCTTGCTTCTTTGGGCCACCGCGCTGAAAGCGACACAAAGTCATCTGTGGCTCCTTCAATGATTCAACTTCGTCTAAAGTCATGTGTCTACCTTCTTCAAGAATCTCCAAGGATGAAAATTCCTGAAACCACTTCCAACACAAAAACATGAACATACCCATTCCATGTAAAGTGACTTCAAAAATTCTAGTCTTCTTTAAAGACTGTGCATGCAATGTAGATGAACATAGAGACGGAGTGCCAAACCGTTCATCAAACACACGCAAACAATGAGGTTGAATCTTGACTTTCTGATCTAAATCAATCAACTGTGGCAAATCACAATGGAAATACCGATGCTTGATGCTCAATCCTTCTTGTGCTCTTTCTAATACTCTGTCATGCCAAGGAAGAGACATGGAATGTAAATTCCTAGAATGCAAACATTTCTTCTTTCCATGAGTAATCTGCATACATCCGTGCTCATTCATGAGGGAATCGTGCTCATCGTACAATATGTCATGCCTATGAAAAGGGATCACATAAGGACGGTGACTAAAATACAAGAAAGCATCACGAATGAAACACTCGAACAATGCGTGCTAACTAATCATTCGAACACATAATACTCCTGAGAGGATTCTTTGAACCTCGACTCGAGAGCCAAGATCGGTTCTTCGTGATCGATCGAATTTGCAATGAGGTTAGCTTCACTAGACAAAGTATCAACTAAACCATCAATCATCCTTGTGAACAATCACATCATTATCCTGCAAATCATCATGCTCGTGAATAATCACATCTTGATCATGCAAATCATCATGCTCGTGAATAATCACATCTTGATCATCCAAATCATCATGCTTATCATTATCATGCAAATCATGTGTGTCATGCCTTGGAAAAGAAGAGACTGAGAGAGTCTCCTTCTCCTGATCCTTTGCAATCTGTGGCTGCACATTAAGCCTCCATAGGATTTGGTGCAAACCATGGTGTAGATGGGGAAGGGGGAGGATCGGAAAAACCTCCTAGTGGGGAAGACTCTTCTTCGCCACTTCCATGCTCATCACCTCCATGCAAAGTGTCCATTTTGCTTCGCGTAATGACCATACACTGAAGCCGTGGGTTTGTAAGTTCACGAGGAACTTGGGTTCTTGTGGGTCTTGGGTTCTTGGGTTCTTGAGTCTTGAGGTTCTTGAGGGTATTGAGGGTCTTGAGATTCTTGAGAGTCTTGAGGTTCTTGAGATTCTTCTTTCGCTTGCAATCTGTGTTAGAGAAGGATCTTCTCTTCACCCGAGCTCTTCTCTTTCCCACAGGCCCCTTGGCGGCCTTGCGCTCACACCAAGGTTGCTTTTTCCCACCTCACATCGATTGGCCGGCCGCTAAGTGCACGGTCCGCTCTCAATGAGTAAAAAGAGGCACAAGGGGAAGCTGGACAAGCCCTTCTTTCTTGGGTTTCCTGTCACTCTTCAAAAACACGATTAGGAATCGACACGCCTAAGTGGAGTTGGGTTACGTGCGATCGCAACAAGCAAAAAAAAAAAAAAAGTGGTTCTTGTGGTTCTTTCCTTGAGTGATACAGAACAGTGTCAAAGCTCTGATACCAATACAAGGTGCAACGGATGTGAATGTTAAACTTTGCTCAAGATGAGTGCTCCGAACTGTCCTCAAGGGTTCCTTTTACTTACGGAAGGGAGAGCCTTCCGTTCCTTTAGTGAGAGAGTGCAATGGACACAAACAAAGTGGTGAACACTGTGAATGAGGGTGCTGAGACTGAGAGATAGAGAGAGAAGAATACGACACCAGAATGTTGTCAAACCCTCCTCCGAAGGCCCCATTCTCTATGGCGAGAACGGTCTACTATTGATTGCACAAATCTCTACAATGCAATGGACTTACCGATGATATCGACGACGATGAGGACGACGACAAGACGGGCTGAAATCTGAAAATGCTAAGGGTTGAAATCTGCAAATCTTTATCTGCTGAATTTTGACTCTATGTTGGCGATGATGTCGATGACGACGATGCAACGACGACTCGCTGAAAATGCAGATGCTGAAATCTGCGTTTTCCGGACTGAAACTGCAAACTTCGATGGATCTGACCGTGCGGCGAGGATCTGCTGCTGCGGGAAGGTGAGATCTGCGAGGTTTGGGGGCTCTACTGCGATGTGTCAATGCTAAATGGTGCAAGCAAAGGAGACTCTCTCAGTCTCTTCTTTTCAAAAGCACAACTCAGGAGATTTGCATGATAATGATAAGATGATTTGCATGATCAAGATGTGATTACTCACGAGCATGATGATTTGCAAGATAATGATGTGATTGTTCACAAGCATGATGGTTTAGTTGATCCTTTGCCTAGTGAAGCTAACCTCATCGCAGATTCGATAAATCACAAAGAACCGATCTTGGCTCTCGAGTCGAGTTCCCAGAAACCCCCAAAGGAAGTATTATGTGTTTGAATGATTAGTCAACACGCATTGTTCGAGTGTTTCATTCGTGATGCTTTCCTGTATTTTAGTCACCGTCATATTGTGATCCCTTTTCACAGGCATGCCATATTGTACGATGAACACGATCACTCATGAAAGAGCACGGATGTATGCGGATTACTCATGAAAAGATGAAATATTTGCATTCAACGAATTCACATTCCATGTCTCTTCCTTGGCATGACACAATATCCGAAAGAGCACAAGAAGGATTGAGCATCAAGAATGGGCATTTCCATAGTGATTTGCCACAGTTGATAGATTTAGATCAAAAAGACAAGTTTGGATTCCATTGTTTGCGTGCGTTTGATGAACGGTTTGGCATTCCGTCTATATGTTTATCTACATTGCATGCACAGTCTTTTAGGAATACTAGAATGTCACTTTACATGGAATGGTAAGTTCATGTTTTTGTGTTGGAAGTGATTTCAGGAATTTTCATCCTCGGAGATTTTTGAAGAAGGTAGACGTATGACTATAGACAAAGTTGAAGCATTGAAGGAGCCACAGATGACTTTGTCTCACTTTCGGCATGGCTCAGAGAAGCAAGCATTGCAAACCTTTATGAAGTTCAAGTATCGCATGACCCACGCATCAGAGTGCGCCGTCGAAGAGTCCTTCCCAGGATTCCAGACATTGTTGGCGATCTTCCTTGACGCCATACACTTCGGTACCAGTACCTCAGTTTGAAAAGGAGGGGATGTCACGTGCACATCTAACCCTATGTATACGTGGACAAGCTACTTCATGGCAAGAGTTCAATTCAGTTCAGTCAGCCTAGATTCAGAAGTGTTCTGGAACTATTGTGAGTGTTCGCAGACCGTGTAGATGCATATTCTCTGGTTGCACACAGCATTACTATCAGAATCCATCAGGAGCATTTTACAGTGCAGAAAATCTATTTTCCCTATTTTAGCCATTTTTCACTTATTATTTTTAAGTGACTTTTGTTGGGAACTAGGTAGGGCAACTTAGCAAAGCAAATATAAAAGAAAACCTAGCGCTAGTGAAATCTGGCAGAAGGAGGAAGAGTTTGAGCGGCAACTCACGGAGTTGGTGGCTAGAGGATTCATATGTCCTAGTGTAAGTCCTTTTGCTGCTCCTATTTTGTTTGTCCGAAAAAAAGATGGTTCGTCTCGTTTGTGTGTTGATTACAAGGCATTGAACAAGATGACCATCAAGAACAAGTTTCCAATGCCTTGCATTGAGTATATCCTTGATAGGCTCAATGGGACAAAGGTTTTCAATAAAGTCGATCTCAAGAGTGGATACCATCAGGTACAGGTATTCAAAGGAGACATCTTCAAAACCGCTTTTCGCACAGAGCGAGGGCAATGGGAGTATGTTGTTATGCCTTTTGGATTGACAGGTGCCGTGGATACATTTAATCGTCTCATGGTAGGCCGCTTTGGTGATATGGTTGGTATGTGTGTGTTCATCTTTCTGGATGATGTTCTCATTTTTTCTGCATCGTGGGAACAACATGAAAAGGATGTCGAAAGGGTACGAACCCATTTGGATGAGTGTCAGTTGTACATTGCAGCTAAGAAATTTGAGTTTTTTCTCACTGAAGTTTCTTATCTGGGTTAAATCATTTCTGCAGAAGGCGTCAAGCTAGACCCCGCAAAGGTAGAACAAGTACGTAATTGAGATTTTCCCAAAACTGCATATGATGTGCTCTCTTTTCTTGGTTTATGTCAAGCATATAGTTCGCACATAGAGAATTTTTCAAGCATTGCCGCACCTATGACTGATGCTTTGAAAGGGGTAAAGACTGGCCATCAGCGCGTAGACTTGCCCGAGGCATCCATTGAGGCTTTTGCAGCTGTCAAGGTTGGGGTGACAGAAGCACCGTGTCTTATCCTTGCATCCTGGGATGACCCCTTTGAGGTATGGACGGATGCGAGCAATGTCGCAATCGGCGCTGTGCTTCAGCAGCATGGTCGTCCAGTAGCTTTCCTTAGCCGGAAGCTCAATAGTGCAGAAAAGAACTAATCAGTTTATGATAAAGAACATTTGTCTTTCATTCACTCTCTTAAGCATTGGAAGCATTTTCTTTATGGTAGAGAGTTCACAGTTCGCACTGATCACCAAGCCCTTAAGTGGCTCCAGTCTATGTCACAAACGGGAGCGCACACGAATAATAAACAAGATGAAAATAAATAATCTTTCAACTAAACAGAGTTGAGGGAGAAGTTCGACACAGTATTTGGGACCAGAAGATGGGTTAGTCCCCCCCTTAAAGAGAATCCTTTATTAGAAAGAATCTTTTTACAAGCACAAGAACCGGAGAAAACCCCTTCGTTCTAAATATCTGACTCGATGGTCGTTCCTTCCCGTAAGGGAAATCCGAGAGACGAGCTCTCAATCCTTTTTCCGTCTGTACTCGGAGTCGAGACTCCGCAGACAATTTCCGAATTCCGTTCCCAGAATTCCCAAGCGTAGCGCCGAAGCCCTCTCGCTTCTCCTTTGCGATGAAGTACCCGCAAACACACACACAAACACGCGACAACAATTTGTATGGCGAATCCACAATAGATACATGTCGCTCTTGCACGATAAGCAACTTCCGTGCTTCGTAGTCTCGTGATCTCTTGCGTTATCTGGCGACAGAGTCTTCTCTTGCTAACATTGGTAACTCCCTTTCAGTGAGGGCATGTGGTGCTTTTATAGCTCCTTGGCCACGGCACGAATAGCTACTCGCATAGAGATCATGGCTGGTTTTTTTTTTGTTTTTTTTGTGGCTACTCTACCCGAAATAGGGAGAGAGAATTCGCTGGCTGGTTTCGTTGCTTTATTTTCTAAGTGGCTGCCCACTTATCAAGTGGGCGGCCGGCATATTATAAAATTGGTCTGAACCTGCCTAAAAACTCAATAAAACCTTACAAGTTTAAAATAATGCTTTTCACAACACTTCCCAGGCGTTCCTGGATGCAACCACATGCACAAATGCAATGCAGACCTAGATTCCTCGCGGGAAAGCATTTTCTCTTTCCAGAATACTCGTTCAAATTTTCCGCTTTTTAAAAGCTTCTCAAAACCCATCTTTATTCTTGTGCTTGCGTCTTTACACGTATTCCTTTTTCTAGTTCGGGTTTCCTGCCAGACCAACGAGATATTCCCTTTCCGATGCTCCCGTCACCCCATCACGTGACGCATTAGGAATATTCGTTTCCCGGTCTCTCCTACCGAACTAACGGTAAAACCCCTTCGCGATGCTTAATGTCACCCATCATATGACACATCAGAGTTTTCCATTTCTGATGGCTTTTAATAGTTCCAGTAGATCTACAGTTCCTAACCTTACGGTTCAAGTGCACATCTTTAAATATCCTAATTTCAATAAAAAGAAATTACTCGAAAAAATAAGAAAATAAGAAAATAGTCCATTTAGCAACATCCCTCTGGCTTCTCAACAGTTGTCCTCAACTGTAGTGCTTGTACATATCCTTCCAGAATCTCAGGATAGGATGCTAATTCCTGCTCGGTCATCCACTGAGCATCTAAAGTAGAATAATTCTTAAACTTTACCAAATACTTCCGTGTAATCTTCTGGACTTAAGTGGCCGCTCCTGATGATGAATGATCTGCTCCAGTTGGAGTATTTCTTCTGTTTCCTCAACCTCAAGAGGTTTCTCAGCAATAAGCTGACTTGGAAGCGGTCCCACATATGGTCGTAGTAAACTAACATGGAAAGCATTGCGGATCTTCCAATTAGATGGTAAGTCTAATCGGAACGTCACATCGTTCACTTGGTCAATTATCTTAAACGGCCCATAATAGCGATTGGAAAGTTTTACCACTTTCCCTTTATGAGTCGCTTGTTTCTTTAGTCTTGTCTTCTCAAACTTGAGTAAGAGTAGTTGACCGACTGTTAAGTCCAGGTTCCTTTTGTGCTTGTCTGTAGCTTTCTTATGTTTTTTCTAAGAGCGCAAAATTGCTCTCTTAACTTGCCCGTAGACCGTGTCCAAATCCCAGACAAACTCATCCGCTGCGAAAATCTTATCCTTAGTGACAAGGATCGGTGGAAGCAAAGGCTTACCATAGAGAATCTCAAAAGGTGCTTTCCCCGTAGACGAATGCACGGTATTGTTATACGCGTACTCAACAAGGGGAAAATACTTCTCCCAGTCAGACTGTCTTTTGACACATAAGAGTTCAGCATATCCAATATTGTGGAATTAACGATCTCACTCTGCCTATCCATTTGAGCATGATATACACAAGAAAAATTCAACTTTGTGCCAAGGTTATCAAATAAGGCACGCCAAAAGTTGCCCGTCATGCGATGTCACGTGACACATCCAACCCTATGTGTCCGTGGACAAGCTACAGCATAACAAGGTTCAGCCAGTCCAGTCAGTCTAGATTAGAAGTGATCTGGCACTTTTGTAAGTCTATTCGTAGACCGTGCATGCCCAGTCAGTTAGTGTAGATGCATATCCTCTGGTTGCACACAACATGATCATATGTATTCCCATCAGAATCCATCAGATTCCATCAGGGAAATCTTCCAGTGCATTTAGCCTATTTTTTCTATTTTTGACATTTTTCACTTATTAATTTAAGTAACTTCCCAACATAAGTAGGTAGGGCAATTTTGCTAAGAAAATATATAAGCAAACCCAAGTTAGCACCAAATGGCAGAAGAGGCAGCAGGAGCTCCACGCTCAACAGGCAACTTCTCAGCAAACACCCCTAGTAGACCTAGCGTTTTCCACTAATGCCAGCAAGGCTGCCCATCCAGCGTTTTTCAGCTTGAACGTAGCAGAGGTACCAGCGTTTTCCAGCTTTAAAGGCATAGCAGACAAGGCTGCGATTTCTAGCATTAAGGACAGTAGATCAGCCCACAATTTCAACCCTAGATACTTGCGGAAGATCATCATTTTCAGCCTTCAAAAACGCAGCCAAATCAGTGTTTTCAGCAGCCCCGAATCAGTCCCAGATTTTCAGCCCATAGCGTTTTTGGACAGCAGATAGAAGGTTGCAGATTTCAGCCCTTAGGTCGTCGTCGTCATCGACATAGCCTAGACTTGCATCAGTCTCATGCATACCCTTTGTACTAGATTGTGCAATCATAAGTAGACCACTCTCGCCGACGAGAGTGGGGCCTTCGGAGGAGGGTTTTACAACGTCTCTGGTGTCGTATCTCTCTTCTCTCTCTATCTCTCAGTCTCATACACTTGCACGCACAGTATTCATTCACTTTGTTTGTGATCATAGCATTCTCTCATTAAGAACGGAAGGCTCTCCCTTCCATAAGAACAAAAGGAACCTTGAGCACAGTTCGGAGCACTCATCTTGAGCAAAGCGCAAACATTCATTCCGTTGCACCTAACATTGGTATCAGAGCTTTGGCAGTGTTCTGTATCACTCAAGGAAAGAACCACAAGAATCACAAGATCTTTTTTTTTGCTTGTTGCGGTTGCACGAACCCAAGTTCACTTGGACGTGTCGATTCCTAATCGTGTTTTTGAAGAGTGACAAGAATTCCAAGAAAGAAGGGCTTGTCCAGTCTCCCCTTGTGCCTCTTTTCACTCATTGAGAGCAGACCGTGCACTTAGCGGCCGGCCAATCGACGTGAGGTGGGAAAAAGCAACCTTGGTGTGAGCGCAAGGCCGCCAAGGGGTGCGCCTGCTGCAGAAAGGAGTAGAACTCGGGTAAAGAGAAGATCCTTCTCAAATGCAGATTGCAAGCGAAAGAAGAACCTTAAGACCCTCAAGAACCTCAAGAACTCAAGAACCAAGATCCCCAAGAACCCAAGTTCCTCGTGAACTTAAGAACCCAAGAACCCAAGACCCACAAGAACCCAAGTTCCTTGTGAACTTAAGAACCCAAGCCCAAGAACCCACAAGAACCCACGACTTAAGTGGATAGTCATCACTCGAAGCCAAATGGCTACTTCGCTTGGAGGTGATGAGCATGAGAGAGGCGAAGAAGAATTTTCCCCACCAAGAGGTTTTTCCAACCCTCACCCTTCCCCATCTACGACAAGGATTGCACTAACTCCTATGAAGGAGTTGCCGCAGTTGTTTATGGACAGGAAGTTAGACTATGAAGAAAGAAGGGTAGCCATAGATCGTGAATACGATGCAAGAATGGAAGCCATAGATCGTGAATACGATGCAAGAATGAAAGCCATAGAGCGTCAGTACGACTTGGAAGAAAAAGAAAGTCAAGCCAAATTTGATCGTGAGAACAAAGCAAGACAAGCAGAATTTGATCGCGAGAACAAAGCCATCAAAGAAAAGAGCGACAAACACATGAAAGAGTTCTTGTGACTCTTTTCTCAAGCTCAGGCACAGATACAAGAGATTCGGAAAAAGGAGACTCTCTCAATCTCTTCTTCTCCAAAGCAAGACACACAAGATTTGCATGATGATAAGCATGATAATGATGAGCATGATGATTTGGATGATAAGAACAAGCATGATGATTTGCAAGATGATCAAGGTGTGATTTCTCACAAGAAAAAGATGTGATTGTTCACAAGGATGATGTGTTAGTTGATACTTTCTCTAGTGAAGCTAACGACATTGCAGAGACGATCAATCACGAAGCATCGATCTTGGCTCTCGAGCCTAGGTCCAAAGAACTCCCTCAAGAAGAACCGATCTTGGCTCTCGAGCCTAGGTCTCAAGAACCCTCATAGGAAGTATTATGTGTTCACATGATTGATACGCACGCATTGTTTGAGTTTTTCATTCGTGATCGTTTCCTGTATTTTAGTCAGCGTCTTTATATGATCCCTTTTACTAGGCATGACATATTGTACGTTGAGTACGTTTCACTCACGAATGAGCACGAATGTATGCGGATTGTTCATGAAAAGCTGAAAAGTATGCATTCAAGGAAGTCACATTCCATGTCTCTTCCTTGGCATGACATAGTTTCCGAACGAGCACATGAAAGTATGAGCACCAAGCATGGGCATTTCCGTTGTGAATTGCCACAGTTGATTGCTCTAGATCCAAAGAGAAGGATTCGATCTCATTGTTTGCATGTGTTGGATGAACGGTTTATAACTCCGTCTCTATGTTCATCTACATTGCATACACAGTCTTTAGAGAAGACAAAATTTTTCCACTCACTTTACATGGAATGGGTATGTTCATGGTTTTGTGTTGGGAATGCTTTCAGGAATTTTCAGTCAGGGAGATTCTTGAAGACGAAAGAAGCATGACTTTAGATGAAGTAGAAGCATTGAAGGAGCCACAGAAGACGTTGTGTCGCTTTCGGCTCGGTCCAAAGAAGCAAGCTTTGCAGACCTTTATGAAGTTCAAGTACCGCACGACCCACACATCAGAGTGGGCCGGCGAAGAGTCCCTTCCAGGATTCCGGATGCTATTGGCGATCTGTCTCGACGCCATACAGTTCGGTACCAGTATCTCACTTTGAAAAGGAGGGGATGTCATGTGACACATCGAACCCTATGTGTCCGTGGACAAGCTACAGCATAACAAGGTTCAGTCAGTCCAGTCAGTCTAGATAAGAAGTGATCTGGCACTTTTGTGAGTCTATTCGTAGACCGTGCATGCCCAGTCAGTTAGTGTAGATGCATATCCTCTGGTTCCACACAGCATGATCATCAGTATTCCCATCAGATTCCATCAGGGGAATTTTCTAGTGCATTTAGCCTATTTTCCCTATTTTTGACATTTTTCATTTATTAATTTAAGTAACTTCCCAACAAAAGTAGGTAGAGCAATTTTGCTAAGAAAATATATAAGCAAACCCAAGTTAGCACTAAATGGCAGAAGAGGCAGCAGGAGCTCCACACTCAACAGGCAACTTCTCAGCAGACACCCCCAGTAGACCTAGCGTTTTCCACTAACACCAGCAAGGCTGCCCATCCAGCGTTTTTCAGCTTGAACGTAGCAGAGGTACCAGCGTTTTTCAGCTTTAAAGGCATAGCAGACAAGGCTGCGATTTCTAGCATTAAGGACAGCAGATCAGCCCACAATTTCAACCCTAGATACTTGCAGAAGATCATCATTTTCAGCCTTCAAAAACGCAGCCAAATCAGCGTTTTCAGCAGCCCCGAATAAGTCCCAGATTTTCAGCCCATAGCGTCTTTGGACAGCAGTTAGAAGGTTGCAGATTTCAGCCCTTAGGTCGTCGTCGTCATCGACATAGCCTAGACTTGCATCAATCTCATGCATACCATTTGTACTAGATTGTGCAATCATAAGTAGACCACTCTCGCCGACGAGAGTGGGGCCTTCGGAGGAGGGTTTTACAACGTCTCTGGTGTCGTATCTCTCTTCTCTCTCTATCTCTCAGTCTCATACACTTGCACGCACAGTGTCCATTCACTTTGTTTGTGATCATAGCATTCTCTCATTAAGAACGGAAGGCTCTCCCTTCCATAAGAACAAAAGGAACCTTGAGCACAGTTCGGAGCACTCATCTTGAGCAAAGTGCAAACATTCATTCCGCTGCACCTAACATGCGAGGATCTCGATCAGTCACAATAGACTTGGGCAGCCCATGATGCTTAAAGATCTGTGCTAGAAAAATTCTAGCCATATGGTCTGCTTTGATTGTTTTCTTAACTGGAATAAAGTGAGCTTGCTTGCTAAATCTGTCCACGATAGTCCAGATCACATCATTTCTAGTTTGAGTCTTCGGGAGATCCATAATAAAATCCATGGCAATACTCCTCCAGGTTTGATCAGGCATAGGTAAAGGTTGGAGTAACCCAGGCGTCTTATGCCGATCATACTTTACTTTTTGGCAAACCACGCATTCCTTGACATATTGATCAATGTCTGCTTTAAGGCTTTGCCAAAAGAAATATCTTTCCAATGCTAAGGTTGTAGGGAGAATTCCCCAATGACCCGCATATGGTGAAGCATGTGCTTCTTCCATGATTTTGCTTCTCAATAGTTCTGTCACGCAAATTTCTTGGTGGTGATAGAGGTAACTATCCCGAATAGAATAGGGATATTCATCCTCTCTGTTCTGTAACTTATTCCAAGTGGAGGAGAAGTCTGGGTCATTTGGATACAACTCTGGAAGTGATTCCAATTCTTGGTGATACACAGAAGTAACTGCGTTCACCCTAGGCCGTCTAGACAATGCATCTGCAGCCACATTCTTACTCCCAGCCGTATGGAGGATCTGGAAGTGAAACATGGACAAAAAGTTGGCCCATCTCATTTGCTTCTCAGATAATTTCCGTTGCGCAAGAAAATACTGCAAAACTCTGGTGATCGGTTTTGATCACAAAATCTGCTCCTAGAAGATAATGCTTCCAGGTAGACAAGGCGTGGATCACAGCCATAAGTTCCTTCTCGTAGATTGAGGCATGCAATTCTACATCCTTAAGTCGTCTACTTTCATAAGCCACTACATGGGCTTCTTGGTTAAGCACTGCACCGATGCAATCACCTGAAGCATCGCAGTGAACCTCGAATGGTTTCCTTAAGTCTGGCACTATCAAAATAGGTCCATGGCTTAATAGGTACTTTAGCCTACCAAAGGCACTTTGTTGTCTCGATCCCCACCTGAAGGGGATCTTTTTCCTTGTTAGGTCATGAAGTGGTCCTGCTACTTAAGTAAAACCTCGGATTAAACCTCCGATAGTAAGAACACAATCCCAGAAAACTTCGTACATCATGTACCGTAGTGGGAGTTGGCCAATCTTGCACGACTTGGATCTTTGCGGGATCCATTTTCACTTGATTGTGTGAGACTATATGGCCGAGATAGTGTATCTCAGTGAGGAAGAACTCACTCTTCTTTGCATTCACATGCAACTCCTGCTTTCGCAATTCTTGAAACACTATATCCAAGTGCTTCCGATGTTCCTCCTTGGTCTTTGAAAAGACGAGTATGTCATCAAAGAACACTTCTGTGAAAGCTCGGTGTGGGCTGAAAATTCGATCCATCATTCGATTGAATGTGGCAGGAGCATTGGTCAAGCCAAACGACATTACCAAAAATTCATGAAGTCCAAAAGTTGTGCCAAAGGCAGTCTTAGGGACATCTTTAGGGGCTATGCATATCTGATGATACCCGCTTTTTAAGTGAATGCGACTAAAGATGCTTGCTCCCTGCAGCTTATCGAGAATATCGGAAAGCGATTCTTTGATAGTGATCTTGTTTAGAGATCGATAATCTATGCACATTCGAAACGTGCCGTCTTTCTTCTGCACTAGTAGAACTGGAGAGCAGTCAGGCGAAGTACTTAATCGTACTAGACCTTTTTCCAGAAGCTCGTTGACTTGCTTCAAAATTTCCTCTTGCTGAGCAAGACTAACCCGATAAGGAGGTAGGTTTGGGGGAGAGCTACCTGGTACGAGATCAATGCGATGATCTTCCAGATGTTCCGGAGGTAGCTTGTCTGGTAGAGTATCCGTGAAACAATCTTTATACTTTTCAAGAAATTGAAAACGTTTAATTTCCAAACTAGAGAGCGAACCCTCATTAGTTTTATCTCTTTCACGTGCAAACCTTAAGTAAGCAGAAACGCACTTCTTTATTTCCTTCTTAATGGAGATATGGCTTACGATTGGAAATAGCCAATCCCCTGCATCAGCAAAAATTTTAATGTTCTTACCCTCATGCTCAAAAGCGAGGGTCCTTTCTACATAATCTGGGACCGGTTGCATATGGTAATGCCATGGCATACCTAAGATGATATCACATCCCTCGATAGGTGCCATCAAAAAGCATTCGCGGTCCTTGTATTCACCAATCCGGAGATGGAGTTGTCCTTGCACGGGAGTTGCAGTGGTGGTCAACCCCTCAAATGACGATCCGGAAGTGACTGGAGTTCTAAGCTGAGCCGGTGTAAGGCCCAAGCGTTCTGCAGTTTCCAGTGAGATGAAGTTGTCCGTCGATCCAGGGTCATAGAGGATCAGCACCCGCTGGTTATTCACACATCCCCAGCCTTTAAGGAGCTAGCGCTTCCCTTTCTTGGTTTTTGTATTCCCTTGCACATCAAGAATGGAATTCAAGCTCGGTGGAGCGGATTTCTTCTTCAATTGTTCCTTCTTCGAAGATGTTTGTTCCTGCCGTTGCTGCTGAACAGGGCAGCCGGGTATCATATGTCCTTTTTCACCACAGTAGAAGCACCTTCCTTGCTCTTTGAAGGTTTGTACTTGGTTCGACGTGAGATACTTAAGCCGTTTTCCAGTACCCTCTGGCTTCTTAGGCTCATCCGGGTCCTCTGGGGAACGCTTTTTGCCTTGGTTGCCATGGTCATCATAGACCGCTCTTTGCCTTGCACGGTATGTGCTATGTTTCATCCGTCTGGAGGTACCAGTAGAATGTAAATCCTCGGCAATGATTGCCGACTCCATCATCCGCTGAAGGGTGTCGTATGGGTACACCTTCATGCTCTTTCGAAGTGGTGGTTGAAGACCTGCTTCAAACTTTCACATCTTTTCTTCGTCGGAAATCTTCATAAAAGGCGTAACTTTTAGAAGAACCGACCAAAACTTGTCAACGTAAGCCGTGACTTTCTCTTGTTCCTTCTGGGCGAGCCAGCCCCATTCCTTCCGAATGTCCTTCTCGAAATCAGGTGAAAGAAATTGTTTATAGAATTCAGCTTTAAATTGAGTCCAGGTTCTGGCTTGAGTACCTTCCAGAATTTTGGCTAGCCAACATTTGCTTGCAGTCTCCTTGAGATGCATCCCAACATGACGCAACTTGGATTTTTCAATGAAGTTTCCGTTGGCAAAAGCAACTTCAACCTGCATGATGAAAGACAGTGCCTTGGAGATATCTCTCCGTCATGTGTAGTTATGAAACTTCACATCCTTGTCACCGGATTTGAAAATCCGCATCTTGAGGTGACGTCTGCGGTTATCCCTCTTGAACTGGGGCTTCTCTTTAGTAGCATGTAGGGAAGTAGTAGGAGTTTTCTTCTTGGGAGAAGATTTAGATACTGTATGAGAAGTAGATTTAGTAGTATAATCAGGAGAGTATGATGGAGAAGAGATAGAGACATCCTTGCTTTCATTAAGCAGAGAAAGTTCTTTTTCCTGGCCCTTGCTCTTGGAAGACCGTTTGTCTTTCTCCGGAGATCCCTTGTGCGTTTCGGCACCTTTTTCCGCACCATCCACCTGCAGGTTACTTATGGTAAAATTCAAATGACCAAAATGTGCATGCCAAAGTTTTGCATCTGAAATAGCCCTTGAATCTGCAACTCAGATCATGAGCTGTACATCTGTCATCCACAAATTGACTACAAGTCCAAGTCTAGCAAGTGCGGATACATACAAGAGATTCTTCTTGATCCCAGGTACATAAAGTGGATTCCTCTCTCTCTACAAAGAAGGACGATTCTGGGAAGGAACGAGAAGAACCATGAAAAGCCACGGAAAAACCGCTGAAGAAGAACTTCAGCGCTGAAGACGAACTTCAACGCTGAAGACGAACTTCAGCAAGTGCGAACCCAACTCGCGGAATTGCAACAACTCATTTCGTTGCCGGATGTCCAAAAGGCTTTGGACAGAATCAAGAAGCCGCAAGGAACAGATGTCGATGGGCGTCAGGAAAATCACCCGACACAAACACAAAGGCCCCTCTATAGCTCAAAGTATCCACAACACCCCTATCCTCTTAGAAAACACCTTCAAAATACATTTCTCACTAGCAGACTACCACCTGCTCAATTTCCACTGCTCACACACTCCACAAATCCACCACACAATGCACACCTACTGCCACGGTCTGTCTCCACCCTTACACACACACACACAACCGCTCAATTTTACTCTATCACACAAGACACCGTCGGTCCAGAGGGGCACACACTTCCACACTGGTGGCATCAAGGGGAAACACTAGAGAGGAGAAAGAGAAGGGGGTAAGGGGGAACGACAGCAAGACAGGGCAACTAAGTACAAGGCTGAGTCGTCGGCGAACTCAGCGTCCAGAAGCTCATCCCCCCGTATAGGGAACGCTAATCCCCTCAGACCAACCTGCTGTGACACCAAAAATCTGCTCATCGCCTCTGCATAGAACAGAAAGAGAAAGGGGGCAAGAGGACAACCCTGTCTGACCGATCGTGTGAGCATGAAGCGCTCACCTCTACCTCCTGCCAAAAGCACCTGACTGTGAGCCTGTATGTACAAAGCTAACACCCCTCTGATCCAAGCATCTGAGAAGCCCATCCTTCGTAGAGTGCCCTCTAGAAAGTCCCAGTAAACTCTGTCGTATGCCTTCTCAAAATTGAGAAGAAGAATTACAAGGTCCTCCCCACGGAGCCGTGCCAGGGCAGAAGCCTCCTAGAAAGTGAAGATGTTGTCAAGGATACTGCATTCCTTGACAAAACTTGTCTGAGTCCCATGTATAAGGCTCTCCAAAAGTGGCTGAATCCTCAAACTCAGAGCCTTGGCAAGAATTTTGTAGGCTGAGTTGAGGACGGTGATGGGGCGCCACTGTCGAATCTCATCCAAGGAGCCACCCTCCTTTGGAATGAGGTAAATCGGGCCCTCACTCATGCTATCCGGCATCACTCCTATGTGCAGAATGTACTGAAAGGCACTACAAAGATCTAGGCCAAGCAGGTCCCAGTACTCCAAGAAGAAGCTGGGAGTCAGCCCATCCTCACCTAGACAGCTACCACGAGGGAGGGCCCTAAGAGCCGTGTGCAACTCCTCAAGCTGAAGAGGCATCTCTAGCCTCTGGCGCATCTCCTCAGTCACAAGACAAGGCATTTGTGCCCAAACCTGCTCTCTGCATGCATCCTGCCGCTCTGACTGGGGCTCAGCCGTTGATGGTAACTCACGGTAAAAGTCAGTAGCAACTGCATGCATATCCTCGGGCTCACAAACAACTGACCCATCGGGTCTCCTCAACTGATTGACCTTGGCATCCGAGTGCCGAGGTCCCACTGTCTCAAAAAAAAGCACTTGTCACTTTGTCACCCACCTGAGTCCACTGAGATGCTTGTCAGTGAAAGACAAACTCATGACGCCTCTCCTCTGTGCAAGCAAGCTCCTGTCGAGCCTGCTGTAACTTCTCCTCCAACCATGGACTGTCTGGATGTTGCTCCTGCTTCCTATGTAGTGAAGCAATGCCTCGTCTGAGATGCTGCTCCTCCTCTCTCGCTGCAACCCGTCGAGCTAGAGAATCCTGGAGAAAAAAGTGGCTAAGCTGAGCTAGGCCTAAGGCCACTCTGTCTGCAGGTAGAGCCTAGCTGTCCATGCCCTCTGTCCAAAGAGCCTCTACCCTCTCTCTGAGTGTTGAGTCCAACAAGACCCGCTCTGGGATCCGAAGCATCGTGCTCCCACTCCTTTGCTTGTCTGCCACAGTGAGGATCACTGGTGCATGGTCCAAGAAGGATGTCCTTGCCAGGATGCCCACTGATCCCCCCAAGTCACTGAAGTGGTCACTAGTGTAGAAGCGATCTATCCACGATAGATTCACTCCTCCCACTCTGCAGTCCGACCTAGAGAAGGAAAGACTCGCTGGAGGCCTCACAAAGCCAGAATGCTGCCATGTATCCGAGACCCTCAAAGTCATACACAACCTCTCCCAAGATGCTAACTCGACTCCATGCACAGTAGCATGGATGCCTCCGATCCTGTTAGAAGGGTCCTCCAACATGTTGAAGTCCCCTCCTACACACCAATGGTCAACTTGTGGCAAAGACTCAACAATCTGTGACCAAAACTCTGCACGAGCACTCGCCACATTGGGCGCATAGATGTTCAGGAAGCCCACAAGGCCACCTTGAACTTGCATAGTAATCCACTGAGCCCTACCTAGCACAATAATCCCTCTGCCCACAATGGCCTGCTGCAATGAGTCCGCAATAGTCATACATACCCCACCTTGGATGCCTCCAGGTCCAAAAGCAACTGACCAAAAGGTATCATATCGTCCACGCAAAATCTGACCACTTCGCCGAATGCGGCTCTCAGACATATGGTGCTCCTGAAGCATAAGGAGATCAATCTCTCCTCCCACAAGGCAACGTTGAAGCTCCTGACGCAATCGGCCCCGCTGTCGCTGCAACAGGGGCCCACCTAGTCCCTGCACGTTCCACAAGACGATCCTCATGGGGAGCGAGAGAGAACAGATGCTGCCGCAGCAGCAAGACGGGCTATCTTCGAGGCTGGCTTGGATGGGGAGTAATCCGCATCTAAGCATCCTATAGATAGGCGAGACTGCAGTGAGTGCCTAGCCCAAGCCCAAGCAGAGCGAGCCGTGCGTAAAGCAACCTCCTCTGTCCAGAAGTCCTGATGAATGTATACATAGCAAGGAAACACTGCGTATCAGCAAAAAAGTACACCACAATATGCCTACATCCTGCTGAGTCTGTGGGTGTCACTGCAAACTTGGCCAGTGGCCACAAAGTCTGCAGCAAATCTGTAACTGCAAGTTCTCCCATGTAGTGAGAGAACTTGAGAACCTGTGTATGCAACCATCCCACCACTGAGTCGAGGGACCACTCTGTCTCGGCCCTACCACAGAGGGGGAAGGAGAAACCAACTGTTGAGTCCAAGGCCTCTATCCCCCTAGCGGGGAGGAACAAAGCATGGACCCTGAAGCAGGCTGCCTCGTGGTTTGCTGTGGAATCGCCGAGAAGGCGAGTGAACCCGTAGTCAAAGAAATCCTAGCGGCGTCGGAGGTCAATGCTCATCAGACCACGAGGGATAGCTGCAAGGAAAGATGTCTGAATCTGCAGAGGGGGCCGCAAGAAGGGCTGACCCTCTCTCGCTAGGCGACTCATGGAAAAGGCGCTGCCAAGAGATCTCCTAGCCGCCGGCGAGGGACCAGTCTCCTGAGTCGACTGTGGAACTGGAGCAGGAGGGGGGGGAGAAGGAGCTGGGGGGGGCGGAGGGGAAGAGGAGCGGGGTGGGGCGACAGAGGTAGAGAGGCGAGGTGGGGACTTGACGGGAGCAGAGGGCGGGGGAGAGGATGAGGAGGAGGAGGGGAACTCTGAAGGGGAGGCGGCTGGCGAAGGTGAGTCGGAGGTGGAGGCTGGCGTAGGGGGCTTCTCCTGCTCAAGAGGACCAAAGCGGTTCCCCGTGGGAACCCACTGCTGCTGAGTAGGCACCTGAGGGCCACTCTGAGTGCCAGGCTATTGCTGTGGCCCCTAGAGTCGACGGCCACGGGCCTGCTGCCACCCCTCCTCCGCTGAGCCCCAGGCTCGGAGGGTGGCTCTGAATCTGTGCACTGTGCCACTGGCTGTGGCTGCGGCCCAGCCTTGGCAGGCTGGGGCTGAGGGAGAGGTGCAGGTCGTGGCCTCCTCCGTGGATAGGCCTTCGCTAGGTGGCCCATCTGTCTGCAAATGAAGCACTTGTTCAGGAGGCCCGAGTACTCCACACTCTGTCTAAACCAACCCCCACTCACCCGAGGCAGAAGGATGACCTTCGGGAGCGTGTGGGTATCTCTGACCAAAACTCGAACTGAGGGCATGCCAGCCGCCTTGGAAGCTACTGATGCTGTTGTACGAGGTGTCTCCAGGACAGTCCCGATGGCAGAACCAATCCTGGAAAGAAGTGGTAGGTACTCCCTCCGTAAACCCGGAAAGCAGACTGAGATGGGGATGTCTGCCTCCTCTACTAGCACATCCGAAGTCGGGTCAAAACCATGTCGCCACTGTCGAAAGTGGGCGCGTGATGCTCGGATGGCCAGTGGACTCATAGCTATGACCTTGGAAGCCATCTCGGAGGTCTCGAACTCGATCTGGTAGTACCTCCATCCGAGAATCTGGACATCCAAGATCTTGCCTACCTCTACGAGAAGGCGGGCCTGGAGAAGGTCTCGCAGCTCTCCTCTGCTAGGACGGGTGCCGAGAATTTTGCAGATGATCAAAGTCGCCTGCAAACGCTCTACCTCAGCGGCTAGGCTCACTTGCTCTGTCGGCGATAGAGCAAGTCAAATGGTGGGCTCAGCGGGGTCGGGCAAGGGGGCTTCTTGCGAGTCCCTCTGTGGCAAAGCTGGAGCCTCCATCTGTGTCTACTGCTGTGTCGTAAGAAGAGGTCGACGGGCGGACGCTGCAATCAGGCGCAGGAGACACTGTCCCAAAAACAAAGCAATGCCGAGGAGGCCGAACTGCAGCGGATAACAAGGAGAAAACGAGGGGGAGGGAGTGGGGGGTGGGGTGGGGTGGGGTAGGGGAAGGCTGACGGCAGCAAGAGGAGGGGGTGATGGGGGGGGGGGGCGGCAGAGAGCGTTGGGCGGCAGCGGGCAGGCATAAGGCAGGCAGCGGGCGGCAGAGGGCAGGCAACGGGCTAGCTGAAGGCAGCGCGGGCAGGCAGGGGGCGACGCAGGATGACAGGCAGCGGGGCAGTGGGGGAGGGGGGAGAGGCAGCGGGCTGAGGAGAGCGGGGGGGGGGGGAGTGAAGCAAGGCATGCGCAGGTGGGCAGCAGTAGCGAGCTCGCAAGTCGACAAATATCCGGTTCTGAATCGGAAGAGCAAACATCAGGTGATTTAGCTTTACCCTTATATTCATTTTGAATGTTCTTTTCCGAAGGGATTAGAGGAAGATGGGCTAGAAGAGTTACCATTCTTAGCATTCTTACCGTTCTAAGGGTTTTGAGAGGTACTTTGAGAAGTCTTGTTTTCCTTAGGTTTGCCCTTGTTGTGTTTCATCTCTTTGGAGAGAGCAATTGCTACCGCCTTGTTGAGATCCGCGGGGTCGAAGACTTCTACATTAAACTTAATATATTCGTCCAACCCAAAGAGGAAAGCCTCTTTGCGCTCATGATCCGATTTGCGTAATTGGGTGCCAAGCTGCAAAACACGTTTAAAAAAAGACATGACTGGCATACCATTTTGCTTGAGATTGCGCCAATCCTCTTTCAACCGTGCTAGGTATTGTGGTGGTATAAACCGCGCCTTGAGCTTGTCTTGGAAGTCGGCCCAATTGAAAGTAAGGGACGCGTCTTCGTCGGCTTCCTCTACGTGCGTGGTTTACTGTGCCTCTTGCCACGTGTAGTACCAATCAATGGCATCACCGGCAAGGTACATGGATGCCGTCAAAACCTTGCTATTGCCTGCCTTCTTAGTTGTCGCAAAATAAGCATTAAATTGATGCAACCAAGAATGAATAACATTAGCATCCATCTTACCATCATACTTACTGAAAGTCAACTTCTCGGTGACGGGGTTGTTGGAGTCCGAATCTTGGCTTGCGCCACTTTATGAACCACCAACATCTTTGGCCGGCTCGGGTTTCGAGGTGAGAATCTGTCAGACCAACTCTTGCATGCGTAGGTCTCTCTGCACCTCACGCTCTGCCTCCAAGGCCGCTTGTCTTTCTTCGACTGCCAAGCGCGCTTGATCGCGCTCACGCTCCAAAGCTGCATGTCGTTCTTCTTTTCTTTCTTTTCGTTCCTCGGCCGCCAAGCGCATTTCGCGATCCAAGCTTTCTTGTCTTTGGCGTTCACACTCCATGGCTTCTTGTCGTTCTTCTTTTCTTTCTTGTTGTGCCATCGCAACGCGATTCGCTTCTTGTTGTTGTGCCATCATGTCCATCATCGACTTGACCAAAGCCTCCATAGGAGTTGTGCAATCCGTTGCGTAGATGGGGAAGGGGAGGGTCAGAAAAACCTCATGGTGGGGAAAATTCTTCTTCGCCATTGCCATGCTCATCACCTCCATGCGAAGTGTCCATTCCGCTTCGGGTAATGACCATACACTGAAGTCATGGGTTCTTAAGTTCACGAGGAACTTGGGTTCTTGTGAGTCTTGGTTCTTGAGGTTCTTGAGGTTGTAATCTGTGTTAGAGAAGGATCTTCTCTTACCCGAGCTATGCTCTTCCCTGCGGGCGCACCCCTTGGCGGCCTTGCGCTCACACCAAGGTTGCTTTTTCCCACCTCACGTTGATTGGCCGGCCGCTAAATGCACGGTCCGCTCGCAATGAGCGAGAAGAGAGCAAGGGGAGGCTGGACAAGCCCTTCTTTCTTGGGTTTCTTGTCACTCTTCAAAAACACGATTAGGAATCAACACGCCCAAGAGATCTTGGGTTATGTGCGACCATAACAAGCAAAAAAAACTATGTGGTTCTTTCCTTGAGTGATACAGAACACTACCAAAGCTCTAATACCAATGTAAGGTGCAGCGGAAGTGAATGTTGAACTTTGCTCAAGATGAGTGCTCCGAACTGTGCTCAAGGCTCCTTTTACTTACGGAAGGGAGAGCCTTCCATTCCTTTAATGAGAGAGTGCAAGTGATCACAAAAAAAGTGGATAAACACTATGAGTGAAGGTGCTGAGAATGAGAGATAGAGAAAGAAGAATACGACACCAAACAAGTTGTCAAACTCTCCTCCGAAGGCCCTTCTCTCGGTGGCGAGAGAAGTCTATGCTATTGATTGCACAAAACTAGTACAACATGCTGATGCAAACTCATAAAGCTTATGATGCAATGTGTGTCTAGGTTGGGGACGACGGTGACGACGAGAGCGGCGACGACGACGGCTGAAAATGCTCCTTTCGGGCTGTTCTTTATCTGCTAAAATTGTTGGATCTATCTGCTGAATTTGCTGCTGAAAACGCAGAGTTCTGCTGCTACAAAAACAATGATTAGCTTGCTGTCTAAAAATGCTGATCTGCTTGCTGAAAAACGCTGTTTGGCTGGCTGAATTTGCTGGTTTTGCTGGCTTGGAAAAACGCTAACTTGCTTGCCTTGAATCGCTGAACTGCAGGGCTAAAAACGCTGATAGGGCAGGGCTGAGAACGCTAGGGTTCCAAAGCTGAAAACGCTAGGGTTTCTTTGGGGGGGGGGGGGGGTCTTGCTTGAGAAGCTATCCAGAGGGCCTGCTGTACTTGGTTCATGTGCTCTCCTTCCTCCTTCTGCCAGATTTGACTAGTGCTAGGTTTTCTTTTATATTTTCTTTGCTAAGTTGCTCTACCTAGTTCCCAACAAAAGTCACTTAAAATAATAAGTGAAAAATGGCTAAAATAGGAAAAATAGGTTTTCTGCATTGTAAAATGCTCTAGATGGATTCTGATGGTAATGCTGATGATTATGCTGTGTGCAACCAGAGGATATGCATCTACTCTAAGTGCCTGGGCATGCACGGTCTGCGAACAGACTCACAAAAGTGCCAGAACACTTCCTAAGCTAGGCTAACTGAACCCTTGTCATGAAATAGCTTGTTCACATGCACATAGGGTTAGATGTGCACGTGACATACTAGGTACTTGGTATTCCGGGTACTTTGGGTACTGAAGGTACTTGGGTGCTAAGGACACGGAGGTCGTGATGATCCTTACGTTGAGCTAGGCAGGAGCCAAGCGAAAACACAAGGGGTGCTAGATCCTAGGGTACTGCGTCGACAAGGACGGCGGTGACGATGACGAGGGGTACTTGTACAACGCTGAGAGTGGCGATGGCTGAAAACTGAAAATCGCTGGTATTGCTAATGGCTGAGGGCTGAATTGGTGATGAAGCGAAGGGCTGAAATCGACGGCGAGGGTATGCTGGCTGAAAAACGCTAATGCAAGGCTATAAAAATGCTGGTACTACTGGTCCTTGAGAGGCTCTGCTTCTCTGATCCTCTGCCTTCTACTGATGCCCCAAGGGTTTCGTTTATAGATCCTTTAGACATTTGCCCTATCTACTTTTTAAAAATGTCATGTCAAAGTCACTTATCAATAAATGAATTAAGTGATTGTTCATATGCCTATATGCTTAAGTCACTTAACTCTGCAAGAGAGGGTATGCAACTATGACCGGCCTAGACATGCACGTCCGGCTAGAGGAGTGCGCACGTGACATCCCCCCTTGTTAAAGGTGAGGCATAGCTGCTGAGCTTCTACCTGTGGATGCTTTCTATACTTTTGACGCTGACTGCTCTAGATGCTTGTGAAAACACAAACCGCTGAAAACTCCTCCAAACTTGTGGATAATGCGGATGTAGATCGGCTACGATGTAAACACCGACCACATGAGTTACTAGGTAGCTTGACTACTGTCACTAAATACAAGCCTTGATGCTAACTCTGTCTTGCGAACAAGTACTTCCACTCGAATAGTCCTGTTGTGAAAACATTGTGGGTGAAGCTGAAAGGTAAGGATGCATGAAGGTATTTCCAAGGGTTACTTGTCCATGGAAGTGGATGCATGCTACATGTGAATGCGAATGCGGAAGAGGGTTAGGGATCCTTGCACCAACTCCTTCCATATCCGCATAGGAGGCAAGAAAATCTTGGTATTGAAGATCTGAGTTTTTGTGTATCCAATGTCGATCTTCGTTCAAAGACATAGTGATGTAGTCGTTCAAAGACATAGCGATGTAGACGGGAGCGCGCCAGATACGTGATGGACGAAGGGTGGGAGTGGCTAACAAGTCCGGGATCGCGACATGAAGATTCTTTGAGGAAAAAAGAAACTAAGAGAGGTTCTTTGGGTTCTTGGTGTCCTTGGGGTACTTGGATACTTGGGGTTCTTCCCTTGAGTTCGCAAAGTCGAAGCATGCACAGAGCTCTGATACCAATGTCAAGTGCGGCGGAAGTGTTTAAGGATTTAGCTCGGATCTAGTACTCCGCACAAACACAAGGAACACTTTACTTCACTTTAAATGAGAAACTGAACTGAAGACTATGAGAGAGAGAGAGAGAGAGAGAGAGAGAGAGAGAGAGAGAGAGAGAGAGAGAGAGAAGAGACGACACGGGATGTCGGGTCCCAAACTCTCAAAGGCTAAAAGCCTAAAGGGTCCCCTTGCTCTGTTGCCGAAGCAAGTACTTTCTTTATTCTTGCACAATGCTGATACAATGATGCTAAGGCTAATGGGGTATTGATGCTACTGATGCTTCATGATGGAAACTCGTAGAGTTTTCCATGTCTTTGGGGCTTCTCCATTGCCACGAAGGCTAGCCCACCATTGACGAGCTGATTTTTGGAAGTGCATAGCTACATGGCGTAGCTTGGAGGACTCTGTGAAGCCCTCGTCCCCAAAGGCCGCATCAAATTGCTGGATGAAGGCCAACACTTTGTCGGTAGCACCAAAGGTGCCATCGTAGGTGAGAAAAGAGATACTCTTTCCTCCCTCCTTGAACTTCTTTAGCTTTTGTGACCTTCGCCATGCAGGAAATGATTTGCGATGCCCTCCCCTCTTGTATTCTCTAGGAGAATAGCCATAACCTTCATCGGAAGAGAAGGAAGGTGAAGAAGAAGGAGAAGAGGGTGACCTCTTCCTAGCCCTTTTCTTCCTTTGTTTCCTCTCTTGCCTTTGAGAGTGATGAGGAGAAGGACTATGGGTTGCTCTTTTCCTCTTGGGAGGAGTAGGCGATCGTCTAGACCGCCTTCTTCGTGGAGCCACATCTTCAGAAGAACTTAGACTTTCATTGCTTTCTTTCTCTTTGGATTCCTCCTCTCGAATGGGAGAGAGTCTTCTTTTGTGGGTCTCTTCAAGAGGCCTCCTAAGCTCTCTCTCCTCTTGGAGAGGAAGGGAAATTCCATAGGCACGAAGTTGTTGAGTAACTTCGGCTTGCAAGGTAGGGTTGCCCATAGCTTGTTGCAACCTAGTCACAAGATAATTCACAAACATGGGAGCATCATCATTAGCACCTTCATGTGCAAAATCAAAGCTATCAATGTTCATTCTACTCTCTTGATTATTGTCAGCCATGTTAACAAAATTTTATGTATGTACTTAGTGTATGCTTTGGCAATTCAAAACCTTAGTTGCCACTCCTCTTAGCCTTTGAAAATCGGCTCTTAAGTATCTACACCCACGGCTCAAAGTGGTTAATTATAGAGAGTAGAGGAGTAGGTCTAACATAGCAGAGTTGCCAAGGGCTAGCTCTTTTCGGACTTCTTATGGCTCAATAATGGTAAAGCCGTAGGCAAGTCTAAAAAGACTCCATTATTAAGTCCAAAGCTCCCGAGGTGTGCACCATCCCCCACATAGTGGGCTTAACAAAACCGGTATTAGATCCCAGTTCCACTTACTCTATTATAATTAACAACATCAACCATTTATAGGCTACTTAAGGACCTCTCTTCTTAAGCAAGAAAAGAGAAACCAAATGCTCTGATACCAATGTAATGGAATTTGCCCATTCAATTTGAGAATAGCGGAATTTAATGAGAGTACTTTCAAGAAATGATTTTGTGAGCATAGCGGGTAGACATAATTGAAGATAGCAACATAATCATAGCAATTAGTTAACTTGGCATAGACAATACTTTTGCAAGAGAGAGAGTTTAGAGAACATGACAACAATTGAGGACCGGATTTATGTGGAGCCGGTCCCCCCTCCAATAGGCATTTGTATTATGATTTCTCCCATAAAGAGAGACTTGTTACAATACAGTCTTTGTGTTCCTTGTGACCTAGGTGATGCCATGAAGATGGAAGGCTTCATGCACCACAAACATAACATAAACTTGAAGAAAGCTTTAACTATCCCAAGCCTCAGTCCCAAGACCTCAAACACCTTCGAAGGTGGAGAGAGCTAGCAGGGAATGAGGGTAGGGAAGAGGAAGAAGAAACATTTCGTAGGAGAAAGAATTAGTTCCTCACTTATCATACTCTTGTTGCTAGCATACATAATAGCATAGTAATGAAGAAGAAGGAGATGGCAAGCTTAAGCATTGAAGCATGGCTCTTGGTTGGATTTGCACTCCATAGCCAAGAGTGTTGGTGTAGGCTCTCAACCTCTACTTGCTTGGAGAGGGAGCTCTTGCACTTTGCATATCACACCATGAGAGTGCTTGTGAGTGTGTGTGGGTGAGTATACCCCCTAGGCACCCCCCTAGCTTGCTTGGGTCGACCCCCCCTTGTAGCTCATGCCTGAAGCTCATTGGACCCCTCCAGGCCTAGCCAATCACAAGCAGGAGCCATTACAAGCAACATGGGTAGCCTTGGGACAAGTGTCCCCCTTTCCCCTTTGAGAGAGAGGACTTGATAAATGCTAAAACAATTAGATAATTCATGTAATTTATCATTGGACCCCTTTGAAGCCTAGCCAATAGGCTTCAAGCAACACATGAAGGTAACATGGGTAGGGGCCTGACATGTGTCCTTGCTGCCTCTTCAAGATGGGCTTCCCTTGTGTGTGTGAGTGGGTGTTCTCTCTCTAGGCCCTAGGAAAAGGGCTCGCCCCCCCTCTTGTAGGAATGCTTTTGACTTTTAGGTGATCAAGCACCTTACTCACCAAGCATGACAAAGCACTTGAACTAGGGGGGGTTCCCACAAGCATCTCAGGCAAGCTTCTCAAGGCACCTCAAGTACTTTAATCATGCAGCAAGTCAAGCACCTCAAGCATGGAGCCAGTCAAGCACCTCAAGCATGCAAGCACCTCAAGCAGGACAAGCACCTCGAGCTTGGGCCGGGTTCCCACCTCAAGCTCAGCCCTAGCTTACTTAAGGTCAAAAGGACTTTTACACACATTTATTGGAGGTCTTCAATGAAGCTAACCCTAAGGTCTTATGCTCCATTGGTTAGCCTTGCTCTTTGATAGACCATCTCCCTTTTGGGCCCCTTTACATTGGCCCCGTGTTGAGATAGATCTAAAAGCACATACCTATATCTTAACACTTGTTCCCGTTTATTCTCCCACATTAAGTGATCAATTTAATATGAGAAAATCATTTGGGTTAGTTAGATATTAGATTTTATGACATTACCTCTCTCTTGAAATCATAGTCGTCCTCGACTATGAGGTAGAAGAGATAAAGTCTTAGTCATTAGTCAATCGTACTTAGCGTGTAAAGGATCCCTTTTTACCCTACGACATCTTTCCAAGATGGATGACTAATCCATTTGGTGCTTGGGAGACATAGCTGCCGCAAGCATGTCTGCTCTTTAGTCCATTTCATTCTCCCAAAGTAGAGTGACAAATTCTACTTGGTGTTTGAGAGACGTCGTCATCACAAACATGATTCTAAGCATGCATACTAGTTAAATTTGTGCACAATTAAAAAGAGGACTAGTCATATAAGACAAAAACATGAGTTATTTAAAAGAAATTTGTACATTTGCTTACTCTAATGTAGCATTGTAAGCATTGACAAGGTTCATACTATCCTTAAGTTGTACTCCTTGCATCCATTTAGCATCTTCAAAAGGATAATTTTTGAACTTAATAAGATACCGTCGGATAATCTTACCATGTCGTAGTACCTTGTCTTCATGCCGAAGGATAGCTTCGGGTTGTAGCACCTCTTCTTGGTCTTCAACTTCGGGAGGGTCTTCAATAATTGGTTCAATTGGTGGCTCTCCTTTGTAGGGCTTAAGTAAGCTTACATGAAAGGCATTGTGTATAAGCCAATGGTTGGGCAACTTGAGTTGATAAGCCGTCTCATTGATAGGCTTCAAGATTTGGAAAGGACCATAGTATCTTTTTGCTAGTTTAGCATAATACTTTGATGGCCCGTAGGATTTTTGCCCGTCGTTTGCCTTAATCGAGCCTTAGGAAACTTGAGTAAGACCCAATCATTTTCTTTGAACATTAAGGCTCTTCTGTGCTTATCAGCAGCAGCTTTTTGCCTTTGTTGAGAGATGGCTATAGCCTCCCTAATCTTTTGAAAAGATTCTTGTAGGTCACGGCTATACTCATCGGCGGCGAAGATCTTCCCATGTACTTTCAGTAGCAAGGGACTTTTAGGTCTTCCTTCTATGATCTCGAAAGGTGCTTTGCCCGTAGAAGTATGTACAGTATTATTGTAGGCATACTCTACTAGCGGTAAATACTTTTCCCATCGTGAGCGTTGATCTACTTCGGTAACATAAGTCTTGAGTAGATCGAGTATCGTAAGATTGGCTATCTCACTTTGGCCATCCGTTTGTGGGTGATAGGCCGAAGAGAAATTCAATCTTGTTCCTAGATTTTCAAAGAGACCTTTCCAGAAATTACTAGTCATTCTAGGATCTCTATCTGACACGATGGATGTGGGTAATCCATGGTGTTTGAAAATCTGAGATATGAAGAGAGTTGCCATTTGATGTGCCTTAATAGTCTTTTTGACAGGAATAAAATGTGCTTGCTTGCTAAACCTGTCGACTATTGTCCATATTCCTGTATTCCCATGGATAGACTTGGGTAATCCAAAGATGAAATCCATGGATATACTCTCCCATGGTGAATTTGGAATAGGCAATGGCTGGAGTAATCCAGGTTGCTTCCCTCTATCATACTTGGTCTTTTGGCATACTACACATTTTGAAACATACTCTTGTATGTCCACTTTCATGGTAGGCCAATAGAAATACGTCTCTACTCCTCGGAGAGTAGGTTGAATACCTCTATGCCCTGCATATGGAGGAGCATGGGATTCATACATAACCTTCTCACGAAGGGAATGGGTAACACATAGCCTATTGCCGTGGAGAAGATAACCATCCTGCAAGGTGAATGGTTCCTCTTTCTTCCCCAAAGCAAGGGCTGACATTATGTCTCTAAAGTCAGGGTCAGTAGCATACTCATCTATCATAGAGGATAGATCATTGTGAGTAGCTATAGACACCGCATTAACTTTTGGTCGTCGTGAAAGTGCATCGGCAACTTGATTGTGCTTACCGGCTATGTGAGCAATATGGAAATTAAATTGCGAAAGAAAATTTTCCCACCTCATTTGTTTGTCGGAAAGCTTGGTTTGCGTCATGAAATACTTGAGACTTTGGTGGTCGGTTCGTAGGATAAATGGAGTCCCCAATAGGTAGTGCTTCCATGTGTCTAGGGCATGTAGAACAGCTAAAATCTCTTTCTCATAAATTCCCAAGACTCGTTCATCACCATTGAGCCTTCGGCTCTCATATGCTATGGCATGCCCTTCTTGAAGCAAAACCGCTCCAAGGCAATCACCACAAGCATCACATTGGACCTCAAATGGCTTTGAGAGATCCGGAAGCACGAGGACTGGTTGGGAAGTAAGCTTCTCTTTGAGTTTTTCAAAAGCATTTTGCTCCTTAGCAGTCCATACAAACTTAACGTTCTTCTTGGTTAAGTCTTGTAGTGGTCCTGCTACTTGAGAGAATTTTGCTATGAAGCGTCTATAGTATGCACACATACCAATAAAGCTTCTTAGCTCATGTAGATTCCTTGGGTTAGGCCATGATTTTATTACCTCTAACTTTGATGGATCCATACGAATACCATCGTGAGAGATAATATGGCCTAGATATTGAATCTCTTCAAGGAAGAATTCACTTTTCTTTTGGTTGAGAAAAAGTTTGTTCTCCCTCAAGGCTTGAAAAATCACTTGGAGATGTTGCTTATGTTCCTCCAAAGACTTGGAGTAGATGATGATATCATCGAAGAACACTCCAGTGAATTTTTGATATGGTCTAAAAATTTTCTCCATCAAACGATTGAACGTAGCTGGTGCATTAGTCAAGCCAAAAGGCATGACTAGATATTCATAAAGACCAAATGTTGTGCGAAACGCGGTCTTTAAGATATCCTCATCCACTATCCTTATTTGATGATAGCCACTCTTAAGGTCAATCCTACTGAAGTAGGTAGAGCCTTGTAGCTTATCAAACAGATCTTCTACCCGAGGTACGGGAAATCTGTTTTTGATAGTGATATGGTTTAGTGCTCGATAGTCCACACACATACGGTATGTACCATCTTTCTTTTGCACTAAAAGGACTGGAGAACAAAAGGGAGAGGAACTAGGCCTCACCTGTTTTTGATAGTGATATGGTTTAGTGCTCGATAGTCCACACACATACGGTATGTACCATCTTTCTTTTGCACTAAAAGGATTGGAGAACAAAAGGGAGAGGAACTAGGCCTCACCATCCCTTTGTCTACCAGCTCTTGTACTTGCCTCATGATCTCCTCTTGTTGAGCTTGTGAGACTCGATAAGGAGGTTTGTTAGGCGGTGAGCTTCCTGGAAGGAGCTCAATACGATGGTCATCATCCCCTCGTTTTGGAGGTAGGTCCATAGGGATATCATCGATGAACACATCTTGGAATCCTTTTAGAAAAGTAGACAAGTCTAACTCTTCTTGATTCCTATCATTTTCATTTGATGAAACATTATTAGCTTTTAGAGACTCTTTGACATAAATCATGTACGCAGAAACTGAGCTCTTCATTGATTTATCAAAAGAAAGAGGATTTACAAGTGGAATAGTGCGACCACGCTCACTAGCATCTATATACATGTTCTTTCCCCTGTAGGTGAAGTAAATTCTCCTTTCAGGGAACTTCATGTTGGCAGCCATGCGATCAAACCATGGTGCCCCTAGGATAACATCCTGATGTTGGAGGGGAGAGATGAAGAAGTCTTCTTTGTCGACATAGCTTTGGACATGAAGCCTCAACTTCCCAATCAAGGGAGTAATGGAGGCTTGTTGTCCCTTGAAAGCTGCATCAGCTGTTACTATATCTCCCATCTCAAAAGCTTGAATGCCCAACTTGGTGGCCAACTCTATTGATATGAAATTGAGAGTAGAGCCAGGGTCAAACAAGATGAAGGCATCATGCTCTCTTACCTTTTCCCATGCATAGGAGAGTGATGATCCTTTGCAATGAGCATCCTCTTTTGGAGCTTCGATGGTGGAAGCCCTAGGAGTCTCATTGCGAGTATTCTTCTTGGGGCAAGAACGATAGCCATGTCCTTGCTCCCCACACTTGAAACACTTATGGTCCTTGCGAAAAGCTTCAAGCTCTTCAGGAGAGAGTTTGTTTTTACCTTTGTAAACTCCCTTCTCCTTGGACCGATTGTTGTTGTTGTTGTTGGAAGTGCCTTGGGAATTATTTTGAGCATTGGATTTCCCCTTTGCATCATTTTTATCTTTGTTTTCCATGGGCTTGACATTACGTCTAGCCCCTTGATGGAAATTGATGCGTGAAGCAACCATGGTGTGGTGGATTACTTCGGTAATAGTACCGGGCCGTTGAGAGTTGATATATTCGGCCATCTCTTCAGGTAATCCCGCACAGAATTGTTGTCTTTGCTCGGCAAAGTCTATCTTTTGAAAGACAGTAGCTTTGAGATGTAAATCCCAAAACTTATCTACATACTTGTTGATAGACTCATGAGAGAGGAGCTTCAAGCCGCGCCATTCGGTAAGAACTTTATCTTTAGTATCGCTTGGAAGAAATTGCTTCATGATGGAAACTCGTAGAGTTTTCCATGTCTTTGGGGCTTCTCCATTGCCACGAAGGCTAGCCCACCATTGACGAGCTGATTTTTGGAAGTGCATAGCTACATGGCGTAGCTTGGAGGACTCTGTGAAGCCCTCGTCCCCAAAGGCCGCATCAAATTGCTGGATGAAGGCCAACACTTTGTCGGTAGCACCAAAGGTGCCATCGTAGGTGAGAAAAGAGATACTCTTTCCTCCCTCCTTGAACTTCTTTAGCTTTTGTGACCTTCGCCATGCAGGAAATGATTTGCGATGCCCTCCCCTCTTGTATTCTCTAGGAGAATAGCCATAACCTTCATCAGAAGAGAAGGAAGGTGAAGAAGAAGGAGAAGAGGGTGACCTCTTCCTAGCCCTTTTCTTCCTTTGTTTCCTCTCTTGCCTTTGAGAGTGATGAGGAGAAGGACTATGGGTTGCTCTTTTCCTCTTGGGAGGAGTAGGCGATCGTCTAGACCGCCTTCTTCGTGGAGCCACATCTTCAGAAGAACTTAGACTTTCATTGCTTTCTTTCTCTTTGGATTCCTCCTCTCGAATGGGAGAGAGTCTTCTTTTGTGGGTCTCTTCAAGAGGCCTCCTAAGCTCTCTCTCCTCTTGGAGAGGAAGGGAAATTCCATAGGCACGAAGTTGTTGAGTAACTTCGGCTTGCAAGGTAGGGTTGCCCATAGCTTGTTGCAACCTAGTCACAAGATAATTCACAAACATGGGAGCATCATCATTAGCACCTTCATGTGCAAAATCAAAGCTATCAATGCTCATTCTACTCTCTTGATTATTGTCAGCCATGTTAACAAAATTTTATGTATGTACTTAGTGTATGCTTTGGCAATTCAAAACCTTAGTTGCCACTCCTCTTAGCCTTTGAAAATCGGCTCTTAAGTATCTACACCCACGGCTCAAAGTGGTTAATTATAGAGAGTAGAGGAGTAGGTCTAACATAGCAGAGTTGCCAAGGGCTAGCTCCTTTCGGACTTCTTATGGCTCAATAATGGTAAAGCCGTAGGCAAGTCTAAAAAGACTCCATTATTAAGTCCAAAGCTCCCGAGGTGTGCACCATCCCCCACATAGTGGGCTTAACAAAACCGGTATTAGATCCCAGTTCCACTTACTCTATTATAATTAACAACATCAACCATTTATAGGCTACTTAAGGACCTCTCTTCTTAAGCAAGAAAAGAGAAACCAAATGCTCTGATACCAATGTAATGGAATTTGCCCATTCAATTTGAGAATAGCGGAATTTAATGAGAGTACTTTCAAGAAATGATTTTGTGAGCATAGCGGGTAGACATAATTGAAGATAGCAACATAATCATAGCAATTAGTTAACTTGGCATAGACAATACTTTTGCAAGAGAGAGAGTTTAGAGAACATGACAACAATTGAGGACCGGATTTATGTGGAGCCGGTCCCCCCTCCAATAGGCATTTGTATTATGATTTCTCCCATAAAGAGAGACTTGTTACAATACAGTCTTTGTGTTCCTTGTGACCTAGGTGATGCCATGAAGATGGAAGGCTTCATGCACCACAAACATAACATAAACTTGAAGAAAGCTTTAACTATCCCAAGCCTCAGTCCCAAGACCTCAAACACCTTCGAAGGTGGAGAGAGCTAGCAGGGAATGAGGGTAGGGAAGAGGAAGAAGAAACATTTCGTAGGAGAAAGAATTAGTTCCTCACTTATCATACTCTTGTTGCTAGCATACATAATAGCATAGTAATGAAGAAGAAGGAGATGGCAAGCTTAAGCATTGAAGCATGGCTCTTGGTTGGATTTGCACTCCATAGCCAAGAGTGTTGGTGTAGGCTCTCAACCTCTACTTGCTTGGAGAGGGAGCTCTTGCACTTTGCATATCACACCATGAGAGTGCTTGTGAGTGTGTGTGGGTGAGTATACCCCCTAGGCACCCCCCTAGCTTGCTTGGGTCGACCCCCCCTTGTAGCTCATGCCTGAAGCTCATTGGACCCCTCCAGGCCTAGCCAATCACAAGCAGGAGCCATTACAAGCAACATGGGTAGCCTTGGGACAAGTGTCCCCCTTTCCCCTTTGAGAGAGAGGACTTGATAAATGCTAAAACAATTAGATAATTCATGTAATTTATCATTGGACCCCTTTGAAGCCTAGCCAATAGGCTTCAAGCAACACATGAAGGTAACATGGGTAGGGGCCTGACATGTGTCCTTGCTGCCTCTTCAAGATGGGCTTCCCTTGTGTGTGTGAGTGGGTGTTCTCTCTCTAGGCCCTAGGAAAAGGGCTCGCCCCCCCTCTTGTAGGAATGCTTTTGACTTTTAGGTGATCAAGCACCTTACTCACCAAGCATGACAAAGCACTTGAACTAGGGGGGGTTCCCACAAGCATCTCAGGCAAGCTTCTCAAGGCACCTCAAGTACTTTAATCATGCAGCAAGTCAAGCACCTCAAGCATGGAGCCAGTCAAGCACCTCAAGCATGCAAGCACCTCAAGCAGGACAAGCACCTCGAGCTTGGGCCGGGTTCCCACCTCAAGCTCAGCCCTAGCTTACTTAAGGTCAAAAGGACTTTTACACACATTTATTGGAGGTCTTCAATGAAGCTAACCCTAAGGTCTTATGCTCCATTGGTTAGCCTTGCTCTTTGATAGACCATCTCCCTTTTGGGCCCCTTTACATTGGCCCCGTGTTGAGATAGATCTAAAAGCACATACCTATATCTTAACACTTGTTCCCGTTTATTCTCCCACATTAAGTGATCAATTTAATATGAGAAAATCATTTGGGTTAGTTAGATATTAGATTTTATGACATTACCTCTCTCTTGAAATCATAGTCGTCCTCGACTATGAGGTAGAAGAGATAAAGTCTTAGTCATTAGTCAATCGTACTTAGCGTGTAAAGGATCCCTTTTTACCCTACGACATCTTTCCAAGATGGATGACTAATCCATTTGGTGCTTGGGAGACATAGCTGCCGCAAGCATGTCTGCTCTTTAGTCCATTTCATTCTCCCAAAGTAGAGTGACAAATTCTACTTGGTGTTTGAGAGACGTCGTCATCACAAACATGATTCTAAGCATGCATACTAGTTAAATTTGTGCACAATTAAAAAGAGGACTAGTCATATAAGACAAAAACATGAGTTATTTAAAAGAAATTTGTACATTTGCTTACTCTAATGTAGCATTGTAAGCATTGACAAGGTTCATACTATCCTTAAGTTGTACTCCTTGCATCCATTTAGCATCTTCAAAAGGATAATTTTTGAACTTAATAAGATACCGTCGGATAATCTTACCATGTCGTAGTACCTTGTCTTCATGCCGAAGGATAGCTTCGGGTTGTAGCACCTCTTCTTGGTCTTCAACTTCGGGAGGGTCTTCAATAATTGGTTCAATTGGTGGCTCTCCTTTGTAGGGCTTAAGTAAGCTTACATGAAAGGCATTGTGTATAAGCCAATGGTTGGGCAACTTGAGTTGATAAGCCGTCTCATTGATAGGCTTCAAGATTTGGAAAGGACCATAGTATCTTTTTGCTAGTTTAGCATAATACTTTGATGGCCCGTAGGATTTTTGCCCGTCGTTTGCCTTAATCGAGCCTTAGGAAACTTGAGTAAGACCCAATCATTTTCTTTGAACATTAAGGCTCTTCTGTGCTTATCAGCAGCAGCTTTTTGCCTTTGTTGAGAGATGGCTATAGCCTCCCTAATCTTTTGAAAAGATTCTTGTAGGTCACGGCTATACTCATCGGCGGCGAAGATCTTCCCATGTACTTTCAGTAGCAAGGGACTTTTAGGTCTTCCTTCTATGATCTCGAAAGGTGCTTTGCCCGTAGAAGTATGTACAGTATTATTGTAGGCATACTCTACTAGCGGTAAATACTTTTCCCATCGTGAGCGTTGATCTACTTCGGTAACATAAGTCTTGAGTAGATCGAGTATCGTAAGATTGGCTATCTCACTTTGGCCATCCGTTTGTGGGTGATAGGCCGAAGAGAAATTCAATCTTGTTCCTAGATTTTCAAAGAGACCTTTCCAGAAATTACTAGTCATTCTAGGATCTCTATCTGACACGATGGATGTGGGTAATCCATGGTGTTTGAAAATCTGAGATATGAAGAGAGTTGCCATTTGATGTGCCTTAATAGTCTTTTTGACAGGAATAAAATGTGCTTGCTTGCTAAACCTGTCGACTATTGTCCATATTCCTGTATTCCCATGGATAGACTTGGGTAATCCAAAGATGAAATCCATGGATATACTCTCCCATGGTGAATTTGGAATAGGCAATGGCTGGAGTAATCCAGGTTGCTTCCCTCTATCATACTTGGTCTTTTGGCATACTACACATTTTGAAACATACTCTTGTATGTCCACTTTCATGGTAGGCCAATAGAAATACGTCTCTACTCCTCGGAGAGTAGGTTGAATACCTCTATGCCCTGCATATGGAGGAGCATGGGATTCATACATAACCTTCTCACGAAGGGAATGGGTAACACATAGCCTATTGCCGTGGAGAAGATAACCATCCTGCAAGGTGAATGGTTCCTCTTTCTTCCCCAAAGCAAGGGCTGACATTATGTCTCTAAAGTCAGGGTCAGTAGCATACTCATCTATCATAGAGGATAGATCATTGTGAGTAGCTATAGACACCGCATTAACTTTTGGTCGTCGTGAAAGTGCATCGGCAACTTGATTGTGCTTACCGGCTATGTGAGCAATATGGAAATTAAATTGCGAAAGAAAATTTTCCCACCTCATTTGTTTGTCGGAAAGCTTGGTTTGCGTCATGAAATACTTGAGACTTTGGTGGTCGGTTCGTAGGATAAATGGAGTCCCCAATAGGTAGTGCTTCCATGTGTCTAGGGCATGTAGAACAGCTAAAATCTCTTTCTCATAAATTCCCAAGACTCGTTCATCACCATTGAGCCTTCGGCTCTCATATGCTATGGCATGCCCTTCTTGAAGCAAAACCGCTCCAAGGCAATCACCACAAGCATCACATTGGACCTCAAATGGCTTTGAGAGATCCGGAAGCACGAGGACTGGTTGGGAAGTAAGCTTCTCTTTGAGTTTTTCAAAAGCATTTTGCTCCTTAGCAGTCCATACAAACTTAACGTTCTTCTTGGTTAAGTCTTGTAGTGGTCCTGCTACTTGAGAGAATTTTGCTATGAAGCGTCTATAGTATGCACACATACCAATAAAGCTTCTTAGCTCATGTAGATTCCTTGGGTTAGGCCATGATTTTATTACCTCTAACTTTGATGGATCCATACGAATACCATCGTGAGAGATAATATGGCCTAGATATTGAATCTCTTCAAGGAAGAATTCACTTTTCTTTTGGTTGAGAAAAAGTTTGTTCTCCCTCAAGGCTTGAAAAATCACTTGGAGATGTTGCTTATGTTCCTCCAAAGACTTGGAGTAGATGATGATATCATCGAAGAACACTCCAGTGAATTTTTGATATGGTCTAAAAATTTTCTCCATCAAACGATTGAACGTAGCTGGTGCATTAGTCAAGCCAAAAGGCATGACTAGATATTCATAAAGACCAAATGTTGTGCGAAACGCGGTCTTTAAGATATCCTCATCCACTATCCTTATTTGATGATAGCCACTCTTAAGGTCAATCCTACTGAAGTAGGTAGAGCCTTGTAGCTTATCAAACAGATCTTCTACCCGAGGTACGGGAAATCTGTTTTTGATAGTGATATGGTTTAGTGCTCGATAGTCCACACACATACGGTATGTACCATCTTTCTTTTGCACTAAAAGGACTGGAGAACAAAAGGGAGAGGAACTAGGCCTCACCTGTTTTTGATAGTGATATGGTTTAGTGCTCGATAGTCCACACACATACGGTATGTACCATCTTTCTTTTGCACTAAAAGGATTGGAGAACAAAAGGGAGAGGAACTAGGCCTCACCATCCCTTTGTCTACCAGCTCTTGTACTTGCCTCATGATCTCCTCTTGTTGAGCTTGTGAGACTCGATAAGGAGGTTTGTTAGGCGGTGAGCTTCCTGGAAGGAGCTCAATACGATGGTCATCATCCCCTCGTTTTGGAGGTAGGTCCATAGGGATATCATCGATGAACACATCTTGGAATCCTTTTAGAAAAGTAGACAAGTCTAACTCTTCTTGATTCCTATCATTTTCATTTGATGAAACATTATTAGCTTTTAGAGACTCTTTGACATAAATCATGTACGCAGAAACTGAGCTCTTCATTGATTTATCAAAAGAAAGAGGATTTACAAGTGGAATAGTGCGACCACGCTCACTAGCATCTATATACATGTTCTTTCCCCTGTAGGTGAAGTAAATTCTCCTTTCAGGGAACTTCATGTTGGCAGCCATGCGATCAAACCATGGTGCCCCTAGGATAACATCCTGATGTTGGAGGGGAGAGATGAAGAAGTCTTCTTTGTCGACATAGCTTTGGACATGAAGCCTCAACTTCCCAATCAAGGGAGTAATGGAGGCTTGTTGTCCCTTGAAAGCTGCATCAGCTGTTACTATATCTCCCATCTCAAAAGCTTGAATGCCCAACTTGGTGGCCAACTCTATTGATATGAAATTGAGAGTAGAGCCAGGGTCAAACAAGATGAAGGCATCATGCTCTCTTACCTTTTCCCATGCATAGGAGAGTGATGATCCTTTGCAATGAGCATCCTCTTTTGGAGCTTCGATGGTGGAAGCCCTAGGAGTCTCATTGCGAGTATTCTTCTTGGGGCAAGAACGATAGCCATGTCCTTGCTCCCCACACTTGAAACACTTATGGTCCTTGCGAAAAGCTTCAAGCTCTTCAGGAGAGAGTTTGTTTTTACCTTTGTAAACTCCCTTCTCCTTGGACCGATTGTTGTTGTTGTTGTTGGAAGTGCCTTGGGAATTATTTTGAGCATTGGATTTCCCCTTTGCATCATTTTTATCTTTGTTTTCCATGGGCTTGACATTACGTCTAGCCCCTTGATGGAAATTGATGCGTGAAGCAACCATGGTGTGGTGGATTACTTCGGTAATAGTACCGGGCCGTTGAGAGTTGATATATTCGGCCATCTCTTCAGGTAATCCCGCACAGAATTGTTGTCTTTGCTCGGCAAAGTCTATCTTTTGAAAGACAGTAGCTTTGAGATGTAAATCCCAAAACTTATCTACATACTTGTTGATAGACTCATGAGAGAGGAGCTTCAAGCCGCGCCATTCGGTAAGAACTTTATCTTTAGTATCGCTTGGAAGAAATTGCTTCATGATGGAAACTCGTAGAGTTTTCCATGTCTTTGGGGCTTCTCCATTGCCACGAAGGCTAGCCCACCATTGACGAGCTGATTTTTGGAAGTGCATAGCTACATGGCGTAGCTTGGAGGACTCTGTGAAGCCCTCGTCCCCAAAGGCCGCATCAAATTGCTGGATGAAGGCCAACACTTTGTCGGTAGCACCAAAGGTGCCATCGTAGGTGAGAAAAGAGATACTCTTTCCTCCCTCCTTGAACTTCTTTAGCTTTTGTGACCTTCGCCATGCAGGAAATGATTTGCGATGCCCTCCCCTCTTGTATTCTCTAGGAGAATAGCCATAACCTTCATCAGAAGAGAAGGAAGGTGAAGAAGAAGGAGAAGAGGGTGACCTCTTCCTAGCCCTTTTCTTCCTTTGTTTCCTCTCTTGCCTTTGAGAGTGATGAGGAGAAGGACTATGGGTTGCTCTTTTCCTCTTGGGAGGAGTAGGCGATCGTCTAGACCGCCTTCTTCGTGGAGCCACATCTTCAGAAGAACTTAGACTTTCATTGCTTTCTTTCTCTTTGGATTCCTCCTCTCGAATGGGAGAGAGTCTTCTTTTGTGGGTCTCTTCAAGAGGCCTCCTAAGCTCTCTCTCCTCTTGGAGAGGAAGGGAAATTCCATAGGCACGAAGTTGTTGAGTAACTTCGGCTTGCAAGGTAGGGTTGCCCATAGCTTGTTGCAACCTAGTCACAAGATAATTCACAAACATGGGAGCATCATCATTAGCACCTTCATGTGCAAAATCAAAGCTATCAATGCTCATTCTACTCTCTTGATTATTGTCAGCCATGTTAACAAAATTTTATGTATGTACTTAGTGTATGCTTTGGCAATTCAAAACCTTAGTTGCCACTCCTCTTAGCCTTTGAAAATCGGCTCTTAAGTATCTACACCCACGGCTCAAAGTGGTTAATTATAGAGAGTAGAGGAGTAGGTCTAACATAGCAGAGTTGCCAAGGGCTAGCTCCTTTCGGACTTCTTATGGCTCAATAATGGTAAAGCCGTAGGCAAGTCTAAAAAGACTCCATTATTAAGTCCAAAGCTCCCGAGGTGTGCACCATCCCCCACATAGTGGGCTTAACAAAACCGGTATTAGATCCCAGTTCCACTTACTCTATTATAATTAACAACATCAACCATTTATAGGCTACTTAAGGACCTCTCTTCTTAAGCAAGAAAAGAGAAACCAAATGCTCTGATACCAATGTAATGGAATTTGCCCATTCAATTTGAGAATAGCGGAATTTAATGAGAGTACTTTCAAGAAATGATTTTGTGAGCATAGCGGGTAGACATAATTGAAGATAGCAACATAATCATAGCAATTAGTTAACTTGGCATAGACAATACTTTTGCAAGAGAGAGAGTTTAGAGAACATGACAACAATTGAGGACCGGATTTATGTGGAGCCGGTCCCCCCTCCAATAGGCATTTGTATTATGATTTCTCCCATAAAGAGAGACTTGTTACAATACAGTCTTTGTGTTCCTTGTGACCTAGGTGATGCCATGAAGATGGAAGGCTTCATGCACCACAAACATAACATAAACTTGAAGAAAGCTTTAACTATCCCAAGCCTCAGTCCCAAGACCTCAAACACCTTCGAAGGTGGAGAGAGCTAGCAGGGAATGAGGGTAGGGAAGAGGAAGAAGAAACATTTCGTAGGAGAAAGAATTAGTTCCTCACTTATCATACTCTTGTTGCTAGCATACATAATAGCATAGTAATGAAGAAGAAGGAGATGGCAAGCTTAAGCATTGAAGCATGGCTCTTGGTTGGATTTGCACTCCATAGCCAAGAGTGTTGGTGTAGGCTCTCAACCTCTACTTGCTTGGAGAGGGAGCTCTTGCACTTTGCATATCACACCATGAGAGTGCTTGTGAGTGTGTGTGGGTGAGTATACCCCCTAGGCACCCCCCTAGCTTGCTTGGGTCGACCCCCCCTTGTAGCTCATGCCTGAAGCTCATTGGACCCCTCCAGGCCTAGCCAATCACAAGCAGGAGCCATTACAAGCAACATGGGTAGCCTTGGGACAAGTGTCCCCCTTTCCCCTTTGAGAGAGAGGACTTGATAAATGCTAAAACAATTAGATAATTCATGTAATTTATCATTGGACCCCTTTGAAGCCTAGCCAATAGGCTTCAAGCAACACATGAAGGTAACATGGGTAGGGGCCTGACATGTGTCCTTGCTGCCTCTTCAAGATGGGCTTCCCTTGTGTGTGTGAGTGGGTGTTCTCTCTCTAGGCCCTAGGAAAAGGGCTCGCCCCCCCTCTTGTAGGAATGCTTTTGACTTTTAGGTGATCAAGCACCTTACTCACCAAGCATGACAAAGCACTTGAACTAGGGGGGGTTCCCACAAGCATCTCAGGCAAGCTTCTCAAGGCACCTCAAGTACTTTAATCATGCAGCAAGTCAAGCACCTCAAGCATGGAGCCAGTCAAGCACCTCAAGCATGCAAGCACCTCAAGCAGGACAAGCACCTCGAGCTTGGGCCGGGTTCCCACCTCAAGCTCAGCCCTAGCTTACTTAAGGTCAAAAGGACTTTTACACACATTTATTGGAGGTCTTCAATGAAGCTAACCCTAAGGTCTTATGCTCCATTGGTTAGCCTTGCTCTTTGATAGACCATCTCCCTTTTGGGCCCCTTTACATTGGCCCCGTGTTGAGATAGATCTAAAAGCACATACCTATATCTTAACACTTGTTCCCGTTTATTCTCCCACATTAAGTGATCAATTTAATATGAGAAAATCATTTGGGTTAGTTAGATATTAGATTTTATGACATTAGGTGCTGGGGTTGTGTGCCCGACGATGACAATGACGCCGATGCCGACGACGACGCTATGGCTGAATGCCGGGATTAGCTAACGATGTCTATGGCTAGGATCTGCAACCATGACGAGGCTAGGGTTGAAGTTTGCTGGCTCTCAAAGTTGAAAACTCTGGTTGTCTTGGGCTGAAAATGCTGGCTGATCTGGGCTGAAAACGCCAGGTGAGGGCTGAGCGGGTGACGATCTTCTTCTCCTCCTGCTTCTTACTTCTCTAGTGCTCTCATGGGATGCCCTTATAGGTGCCAAAAGGTGGGTCGAGCAAGCCAAAAGGAGACCCCACGACCTTGCAAAGAATAAGCTTACCAATGCTGGAGCAATCTGCAAAAACGCTAGGCCTGAATCTGGAATCTGCTAACGCCAGGGCTGATCTGGTACTGCTGAAAACGCTAGGTTGAAACTGTAGTCAAAAACGTTGGTCTTGATCTACTGTTGGCTAGAAACGCTTGGTCACCTGCCGGTCTTGCTGAGACGGTGCATTGTAAGTTGGTGGACTTCTGCTGCCTCTTCTGCCAGAAAGTGCTAGCGCTAGCTTTCTTTTATAAATCTTAGCAAATTTGCCCTACCCAGTTTCCCAACAAAGTCACTTATTAATTATAAGTGAAAAATGTCTAAAATAGGAAAAATGGGTTCTGTGCACTGTAAAATGCTCATGATGGGTGGCTACTAACTATAATGCTGATGATCATGCTATGTGCAACCAGAGGATATGCAACTACTCTATGTTACTGGACATGCACGGCCTGTGCACACAGGCTGACAAAGGTGTCAGAACACTTCCTAAGCTGATCTGAACCCTAGACCTGAAGTAGCTTGTCCACATGCACAGAGGGTTAGATGTGCACGTGACAAAGGCAGATCGACATGGAAATCATTGTGGAGAAAAGGGCCATTAGTGGCAGAAGTGTCCAAAGCGAGTTGGAGATGCTTCGACTTTTATGACGGCGGCGATGTAGTCACCAACCTTTGTTTATTTGGAGAGTCTACTCTTGGAGAATTCTCCAAGGACATCAAAGCATAGTTACCCGGAACGGGAACGGGGAACGGGAGGGAGGAGAGGGGCCGGAACGGGAACGGGACCGGAATGGTAGACCAAAGAAACTATATATATTATATGTATTATAGGCTCATATGTTAGTGAAAAACTATAAGCTAAGCTTTTGAATTCGACTATCCTAATTAGAGCCATATTTAGACATGTTTTACGATGACGGAGCTTGAGACAAGAATAGAGTTTGACTCTTGAGAGAGAGAGAGAGAGAGAGAGAGAGAGAGAGAGAGAGAGAGAGAGAGAGAGGAATGGAGCTTGAGACACGAGAGGGAGGGATGGAGCTTGAGAAAGAGAGATAGAAGCCACATTTGTTCTTTGAGGGTGTTGTGCTTTCTGCCAAAAAAGAATAGGTAGAAGCTAGAGCTCCATGTCTAAGCTTAACCTTTAGCAAGGAGAGTAGCTCAGTAGAGATGTTGAGAGCTTGAGGAATAGGTGAGACAAGCCTCCAAACAGCCCCAAATCAGCCCTCCAAATAGCCCCAAACCTGTCCCCAAATAGCCCCCAACCAGCCCCAAACATGCGCCCAAATGGCTAGTCAAAAAAAGTTGACTTTTTTATTTGACCGTTTTGGATTCCCGTTTAGCCGTTCCGCCCCGTTCCGGGTCATCGTTCCGGCTACACTCCGTTCCGGAACGGTGTTCCGTTCCGACTCCGTTTTGGGAGACTAACCCCTCCGGAACGCTGTTTCGTAACATTTAGGGTCCATTCGGCCCATTCCCTGTTACTATGCGTCAAAGGTTGAGACGACACTTGTGGTTAGAGATGGTCGTGATTGGATTCTTGATAGTAGTTCCTCCCAACACATGACACCTCAGAGGATATTTTGTCCACCAACATGCGTTGACACTGCGGTACCATTTTCATTGGCAACAAATCTGACATTCCTATTCACAGCGAGGGTTCCATGGAGTTGATTCTAGATAGCAGAGGGGGTTTGCATATCTCCAAGGTTCTTTATGCTCTAAAGTTGGGATTCCATCTTATGTACGTGCACGCGGTGTGCAAGCTTGGCATAATGGTGATCTTCTCAGAGGATGCGGTGTCCATTCGGGATCGAGTCTCTGGCAAGGAGGTCAGAGGGGGTAGAGTGGAGAATGGTCTGGCTCCATGCTCATTCCTTTTGACAGGCACTCTCATAGGTCATCTTTGTCACAAAGTGATGACGTCACATGACCTAAAGGACGGCTCTGGACAAAGATGGGTCCAAACCCTAGTGAAAGAGGCAAATGAAGGTTTACCAAACTTACAAGGCTTACCTAGTGGCCTATTTTTAAAGTACAATTCCCACCAACTGATGGGACTTTGTCCGACGGGCTTAGAGACACTTGCAAATTGCATTGATGATGTGGCAGGCTGTACGAACCCCGCTTTTTACGTTGATGACGTGGCAGTCGTATGGATTTTTGTAAATCATGCTGGCTATTGGGAGCGCTAGGTTTTTGGAGCCAGATGCGTTTAGAATTGATGCTTTTAATGTATTGCTTTTAGGCCAGGGGCCTTTATAAGAATTGCCACGGCCTCTCTCCTCGAGATTAGCTGGGGAGCACTGCTGAGAGAAGAGGACCCTCAGACATTGTACTTTGTGAAGCATAATAATAAAGAAATACCGAGAAGGGGTGCCAGTCTTTGGGGTCAGTCTCTTTGGGCGCAGAACTCCACCGTGCCGTGTCGTCTCTCTCTTTCAGATTTCTCACGTGTGTTGCATTAGATCTTCGGCTTGGAGTGTCCAAGTCTATTACAGTGGTATAAGAGCTCAAACGATTCTTCTACAAAGGATCCGATCCCTTTACTTGGAGCACACATGGATTTAGTCGACGAATCCCACCAGGAGGAAACTGTGGCACTTGACCACTCAAGTTCAGGAGAGAATAATGGAAATTCAAGCAGACATCGACCATCTTCTGAAGATTCAGAAGAGTACGGCCTATCTTCACCTTATGAATGCGAAAGAATGGCGATGCAACATCAATATCAAGTCGACGCTTGTGCTCAATTGATGCTTCAGTATTCCAAGGATCCTAGTATGCGAAATTTTTGATCAAGCATCTGCTTGAGGATATGCATTCTTGATGGTGTACCGCCATCCGTTCACCTCTAAAGTCAACTTTGAAGAAGACGCATACACCAACACTAGCTCAGAAGGTGTACTCAAAAGATGAATTCAAGGAAGTAGTAGAAAGGCTAGTCAATAGGCTCATGAAGACCAAGAGGCACCCGCAGAAATAGAGTCCAGCAATAGATTATCCAGGCTACTTAGGCCGGAGATCTACTTTTGAGAATGCCCGAAAGGCAAAAGAAACGTGTGAGTTTTGAGGGTGTTTCCAATTGGATTCTGAAGGATGCTACTCGACCCACCTGTATGCACCTATATATGTGGCCCATGGGGTGCTAGCCAGAAGCAGAAGACACAGAGTAAGAAAGGCCAAGGAGCACAGGCAAGCAGTGCACCGTAGGACCAACACCTCTTGCGTTTTCTCAACACCCTAGAATGTTTGAAAGGAATAGCCTAGTGTTTTCTGCCTTGTGAAAAACGCCAATACACTTAGCAATTTCAGCCATAGCCTTGTAGATCCTCACCATTTCCTGCAACAGACCTTCGCCGGAAATCAGCCCATTGCCGTCAAATCAGCCAGAGTTTTCAGATTTCAGCCACCAATGTTTTTGCATAGCATCGTTGTCGTCGTCGCCGGCACAGTTGCAGATTCAACACTAGATCAACGATCAGTTTCAGCTAGCATCAGCCCTAGCGTTTTTCATTTTCAGCCCTTAGCCACCGTCAACATCATCATCGTCGTCGTCAAGTACCACAGCATCTAGAAGCATTGTGCGAGCCTTTGTGCAATCTACAGCAAATACCTTTCTAGCGATAGAGAGGGGGTCCCTTGGAGGGGAGTTTGGGACCCCATCTGGTCGTCTCTCTCTCTCTCTCTCTCTCTCTCTCTCTCTCTCTCTCTCTCTCTCTCTAGTACTCTCACGCACTTGGCACTCACAATTTCCACTCTCTCGTTGTTTTGATCATTGCACGCATTTCTCACTAAGTACGGAAGGCTCTCACTGAACCCTTGGTGATGTATACAAGACCGCATTCAGGACGTCCTTTGGATATACGAGTATTTGGTGATGCCTTTTGGTCTCATGAATGCTCTTGCAACGTTCCATAAGATGATGGACATGATTTTTTGAGAGTATAGGTCATTTGTGGGCACAGATTTATCAGAAAGAGCTTTTGGCAGTAATCCATTCTCTTACTCAGTGGTGACAATTTCTACTTGGAACCGATTTTACAGTGTCCACCGATCACCAGAGTTTTGCCCTATTTCTTGTCTCAGAAACAGCTTTCTGACAAGGGACAGAAGAATGTGGTGGTGGATGCATTGTCTCGTAAACCTTTGGTTTTGGCTATCTCGCGGTTCATCACCACAACTATCCTATCCTCATTTTACAGACATTTTTGATCAATTACAGAGTGGGGAAGTGGTTATGGGCTATTCTCTCAAGGAAGGCTATTTGATGCGGGAAAACTTGTTGTGTTACACAAGCATTGCAGAATAAGGTTTTGATAGAGTACCATTGTCCATCTTTTACGGGCCATCACGGCATAGAAACCACCTTGAAAGGTTTTTCTATTGGCCGAGGCTCAAAAAAGATGCGGACAAGTTTATTCGCAGTTGTTTAGTATGCCAGAAGGTCAAGTTTGACAGGCATACGACACCATGTCTTTTGCAACCTTTACCTATACCTAGCGGACCTTGGGAAAGTATAGCAATGGATTTCATTTTTGATCTTTCCAAGACTCAGAGTGGGATGGCATTTGGACAGTCATCGACAAGTTTAGCAAGCAGGCTCATTTTGTTCCGGTCAAGAAGATGGTTAAGCTTATCATTTGGCGAAACTGTTTGTTTCATAGACATTTCCACTACATGGCATGCCTCAATCTATAGTTTCAGATAGAGATCCCCGTTTTACTATTTTGTTTTGGAGCGTAATCTGGGAGAATATTGATACTCGATTACAATTCTCGTTTCTTTCCACCCATTGACAGATGGGCAATCAAAGATAGCAAATTCAATGGTTTTGGACTTGTTGAAGGCTTATATCTCTAATCATAAAGGTAAGTAGAAGAAGTATTTGCCTTTGGTGGAGTTTGCTTACAACAACACAGTACATACGTCTACGGGGAAGGGGCCATTTGAGATCATCGAGGGTGCTAAGAAGGTGTCACCTATTCTAAGCACCAAGGATAAGATTTCTGAAGCAGATCAATATGCTCAAGATCTAGATACTACTTTTGCAAAGGTGCGCAAGGCTCTTGAGAAGTCTCAAGCATGGCATAAGAAGGTGGCGGACAAGAATTGACGTGACTTGCAGTTAAAGGAAGATGACTGGGTGCTTCTACGGTTTGAGAAGGCACGCCTATAGAAGGAAAGGGTAAGGAGGGACTTTTTCCAAAGTTGAGTATGTGATACTGTGGTCCTTCCCAGATTCTGGAAAAGATAAATGATGTATCCTTCAGACTGAAGTTACCAGATACTTGGAAGATTCATAATGCATTTCATGTGAGTTCGTTGAGACCTTTCAAAGGTGAGCTACCAGTGGACTGGGAGCCAGAGGAGCAACCCGAAGTGGAAGAAATAGAGGAGATTTTCATTCCAAAATAGAAACTGTCTCACAAGGAAAGGAAAGTGAAAGGTAAGCTGATACGTCAGTACTTAGTCAAGTTTAAGAACCATCCGGCATTGAATGCGGAATGGATGGAGGAGGTGGACCTAGCAAATACTCCTTGGATTTTAGAGCTTTACTTGAGGTTTTGGTCTAGCTTCGACTATTCCAAGAGTTATCGATGATCAGCAGGGTGAATCTAGTGTGGTGCAGACTGCACAAGAGGAGAGTTACTCCGCTCATTTGTCACAGATTACCCAGATGGATTAAAGTCACTAATTTTTTTTGAGATTTCAAGGTTATTGACGAGCTGATAGTATTTTGTTGTATGACTCATGAAAATATTTACTTTGGAATGGGAATTCTTTAAATAAATTTGTTATATGTGTTGTCTCATGTGTGTTGTGTTTGAGTGCATGTTTGAAAGACGAGATGACTGCAACATTTCAGTCTTGCTCACTTGAGGAGTGATGTGGATATGATAGTAACAAGATTTAGTCAATCAAGATATCCGCGAGAGATCTGGATGTGATTGCTAAATACATTACGGTGATCATGATTCTCATCTAAGATCTCGACGGGGATAGTGATGTGAATATCATGTGAATCTTGAGTGGTTGTCGTCTTCATGCAAGTACTGGATATGTGTTGTCTAGTGCATCGGTACTTAGAGTCAGTGTCTACTGAACTGGTTTCTGGGTTATGCTGGTTTTGTAGGCGTAATTGAGGGCGATTACAATTCTTTCAAGAGGGGAGTACATCACAAAGTGATGACGTGGCATTACCTGAAGAACGTAGACAAAGAGGGTCATAACTGGCAGGTGCAGCGAAGTGTTTATGGATTTTGCTCGGATCTAGTACTCAGCACAAACACAAGGGACACTTTACTTCACTTGAAAGAACTAAACTGAATTGAATGAAAGAGAAGAGACACGAGAGAGAGAGAGAGAGAGAGAGAGAGAGAGAGAGAGAGAGAGAGAGAGAGAGAGAGAGAGAGACGACACCGAATGTCGGGTCCCAAACCCTCAAGGGTCCCCTTGCTTTCTTGCTAGAGCAAGTAATTTCTTTGTTAGAGAGAGAGAGAGAGAGAGAGAGAGAGAGAGAGAGAGAGAGAGAGAGAGAGAGAGAGAGAGAGAGAGAGAGAGAGAAAAGAGATGACACCGAATGTCGGGTCCCAAACCCTCAAGGGCCCCCTTGCTTTCTTGCCAGAGCAAGTAGTTTCTTTGTTCTTGCATAATGCTGGGACAATGACTAAATGCTGAGATGCTGATGCTAATGGGTACTGATGATACGGATGTTGAGTACTATTGGGTACTGAGGGATAGTGCGGGTACTAAGGTACTAATGGGTCTATGTCGACGATGATGATGTCGACGACGAGGTAATGATGGGTATGTGTTGACGACGGTGATGTCGACGACGAAGTACTGATGGGTCTATGTTGACGACGATGATGTCGACGACGAGGTTCTGTGGATCTATGTCAATGACGACGACGACGACGACGCATGAGGTTTTGTGGATTCTTATGCCGAGCCAAGGCACAAGGCGTACTAGGTGCTCGGGTACTGTGTCGATGACAACGACGCTACAGTTGAATGCTAGAATCTGCTAGCGATGTCGATGGTTAAGGGATTGCAACCAATGACGAGGCTAGGGCTGAAATCTGCTGGGTCTTCAAAGCTGAAAACGCTGGCTGTTCTGGCTGAAAAACGCTGATGATCAAGGGCTGGTCATGCTGAGAAAACGCTGGACTACTGCTGGTCATGCGGCACGGCTAGGTGCTCTGCTTTCCCTGCGTCTTCTGGCTCCAACTAGCGCCCATAGGGCTCCTTATATATGTGCTAAGGGCTGGGTTGAGCATGTAGAAAGGCAGACCCACGACCTTGCAAAAATAGGCTGAAAATGACCTCTTAAAAAATGCCATAATAAGAGGTGGTTCACATGCGGCAATTACCTGTATGCTGGAATGACTGTACTGTGCAAGAGAGGGTATGCAACTATGACCAACTTGGACATGCACGTCCTGCTAGAGGCTCACAAAGGTGCTAGGCTCAGCCCTAAGCTAAGACTCATGCTAGACTGTAGTAGAAGCATGTCCACATAGCGCAAGTTAAGTGCGCACGTGACATCCCCCCTGTTAAAGGTGAGGCTAACTGCCAAACTTCTATATGTGGATTCTTGCTGTACTTCTGATGCTAACTGCTTCTGATGCTTGTGGATGCATAACCAATGAAAATTCCTTCAAACTCATGGGAACAATGGATGTAGGTCTTGTTGCGATGTAGACACCGACTAACCAAGTTGCTAGGTAGCCTTACTGCTATCGCAGAATACCAGCCTTCATGCCGACTCTGCCTTGCAAGCTAATACTTCCTTTCGAATAGTCCTGTTGTGAAAACATTCCGGGTTAAGATGAAAGGTAAGGGTGCTCGGAGGTATTTCCAAGGATTTCTTGTCGACGGAAATGGATGCACGCTACATGCAAATGCGAATGTAGAAGAGCTTTAGGGATCCTGTCTCCAACTCTTTCCATATCCGCATACGAGGCAAGTAGATCTTGGTACTCAAAATATGGATTGTCGTGTATCCGATGTTGATCTTCCTTCAAAGACATGGCAGCCCATGATCGGGACTTAAAGATTGTTTCAGGAAAAAAAAACCCGAAAGAGGTTTCTTGGGTTCTTGGTGGTTGTTCCCTTGAGTTCGCGAAGCCAAAGCACGCACAAAGCTCTGATACCAATGTCAGGTGCAGCGGAAGTGTTTATGGATTTAGCTCGGATCTAGTACTCCGCACAAACACAAGGGACACTTTACTTCACTTGAAAGAACTGAACTGAATTGAATGAAAGAGAGAGACAGAAGAGAGAGAGAGAGAGAGAGAGAGAGAGAGAGAGAGAGAGAGAGAGAGAGAGAGAGAGAGAAAAAGAGACAACATCGAATGTCAGGTCCCAAACCCTCAAGGGTCCCCTTGCTCTTTTGCCAGAGCAAGTACTTTCTTTATTCTTGCACAATGCTGGTACAATGACTAAATGATGAGATGCTGACGCTAATGGGTACTGATGCTACTGATGCTGGGTAGGGATATTGCGGGTACTAAGGTACTGATGGGTCTATGTCGACGACGAGGTACTGATGGATGTATGTCATCGGTGACGACGAGGTACTGATGGGTTCGTGTCAATGACGGTGATGTCGACGACGAAGTATTGATGGGTTTGTGTCGACGACAATGATGTCGAGACGAGGTTCTATGGATCTATGTCGAGGATGACCACGACGACGACGAGGTTCTCTATGCCAAGCCAAGGCACAAGGGGTACTAGGTGCTGGGGTACTGTGTCGACGACGGTGACGATGACAACGATGATGACGACAACGATGACGATGATGTCAACGATGATGCTACGGCTAAATGCCGGAATCTGCTAGCAATTCTAATGGTTAAGGGACTGCAACCAATGACGAGGCTAGGGCTGAAATCTGCTGGGTCTTCAAAGTTGAAAGTGCTGGCTGTTTTGGCTGAAAAACGCTGACCATCAAGGCTGAAAAATGCTGATGATCAAGGGATGTTCATGCTGAGAGAATGCTGAACTGTTGCTGGTCATGTGGCACGGCTGGGTGCTCTGCTTTCCCTGCGTCTTCTGGTTCCAACTAGGGCCCATATAGCTCCTTATATATGTGCTTAGAGCTGGGTTGAGTAGGCAGAAAGGCAGCCCCACGACCTTGTAAAAATAGGCTGAAAATGACCTCTTAAAAAATGCCATAATAAGAGGTGGTTCACATGCGGCACTTACCTGTATGCTGGAGTATTGTGCAAGAGAGGGTATGCAACTATGACCGGTGTGAACATGCACGTCCTGCTAGAGGCTCACAAAGGTGCTAGGCTCAGTCCTAAGCTAGACTCATGCTAGACTATAGTAGAAGCATGCCCATGCAGTGCAAGTGAAGTGCACGCATGACAAGAACCCTACTGAAAGATGCAAAAGAAGTTGTATCAACTTGCAGAACCTATGCGAGAGGCCTGAAAATTGAGCGACACTTATTTTATAAGTTGTTCCACTCTTATGGGGTCCTGTCTGATGGGGCCTAAGGGACTCGAGACTAAAAGTGGCGAGGAGGGCCGCTGATGATGTGACAGGCTGTACAGACATCAGTAATTTACGTTGCTGACATGGCACCTGTACGGATTTCCGCAAATCGTATTGGCTCTCCCTAGCACTAGCTTTTGGGCCAAGATGCGTTTAGACTTGAAGCTTTTCATATGTAGTGCTTTTGGAAGGCCTAGGGCCTATAAATTTAGTGCCAGGGCCTTAGTCTAAGGCAATTAAGCTTGGGAGCGCTGCTGAGACGAGGACCCTCGGACATTGTACTTTGTGAAGCATTATTAATAAAGAAATACCGAACGAGGCACTAGTCTTTGTGGCCGGTCTCTCTTTGGGCGTGGAACTACGCCGTGCCATGTCTTCTCTCTCTCAGTTCTTCTCTCTCTCAGTTTTGTTCAGTTCTTTCAGTTAGCTCAGGTGTGTTGAGGTAGATTCTCGGCTTGGAGTGTCCAAGTCTGTTACATGTGGTCGCAGTCTGGCAACGGTCTTGATGGAGGAGGGCCATGTTATAGCTTACAAGAGCAGAATGTTTTCACGACCAGAACTGGTTGCATAGATTTATGAGAAAGATCTTCTGGCAATCATTCATGCTCTTACTAAGTGGCCACACTTTTTACTCGAAGCCGATTTTACAGTGTTCACTCACCACCAGAGTTTGCGATCCTTCTTGCCTCAAAAACAGCTTTCAGACAAGCAAATGCGGTGAGCAAACATTTTGGAGCAATTTCATTTTCAGATTGTCCATGTTCAGGGACAGAAAAATGACAGAAAAATGTGGAGGTAGACGCATTGTCTCGCAAGACATTGATTTTGGCTCTTTCGGTGATTCATCATTATAGCTTTGAGGATATGGTCGATCAGTCATAGTTACAGGGAATTGCCATTTTCAGGTCTCCATTCCCCGTTCCCATCCCAATTTCCCGTTCGGTGTTTCAGACGTGCATTCCAATTTTCTGTTCCGGGTAACTATGAGATCAGCACGCCATAGATCCAAATTTTGCAAACATCTTTGACTGATTACAGAGTGGGGAGGTAGTTGCAGGCTATTCCATCAAGGAAGGCTATTTGATGGGGAAAAAAACATGTTGTGTATTACACAAGCATTGTGGAATCACGGCATAGACACCACCTTAAAAGGTGTGGAACGCTTCTTCTGTTGGCCAAGGCTCAAAAAGGATGTGGATGAGTTTGTTCGCAATTGTTTAGTATGCCAAAAGGTCAAGTTTGATAGGCAGAAGGCACCAGGTCTTCTAGAACCTTTACCTATACCTAGCCAACTGTAGGAAAGTATAGCAACGGACTTCATCTTTCATCTCACTTTATTCTGGTCAAGAAGATAGTTGAGCCCAATCATTTGGCTAAACTATTTGTCTCGCAGATTTTTCAACTACATGGTATGCCTAGGTCTATAGTTTCAGATAGAGATTCCCACTTTACTAGTTTTTTTTGGAGGGCAATCTGGGATAACATTGGTATACGGCTACAATTCTTGTCCTCTTCCCACCCATAGACAGATGGGCAATCAGAGATAGCAAATTCAGTGGTTTTTGACTTGTTGAAATCATACATCTCTGATCAGCACACTCAATGTGTCAGGTGCAGCGGATGTGAATGTTGAACTTTGCTCAAGATGAGTGCTCCGAACTGTGCTCAAGGGTTCCTTTTTCTTATGGAAGGGGGAGCCCTCCGTTCCTATAGTGAGAGAGTGCAAATGATCACAAACAAAGTGGTAAACACTGTGAATGAAGGTGCTGAGACTGAGAGATAGAGAGAGAAGAATAGGACACCAGAATACGGCCCCACTCTCTATGGCGAGAGCGGTCTACTATTGATTGCACAATCTGTATAATGCAATGGACATGCCGACGATGTCGACGACGATGAGGACGACGACGAGACGGGCTGAAATCTGAAAACGCTAATGGCTGAAAACTGCAAATCTTGTATCTTCTGAATTTTGACTCTATGTCGGTTACGACGATGCGACGACAACGCCCTGAATATGCAGATGCTGAAATCTGTGTTTTCCGGGTAGAATCTGCAAACGCTGGCTGATCTAACCGTGCGGCAAGGATCTGCTACGGGAAGGTGAGATCTGCGAGGTTCGGAACTTGATCTGCGGTGTCTAGATGCTGAAAACTGAAAATGCTGATGCAAAGGCTGAATCTGTCGCGGGGAATTTGCAAAACACTAGGTGTTCTGCTGATCCAAAAATGCTAGGGCTGATATGGTCTCTTGCTGCAAAAACGCTAGGGAATCTGTTGGGTCCTGCTATCGCCAAGCTGATCTGCAATGCAAAACACTGGGCTGATTTGCAAAGTTGAAAACGCTGGCCTCTTTGTTGGCTGAAAACACTCGGAGTTCTGCCCGGGGGGGGTGTCTTGCTGAGAAGGTGCTCTTGGTCCCTGCTGCCTCTTCCACCAAAAAGTGCTAGCCCTAGGTTTTCTTATATACTTGCTTGTCAAAATTGCCCTACCCAGTTTCCCAACAAAGTCACTTATTAATAATCAGTGAAAAATGGCAAAAATAGGAAAAATAGGTCTATGCACTGTAAAAATGCTCTTGATGAGTTGTGATGGTAATCTGATGATCATGTTGTGTGCAGCCAGAGGATCTGCATCTACTCTAAGTACCTGGATATGCACGGTCTGCGAACAGACTCACAAAAGTGCCAGAACACTTCCTAAGCTAGGCTAACTGAATTGAACTGAACCCTTGTCATGAAGTAGCTTGTCCACGTCCACATAGGGTTATATGTGCACGTGACATCCTCTCCTTTTCAAAGTGAGGTACTAGTACCGAACTGTATGGCGTCGAGAAAGATCACCAACAGCGTCTGGAATCCTGGGAAGGACTCTTCGCTGGCCTACTGTGATGCGTGGGTCATGCGATACTTGAACTTCATAAAGGTTTGCAATGCTTGCTTCTTTGGGCTGCGCCGAAAGCAACACGAAGTCATCTGCGGCTCCTTCAGTGCTTCAACTTTGTCGATAGTCCTGCGTCTACCTTCTTCAAGAAGCTCCAAGAATGAAAATTCCTGAAACCACTTCCAACAGAAAAACATGAACATACCCATTCCATGTAAAGTGACTAGAAAAATTCTAGTCCTCTTTAAAAACTGTGCATGCAATGTAGATGAACATAAAAACGGAGTGCCAAACCGTCTATCAAACACACGCAAACAATGGAATCGAATCTTGACTTTCTGATCTAAATCAATCAATTGTGGCAAATCACAATGGAAATGCCGATGTGTGATGCTCAATCCTTCTTGTGCTCTTTCGATACTGTGTCATGCCAAGGAAGAGATACGGAATTTTTGAACTCCTTGGGTGCAAATATTTCATCTTTCCATGAGTAAACCGCATACATCCGTGCTCATTCATGAGTGAATCGTGTTCATCATACCATATGTCATGCCTATGAAAAGGGATCACATAAAGACGGTGACTAAAATACAGGAAAGCATCACGAATGAAACACTCGAACAATGAGTGCTGACTAATCATTTGAACACAGAATACTTCCTGTGGGGGTTCTTTGGACCTCGACTCGAGAGCCAAGATCGGTTCATCGTGATTGATAGAATCGGCAATGAGGTTAGCTTCACTAGAAAAAGCTTCAACTAAACCATCATCCTTGTGAACAATCATATCTTTATCCTGTAATTCAACATGCTTGTGAATAATCACATCATTATCATGCAATTCATTATGCTTGTGAATAATCACATCTTGATCATACAAATCATCATGCTTTATCATTATCATGCAATTCACCATGCTTATCATTATTATGCAAATCATGTGTTTCGTTCTTTGGAAAAGAAGAGACTGAAAGAGTCTCCTTCTCCTAATTCTTTTCAATCTGTGCCTGCACATTAGAAAATAGTAGGATATGCTCTAACCGTCTTTCTTCGCACTTGCGATCGAATTCGGCTTTTCTTTCTGCGGCTGCCAAGCGTGCTTGCTCGTCCTTACACACTAAGGCTGCCATCTTTTCTTCGTGCTCACGATCCAATTTTCCTTTCTTTCTCTATGTTCACGATCCAATTCTACCTTTCTTTTTTTGTGTGGCACTTCTCGTTGTATCCTCATGTCCATCATCATCCTGACCAAAGCCTCCATAGGATTTGGTTCAATCCTTGGCATAGATGGGGAGGGGGGAGGGTCGGAAAAACCTCTTGGTGGGGAAAATTATTCTTCTCCACCTCTATGTTCATCACTTCCATGTGAAGTATCCTTTCCGCTTCGGGTGATGACCATACACTGAAGTCTTGGGTTCTTAAGTTCACGAGGAACTTGGGTTCTTGAGGGTCTTGAGTTTCTTGAGGTTCTTGAGATTCTTGAGATTCTTGAGTCTTGAGGTTCTTGAGGTTCGTCTTTAGCTTGCAATTTGTGTTAGAGAAGGATCTTCTCTTTACCCAAGCTCTTCTCTTTCCGACGGACGCACCCCTTGGCGGCCTTGCGCTCACACCAAGGTTGCTTTTTCCCACCCTACGTCGATTGGCTAGCCGCTAAGTGCACGGTCTGCTCTCAATAAGTAAAAGGAGAAGCAAGGGGAGACTGGACAAGCCCTTCTTTCTTGGGTTTTCCGTCACTCTTCAAAAACACGATTAGGAATCGACACGCCAAAGCGGACTTAGGTTACGTGCGACCACAACAAGCAAAAAAATTCTTGTCGTTCTTTCCTTGAGTGATATAGAACACTGCCAAAGCTCTGATACAAATGTCAGGTGCAGCGGATGTGAATGTTGAACTTTGCTCAAGATGAGTGCTCCAAACTATGCTCAAGGGTTCCATTTTCTTACGGAAGGGGGAGCCTTCCGTTCCTTTAGTGAGAGAGTGCAAATGATCACAAACAAAGTGGTAATCACTGTGAATGAAGGTGTTGAAACTGAGAGATAGAGAGAGAAGAATACGACACCAGAATGTTGTCAAACCCTCCTCCGAAGGCCCCACTCTCTATGGCGAGAGTGGTCTACTATCGATTGCACAATCTATACAATGCAATAGACTTGCCGACGATGTCGACGACGATGAGGACGACGACGAGATGGGCTGAAATCTGAAAACGCTAATGATTGAAAACTGCAAATCTTGTATCTGCTAAATTCTGACTCTATGTCGGTGACGACGATGCGACGACGCACTGAAAACACAGATGCTGAAATCTGTGTTTTCGGGGCTGAATTCGCAAACGCTAGCTGATCTGACTGTGCGGCGAGGATCTGCTGCGGTAAGGTGAGATCTGCGACGTTCGGAACTTGACCTGCGGTGTCTAGATGCTGAAAACTGAAAATGCTGATGCAAAGGCTGAATCCGTCGTGGGGAATCTGCAAAAAGCTAGGTGTTCTGCTGTACCAAAAACGCTAGAACTGATCTGGTGTCTTGGTGAAAAAATGCTAGGGAATTTGTTGGGTCCTGCTATCACCAAGCTGATCTACAATGCAAAACGCTGGGCTGATCTGCAAAGCTGAAAACGCTGGCCTCTTTGTTGGCTGAAAACGCTAGGAGTTCCGCCCGGGGGGGGTCTTGCTGAGAAGGTGCTCTTTTGGACACTTGGTCCCTGCTGCCTCTTCTGTCAAAAAGTACTAGCGCTAGGTTTTCTTATATACTTGCTTGTCAAAATTGCCCTACCCAGTTTTTCAACAAAGTCACTTATTAATAATAAGTGAAAAATAGCTAAAATAGGGAAAATAGGTCTATGCACTGTAAAAATGCTCCTGATGGGTTGTGATGGTAATCTGATGATCATGCTGTGTGCAACCAGAGGATATGCATCTACTCTAAGTGCCTGGACATGCACGATCTGCGAACAGACTCACAAAAGTGCCAGAACACTTCCTAAGCTAGGCTAACTGAACTGAACCCTACCCTTTTTTCGTGAAGTAGCTTGTCCACGTACACATAGCGTTAGAGTTCACGTGACACAATGGTGTTACCATATACATGTGGTAGTGATGTGTGTGAACACACTAGGACCGCTCGGGCATTTTTTCCCTCTTTAGGAGGTTTTTTTCCCCGAGCATTGTATATACGCCCATCACTCTAGGGCTATCTATCTTTCCATTGCATACTAAGTAAAACACTCTCTATTGTGTGCCTTGAGCTTTCTTTGTCTTCTCCAAGCTGTGTGCATTTCTCTGCAACCCTAATTCCAACAATTGGTATCAGAGCAGGTTGCGTCCTCCCGGGCTTAGTCGCCAGCTGCTCCAGCACACGCCTTCTCACTTTCTCCGATTCCAGTGAGCTTTGGCAAGTGTTCGCTGGTCGACAAAAAATTTCGGGAGAGATCAAAGAGCTTAGTCTGCTCAGATTTCTGATTTGGCCTCATTTCAGCCTCCATTTCCACTACAGGCAGTACTGCACAGGCTATTTCGTCATTTTGTGCAGAATTTCTGTCAGTGCCGTTTTCTGCATAATAGGTGCCTCTCAGTCTTCTACGGTTTGTGCTATATAGCACGTGTTGTTCCCGCTCCATTTCTCCTATTTTCGGGCAGTTTTCACATCAGGTGCATCATTTACCATGGCTGACAACAACACAGATGTGTTCAAGATGTTTCCTGCTGAGGACAGGTTGGATGGGGACAACTACTCTATGTGGGCTTATATGATGCAACATGTTCTTGTGTCAAAGGACATCTGGAACATTGTGCAGGGCATTGATGTATGTCCTGGTTCTGAGGATGTAGGCGATGTTGATGATGTTGTAGGTCTTGCTGCAAGGATTTCTGCTATTAGAGTTGTTTTGCCTACGGCAGAACAAGCTCGTTGGGATATAAAGGATACGCAGGCTCATGCATTGATTGCGTTATCTGTGAAGCGCACCATTGTTCCTCACATTCGTTCAGCAAAATCTGCAAAACAAGCTTGGGATATTCTAGCAGGTCTTTATGTAAGCCGCAATGAGTCTAAAATTGCTTTGCTGCGTAAAGAGCTGGAGTCGAAGATTATGCATGAGGAGGATGATATGGACACTTTCCTTGCTGGTGTTAAGGATATCAATGAGAAACTTATTTCTGCAGGTGAAGTCATTTCAAACAGTTCCCTTGTGCAGACTGTTCTTGATGCCTTACCAGATTCCTACCAGACTTTTGCTAGTACTTGGAGACTGATGACCCAAGAAAATCCTGAAGTTGTCAAGTTTGATGCATGCACATTGCTGTTTCAAGAGTCACTTTCCAAAAAAAAACAGAACTAGGCAGCGTGCAGCTGAACAGGCTTTTATTGCTTCTCAAAGAAAGGGTGGTAACAGCAATGCGGCCACTTCTTATGGTTTTACTGCGAGTGGCAAAACTTTTGTTCCTAATGCTTCTACTGACAGCAATTCGTTTGGAAACTCTAGTGATAAGGGCAAAAAGAAGATGCGTTGCCATTATTGTAAAGCTAATGATCACTTGATCAAGTCGTGTCCTAAGTTGAAGGCCAAAGAGGCTAAGAAGAAAGAGGGTGGTTCCACTGCAAATGTTGGTTTCACTACAAATGCAGCCATTGTTGAGTCTTCTGTGAAAGGAGACTGTGTTGCTGATGGTGATGTAGAATGGGCTTTTAACGCAGAGTGCACTTATAATCCTGCTGTCCATGATGCATGCTTGTCAGTTGCTGCAGATTCACATGTGTGGTATTTCGATAGTGGTGCTACAAAGCACATTACCTCACATCGTGAATTGTTTATCTCTCTCGAGTCTGTCCCTCGTGGGAATTCAGTCACTTATGCCAACAATGCCTCTTATCCGGTTCAAGGAGTTGGAAAGATTGTGCTTACTACTGCAAATGGCGATTCCTTCACACTTGTTGATGCACTTTATGTACCTGGGATCAAGAAGAACTTGTCTGTATCCGCACTTGCTAGACTTGGACTTGTAGTCAAATTTGTGGATGACAAATGTCCAGTTCATGATCTCAGTTTTGGTGATGAAATTGTTGCATCTGGCCTTTTGTGCCGTGGGTTGTATAAGCCCACTTTTTATAACAAGTGTGGACAAAATTTTTGCAAATGCTGTTGTAGATTCAAGGGCTATTTCAGATGAAAAACTTTGGCATGCACGTTTTGGTTATCTGAATTTTGTCAGTTTGCTGCGTTTGCAGAAATCTGATATGGTTACTTCTTTGCCGCCTCTTGAAGCACCTGTCTAACATGTTTGTGAAGGTTGTATTTTGGGTAAGATGCAGCGTTCTAAGTTTCCAAAGGATGGTTCAGTTCGGGCCACATGCAGGTTGCAGCTTGTGCATAGTGATGTTTGTGGGCCTATGCAAACTCCGTCCTTGGGCAATTACCTTTACTTCGTGACTTTTATTGATGATTACTCCAGGCATGCATGGGTATCTCCGCTTAAAGCGAAGTCCGAAGTTTTTATGTGCTTCAAATAATTTTTGGCTATGGCTGAAAATGTCTCGAGATGTACTATGGACACCATCCGTTCCGATCGAGGGGGGGAGTATATGTCTTATGAATTTAATGCATTTCTGGCTAGTCGTCAGATAAAACACCAATGTACAGTGCCTTATACACCTCAGCAAAATGGTGTTGCTAAGAGGAAAAACAGGTCACTGACGGAAATGGCACGATGTATGGTCAAAAGTCAAGCTTTGCCGCATTCTTTTTGGCTTGAGGCCATCGTGTGTGCCACTTATGTACTTAACAGGTGTCCTACGAAGCTTTGCAGTCTATTACTCCATATAAAGCATGGCATGATAGAAAGCCTTCTATTGAGCACATGCGTGTTTTTGGTTGTTTAGCATATGCTTTGGTGCCACAAACACAGCGCAGAAAATTGGATGATAAGGCTGTCAAATGTATTTTTGTTGGCTATAGTGCTGAAAGCAAAGGTTACAGGTTATATCATCCGCAAACAAAGCATATTTTGGTTTCACAGGATGTAGTGTTTGTGGAAGATTCTGTTCAGCCCTTGCTGTCATGTACTAGAGACAGTAATGTAAGCTCACAGGACATTTTTGACACTTTGTTGCCTCTTTTCAGTGGTGGAAATACGAATGTAATTTTCAATGAGGCAAATGTACAGCTTATGGGGGTTTCTGAAAATGTTACAAATCATCCTATTACTGATGCAGATGTACATGATGTACTTGATGATGAAAGGGCTGAAAATGAGCAAGCTAGAGGCATGCCAAAATGGCTGGTGCACACTTTGCGTGACAGTAAATTGGATGCACCTTTGTCTAGTCGTACGCGTTCAGGCTCTCGCCATTCATCTTATGCATCAGATTGTTATGCTTTGGCTCTGTCTAGCTTACATGATGTTGAGGAGCCTCTGTCTTTTGATGAAGCACATAATTCAGAAAATTGGATAGCTGCCATGCAATCAGAATATGATGCACTTATAGAAAATGACACATGGACTTTATGTGATTTGCCTCCTCGCAAAAAGGCCATTGGTACGAAGTGGGTTTACAAGTTGAAAGGCAAGCTGGATGGTGAGATCGATCGCCATAAGGCTCGACTTGTTGCAAAAGGTTATGCACAGCAAAAAGGCATAGATTATGAAGAGACTTTTGCTCCCACTTGTCATATGACTACTGTGCGTTTTCTATGTGCATTGGCAGCTCATTTTGGTTGGGATGTACATCAATCAGACATTGTTACTGCTTTTTTGAATGGTGACATATTTGAGAAAGTTTATGTAACACAGCCTCGCGGTTTTGTCATAAAAGGACAAGAGGAAAAAGTGTGCAGATGTAAGAAGGCTTTGTATGGGTTGAAGCAATCTCCTCGTGCTTGGTATGAGAAAGCTGACACTCATTTGGTTAAACGAGGCTTTCGTAACAGTCCAACAGAAAGCACATTGTATGTAAAGCGTGAGGGTGATGTACTTCTCATTGTGGTTCTTTATGTCGATGATTTGCTGATCACTGAACCAAATGAGAGACATATTGCTGAATTTAAGGCTGATTTGAATGCTACTTTCAAGATGGAAGATTTGGGGTTGTTGCATCATTACTTGGGTATACAGTTTAAGCAGTGTGATGGTGGTATTGCCTTGTGTCAGAAAAGTTACATAGAGACATTGCTATGTAAGTTTGGACTTGAGGATTGCAAACCTATTGCCACTCCCATGGAAACAGGATTGAAGTTGAGTCTACATGATGCTGGCGATCCTGCTAATGTCACTCTTTACCAAACTGCTATTGGCTGCCTCATTTATGTATGCAACACGAGGCCAGATATTCAGTTTGCAGTCTCATAGGTCAGCAGATTTATGCATAGCCCAGGGTCTAAGCATTGGCAAACTGTCAAGAGGATTTTCCGCTACCTTAGTGACACTTTACATCTTGGCTTGTTTTATCCCAAGGGGGGATCATTGCCGCCAGACTTACATGCTTTTTCGGACTCAGATTGGGCTGGTTGTTTTGACACGCGAGCGTACACAAGTGGTTTTTGTCTCATGCTTGCCAATTCATGTATATCATGGTTGAGCAAGAAGCAACCTACTGTGGCCACTTCGAGTTGTGAGGTTGAGTGTAGGACAGTCTTCACAGCTACGGTTGAGTGTGTGTGGCTCAGACGCCTTATGGCTGATTTGGGTGTTGGACACGACACTGCCAACACTATCTACACTGACAGTCAGAGCGCATTATCAGTTGTTGCAAGGAACCAAGTTTTTCATGCTCGCACAAAGCACATTGAGGAGCATTACCACTATGTCAGGGAGAGGCTCTCAGCAGGAGAGATCAGCTTGGCTTATGTGCCAACACAGGCCAACCTTGCAGATCTTTTCACAAAGGCATTGTCTCATGAGAAGCTTGAAGCTTTCCACAGAGCTTTGGGCTTACTCCCCTTTGTGGACTGATCATGTCCTCAGGGCATGGCACTTTCCTTTACTCATGTGCCAGCTCTCGTTCACCGCATCACTCCAGGAGGGATTTGTTACCATATACATGTGGTAGTGATGTGTGTGAACACACTAGGACCACCGGGGCATTTTTTCCCTCTTTAGGAGGTTTTTTCCCCCGAGCATTGTATATACGCTCATCACTCTAGGGCTATCTATCTTTCCATTGCATACTAAGTAACACACTCTCTATTGTGTGCCTTGAGCTTCCTTCGTCTTCTCCAAGATGTGTGCGTTTCTCTGCAACCCTAATTCCAACAAATGGGAGAAGTATTGGTCCTTGGTGGAGTTTGCCTACAACAGCACAGTTCATACGTCTACGGGGAAGGCCCCATTTGAGATTATCAAGGGCGCTAAGAACGTCCCACCTATTCTAAGCACCAACTGATTTCTTTTGAGATTTCAGGGATACTGATGGATTGACAATATTCTGCTGGTGATTTTATGTATAGAAGTACTCTGAAATGGGAATTTCTAAAATGAACCTGTTACATGTGCTCTCTCATGTATGTATTATTCTAGTGCATGTTTTAAAAGACGAAATGAATGCAACATTTTTGTCTTGTTGAGCCCGTATGGATATCCTTATTATCCATATCCGGGGTACACGCCTAACCACCCAAAGGATTTCAAAGATGGCGGCACCACAATAAAAAATTTCACCTTTTCTGGAGTGAAAGATCAAAAGAAAGCTTTGCGGTTCTTCCAACAATTCGACAACATCTATGCTTTGGGGAATTATACGGAAGTCAAAGATTTATGGAATAGCGAGATTTCTTGAAGATAATGCTATGCAGTGGTCGAGTTCAATCGCGACACAACCACATGCTCCAAGGACATGGCAAGCTTTCAAGACAAATTTTGCACGCAGTTATATGACTTCAGTCCAGATCTTGTCAGAATGGGGCAACTGAAAATGCTTGTCACAGAGACCTTGGAAAGCTACTACCAAAGGTTTCTTGACGTCTACCTTCCGATGTCTTTCTTCGAGATGGTTCCCTTGGAAGATCAATGCGATCAATACACCATTGGAATCCCATCACGCTTAAAGATTCTTGCTTATGGATCATGCCGCGGTCGGCTACAAACTTATGAAAGGGAAGCTCGAGTTTACTACAGAAGCCACTATGGCAAACAAGTAGAACTCCCGGCAACAACGACTAAATCCCTGGGAATCTCGTAAAAGTCAAGCTCAAAGGCCTCATGTGACATAGCGTCAACAAGAAACCCTGTTACAAGGAGGCCGTTGCTTTAAATGTTTTCAAACTGGGCATACTTTCAATACATGTCCTCAAAGAGCCTCTACATCTTCAAAGCAACATCCCACTCTGACAATCGATAGATCCCCAGGACCATCTGCGGCTAAGAGAGCTAGACCTGCCATTGGCCTTGTACGTGATATTTATGGAATTAATCTTGAAATTGTGCGGAGCCTATGGCAAAGTCAACGACTTGAAAGCCCTGATCTTCTTTGACCCCTGAGCTACTGAGAACTTCATCCATCCCGAATTCCTCAAGAAGATGGATTTTGACTATGATTCACAAGGTGGCGAACTTGAGGCAGAGCTAGCCATAGGCCAAACTTAGAAGGTGGTACCACTTATTGGTGCTCTTCCAGTGGCCATCAAAGAATACCATGGAAAAGCAGATTTCCACATCATGAAGTTGGACAAATTGCGACGTTCTATTGGGCATGCCTTGGCATGACAAGAATGACGCGACACTCTAGATTCGGAACCGTACAATTACCTTGATGCTGAAGGACAAACCTTCCGTCCTCAAAGTTCGGATGTCCAAACAAAAAACCCAAATAAATTTTCTACTTGCTTTGTATTCAGATACTTTTTGAACTTTGTTTGAGAAAGTACTATTTGAAATTTATTTGAAATGGATGGTTATCTGCTTTAAACCTGTCTTGGTACCGATTTGAGAATTGCTTGACTCTGGTTTTTAATATTGGTTTCAATGATTTGTGATGTACTCCTCGGTGAAGTCCTCAAGAATTGCTATTTGACCTCGGAACGATGCAGACCAGGTGTCTGGGGAGCGTTTTGTTGTATGCTAGAAAACCTCTGAACGACGCATACAGGGTGTCTGGGGAGCGTTTAGTTCTATGCTTGAAACCTCCAAGCGACGCAGGCTGTGGCTTGGGGAGCATATCAATCCTCTGAGCTCATGACCCGGACCTTTTTAGGTTATTTGCGAGGGGAGTGACGAGGTAGTTGCCTCATGCCACAGATCGTCCGTCTCGGAGGAGTGCTCAGCGGCACTATTTGTTGCGTCTTGTAACATGCATATATGAGCATCCGTTGCATTGTGATGTGTCAACCACTAAATATTTCTTAATTGGGTGAGATTGCCTTGGATGTGTAATCTTAGTGAATCGAGACACCCGTTAGGGATCAACACGGTCTGGGCATAATGGCTAATTTTGCTAGGCCGGAATATCAAGAGGTCCGACCGGGAATGAGAAAAGTGAATGTCAAATGGAATTGAGCTAACTTGAGTTGTTTTGCAAATATACTGTAATCATGGAGGATTACTCTTCTTTTAAGAAGGGGAGATATCACTAACTGCTGATGTGTAAAGCCATTAAAGACGCGACGACCCACAGTGCACACACATACACACATACACATGAAATCGTTGCGTATCAAGCGGGAGTTGTACGGATGCTCCGTGAATTGTGCTGGCATGCCACGTGGCACTCTATAGATTTTTGTTGCTGAATTGCTGACGTGGAAGGCGTACGGATTTCTTATTTTCTGGCGCCGGTAGCTTTTAACACCAAATGTGTTTCATGTACTGCTTTTAGATAGGCCTAGGCCCTTTAAATATGCGGCAAGGTCGGGCATGCTATCACTCATAAGAAGTTTTGGACAAATTCTCACAATAATTCCCACATTGTGACTTACCTTAACATCATGAGCTTGTGCTCGAGAGGCGCCGCATACCTAGCTAGGTACGATTGGGGCAAGGCCTGCCGCCAATCGTACCTAGCTAGGTATGCGGCGCCTCTCGAGCACAAGCTCATGATGTTATTCATTGTATGAAAAACATTGGAAAAGACTCCGTTTTCCTACATGAGAAAATTTCTAAATCTTCTTGTGACTCTTGGTGTCCTCTTGTTACAAGGGACCCCTTCACTGGAGTGTTGTGAGAGCCGCTCTAGCAAGTCGGTGAGAAGGTGGGCACATTGGGTGGGTGGTTCACTTTTGGGGGGGAGAGGGGGCGCAAGGTGCAGTGGCAAAATTTCCTATGAAAAGCTATTTTTTGAAAATTGGTGGAACTTGGAAGGGCGGACCAAAGCACTTTTTCAGGGGAAAATTTTGATACATATGCATATACATGTATATTATACAATACTGAGTATAATATGCTAATTTTCTTAGGAGAGCTAGAGGTTGGCGACCAAATTCCCAACGTTGCTATGTCATTTTCGTGAAAGTAGAGGGCCTGAGTCGTCTTTGCTTTGGGAGTAGACTTTTCCCCTGGTTGCATGGCATGATAGAGTTGTACATACACCCAGAGCTTGTTTTTGTGCGCTTTTCCATGTCCTTGACATTGGGCCGTTTTGTCTTCTTATTAGGGAAAACATTTGACGCTCATAACATGCTTGCTAAGAGTCTGGTGTTTGGATTAGAGAATGTTGAGCTTCTGGAACGAAGTAGTCTAATGCTTGAAGAAGTTTAAGTTTGCCTAGGTATGTCCCTCAAAACGTTTTTCTCATTCTTTTTTCAAGGAATCAAGAAAGATCCTTTTTTGAATTAATGTCGAACAGAAAAGGCAGCGCGGTAGGTGGCGGGCATAAGAATTTTTTTTGTCTTTATAGGTGTTCTCCTTCTCTCTCTATTGGTGGCTTTCTCTCGATTGCTCTCGGTGCTACAGTTGCGCACACAACAAAGGGAGACGAGGAGTGTAGATGCGATCTCTCTCTCTCTCTCTCTCTCTCTCTCTCTCTCTCTCTCTCTCTCTCTCTCTCTCTCTCTCTCTCTCCAAACCCCAGACGAGAGGGCAGGGGCTGCTATCAACACGACTTCTCTCTCTCGCTCCTGTGTGTCTGTGTCTTTTGGAGGCAGGGCAGCAGATGTCCCTCTTTCCCTCTCTCTCTCTCTTATTAAGGTAGCGAAGGAAGCCTAGGTAGCGATGCAGTGAAGAGAGATGGAGATACACACAAGCCTGTGAAGTGGACGGGGCAATGGCAAGGCGGTGATGTGAAGGAAAGAAGTAATCGAATGGTACATGCTGCAACAGAGAGAGAGGGGGGGAGAGAAAACAGAGAGGCAATGTGTGATCGCGAGGATGGAGAGACAGTGCGAGATTGATGCTCTTTTAGCTTGCGAGAGTGAAGCTGAGCCTGATGAGGCCTGTGTTGTGGTAGCTGTGCGCCTGATATGCGCAAAAGTCATGACGCAGGCAGTACGTGTGGGAACGAAGGAAAGGGAAACTTTTCCTTTTGGGCGTGGGGGGGTGTAGAATCTTGGGACTTAATTAATTAATGATTGTAGAATAGACCCAATATAAGTGTGATAACAACAACAAAGACAAATAGCATCTTCAGTAGAATCATTTGTTAATGATATCGAACACCAGCCATTCATAAACACATAAAGGGTTGAAAGGAGGGGGGGGGGGGGGGGGGGGGGGGGGGGGGGAGCGCATGCGCGCGCACACACACAGTGTAGAGAATAGGGCTACATTATTGCATGGATACAACCCCTTGGATGTAAAATGTGCCTTCCCATGGGATGTAATTTTGGAGAAACAAGTGGGCATGAAGCACAAAGAATATGACCAAAGCCAACCAAGGTGAAAAAGGGCATAAGCAATGTCTACAACTAAAAAAAAGGAAAGAAAAAAGAAACCTCCTTAAGAGAGTAAAAAGTACCCTACAAACCTCTATGTAGAGAAATACAACCCACTTGTATGGGCCACAATAGAGATCAAACAAACTTTGCTTAGGAGACATTGGGATAACAATAATAGTGCCCAATACATCACACTTATATTGGGTCTATTCTACAATCATTAATTAATTAAGTCCCAAGATTTTGCACCCTCCCATGCCCAAAAGGAAAAGTTCCCTTTCCTTCGTTCCCACATACTGCCTGCATCATGGCTTTTGCGCATATCAGGCGCACAGCTACCACAACACAGGCCTCATCAAGCTCAGCTTCACTCTCGTCAGCCAAAAGAGCATCAATCTCGCACTGTCTCTCCGTCCTCGTGATCACACATTGCCTCTCTGTTTTTCTCTCCCCTCTCTCTCTCTGTGTTGCAGCATGTACCATTTGATTACTTCTTTCCTTCACATCGCCGCCTTGCCATTGCCCCGTCCACTTCACAGGCTTGTGTGTATCTCCATCTCTCTTCACTACCTAGGCTTCCTTCACTACCTTAATAAGAGAGAGGGAGGGAGAAAGGGACATCTGCTGCCCTGCCTCCAAAAGACACAGACACACAGGAGCGAGAGAGAGAAATCGTACCGATAGCAGCCCCTGCCCTGTCGTCTTGGGTTGAGAGAGAGAGAGAGAGAGAGAGAGAGAGAGAGAGAGAGAGAGAGAGAGAGAGATCGTATTTGCGCTCCTCGTCTCCCTCTGTTGCGTGAGTAAGTGTAGCACCAAGAGCAATCGAGAGAAAGCCACCAATAGAGAGAGAAGGAGAACACCTGTAAAGACAAAAAAAAATTCTTATGCCCGCCACCTGCCGCTGCCTTTTCTGTTCCACATTAATTCAAAAAAGAATCTTTCTTGATTCCTTGAAAAAGGAATGAGAAAAACGTTTTGAGGGACATACTAGAAGGTTGGTTCATCAAATAGAGGTCTTTAAGGAGACAAAGGATAGAAACAGTAATTCACAATTCATGCCAATGCATTGTACATATATACATGTATACAAATATTTATGTATTAGCCCCCCCCCCCCCCCCCCCCCCCCACAACACACACACACACATTCAAGTGTTACTTAATACATCCTAGAGCTTTGCTAGCTCCACAACTCCATGCTTTGCCTATCTCTAACACTTTATCCAACTCTATACTTTGCCTATCTCTGAGACTTTATCCATGATTTTCCTATTCCTCACCTGAACATCTTTTATGAATGCCCCTGACTTATCAGATGTTCTGAGCTCATCCTTCGATTTCGTCCCCCTCCTAGCTATCCCTGTGGTTTTGTTGGTGCCGCGAATTCTCCTATATTTTCCACTTTGGGCCCATGAGGATGGACTCCTCCTTAATTGTTTGTCAAGCTATAGTGGGGTCCTCCCCTTGGAATTCTTGCACATTACTATCCTTGACCTTGAATAAGATGCATGGAAAATTGAAGCACTTTCAATGTGCATGGAATGATGGTCTCTCTCTCTCTCTCTCTCTCTCTCTCTCTCTCTCTCTCTCTCTCTATATATATATTATATATATATATATATATATATATATATATTTTATATTTATATTTACGTCTCCTCCGCAAGCCTCAAGCGTGCCCCCCCCGCCCTCTCTTTCCCCCTCTAATTGTCGACTCTGCATCATGTGGACTTTCTTATGGGGGGTTCACTATAAGTAGAATCTATATATTAAGTACGTTCAAGGACTATTTATAAATCCCATTGGTTATGGAATTTTCACAAATAAAAGGGACCCTTTTCTAATTCAATGTGCAATTTTTTTTTCAAGATCTTTTTTTCAACACCCTTCTGTCTCAATGAAAATGTGAAAAAAATATAGATTAAAATAATCCATACTTTTGAACCCACGTGATAGGCATTTTTGTATTGTAGTGACCCCCTCTAAGGCTTCATAGTTCTTGCTCATGTCCATCGGCCTCCAATGCATCGACTAGTGTGCCGCATGATGCACGAACTAGCTCTCACTCCAAGTATCCCTACTGCCTTGGCATACATTGATAGTATCACTCACTAAAGACGACTCCTATCTCAAGGTATGTCCTGCAAGGTCTTTGTTGTCACATCATTTCTTTCCTACTTCCTATTGTCCTTACCATGTATATTTGAGTATCATCTCTCTTTTGCTCACACTATCTTGAAGGTTTGTACCTTGCCATGTCTTGAGAAACAATTGCCTCTCCTCCCCTTGCTGACACGAGGGCTAGAAAGGCTACGACTTGGCTTGGTGGATGATGGCTGCTTGAGCACTACACATCTATAAAACTTATGTTTAAGGTGAAGCTCATTTTTGATTGATGGATTATGTGATCTTCTCGACATTCCCAAAAATATTGATTTGATTTGTTTCTACCATCTCATACATAATGGGGCTCTTTTGCTATAACTGGTTTTATTCATTTTTACTATGCTGGTCTTTTTGCTTGATTTCTTTGAAAAAGAGCTTGATGGTGCTTCTGGATGTAGTCATGGCACCATGATGCTTTTGATATTTGATGCTTAGGATCATGTTACTGGTCTTTACTTAGTAGCCTGCAATATCCTCTTGAAGTTATCTTCTAGGGGATGGATTTTCTCTAAGACTTTGCTAAAGAGAATCTTCCACGGGATGGTTGGCCTAAACACTTATTGCACTTAACCTTGAATGGGATTTGCACAAGATTTTTGGTTTTAAATTAACAGCAAATCTTAGCGCCTAAACTTTCAAATTCTAATCACTGTCAATTGATTAACATAATTGAGCATATTCCCAAATCTAAAGAGAGGAAGAGGGGGGAGAGAGAGATGAATGGATTACACGACCAAAACCTTCGTAACTGCAAAATGTTTATGAATTATCTTCCAAAAGATCTCTACATGAGGCATCATCCAATTCTAAGCCCATGGCTCCTAAATCAATAAAAAGAGAAATGAAATTGTTGTTTGTGGATGCATTGCCTTCATCATCTTCGAGATCGTCATCCTCCATCTCATCATCTTCATCATCATGGCAATCATCCTCGCTAAGACTTTCTACCACTGGACTTGATTCATCGACCTACCTCTCGTTTGTTTCCACCTCTTCCAAAGTCGGAGGTGGAAAAGGGTCAAAGATAGTCTCCACTTCATTAGTGGAAAAAATGGTTCTCCCCCGAGGTGTTAAGGGAATTACGAACCAAAGTTTTGGTTGGTGGATTGTTGGGATATAGATGACCTATAAAATATAAGCTCAAAGTGAGTAACATTGGTATAACTAATGCTACAAGCAATAAGAATAAAAAAGGTACATGTCACTCACCTGCTCACAATTGCACGGTAAAACTAAATTGTCATACCTCATTGTGTGATGCACACTAGAGTCCACCATGTAGAGGCAATTCTCATGTCATCTAGACACATTTGTAAATCACTTGCGCTCAAAGATGAAGGTATGAAAGGTTCTAAAATTAACCTTTAGTATACTTTCAATAGTTCCGTAGTACCTTGCTTCATCACCATCTGTGTCAAAGTTACCCATGATAACACAATCCATGGTGGTTCTACGCTTGTCAATGTGACGCGTATAAAAGTGACGACCCTTTGACCACATAGAGTTAAAGGAAAGGCACTACAAAATAGAAAAATATATTAATTTATCAAATACATATTAAAGATAATTTCAAGAAATAGCGTTACAATATGGTTTAGGTATATGAGTACTCTACCTTTGGTACGCATCCTCGTGCATACTCCCATTCTTTGCAGGTGATGTCTTCTCCGCGCGCTTTTGCATCGGTCATTCTCTCATGAATCCACTCTGCACTAATGAGACTTGGGAAACATGCAAGGTGTCTAGGAACTAGGGGTTCCCTCCTTCCTCTATGTGCTTGTTTCCATGCTTCCCTCTCTTACAAATGCCTTGCCTTTGCCACTGTCCACAAGTCCACCCACTTGGTCATAATCTTTGCATTGAGAATACAAAGGTTATTGACCACTCGGGATAGATTCATATCCATATTAAGTAGTTTCCCCTTTCCACTTGGCAAGTGTGAAGTCATCCTTGCATATTCCTCGTCTGACCACATGCGAGGCATTGAAGGATCAACTTGTGCCAAATACTCTAATATGTAAACAATGCCTCTTGAACGATCCACCCTTTGGCCATACATGCCTCTGGTTGAGACCGTAGCTACACAAAATCTTTGAGAGTCTTTAAAAACCTCTCTAAGAAGAACATCGATCGTGCATGCACTACACCACATATAGCTATCTCCTCCACCACGTGAACCAAGAGGTGAATTTGACTAAGAAGGACTGATCGAGGAAATGCATCTTCAATGGCACACACAGTTTCTGTTGCAAGTGTTTGAGCAGCAGGGATAGCATCTATTTTGATTTCCTTGGAGCTCACAAATCTGTAAGAAAACACACAAGGATACACTAAGTGCTAGTTGAAATTATTGTGTACATAAAAAGGTGTAGTTGAGTGGAGTCTTGTGGTGTATCTTACTAGCTCTTGTAGTTTGAAAATAGCGTCCCTGACTTTCTTGTCCTGACATATACACATACTCACCCCGGCAGAATGAACGACAATGTAAATCAGGGGAAGGGAAAGTGAGTGATAGTCATATACACAAACTATAGATAGAACAGGGAGTAGAAAGATTACCTGAAGCATCTTGTGCCAATCATGGGACTTCAACCCATACAATTGAACGCTTCCACCCTTCTTCGCTTTTGTGAAATCTCCCTTTAGCGACCTCATGTATCCTGTTGATGTGCGAATAGAGGCAATGGTACCCTTCACCTTGTCTAATTCTTCTTTGGCTAGCATCCATGGTGCTTTAGGAAGCACAATATTTCCATTTGGGGCACGACGTGGAGTAGCAGAGGTGGGGAGACATTTTACAAGCCTCAAATCCTCCCTCGCACCCAAAGAGTCCTTCTTGCCAATAATGTGGTCCCATAGTGTTTGGGCTACATTCTTGAATATGTGCATGGGATCCAAGAGGTGTTGTATGTTTTAAGTCCTTCCAATATGGAAGCCTTAAAAATATGGAATACCTTGACATATCTTTTGGTGGAGGACACGGAGCCGGATTGTAGTTGTGGTGTTCTTCCCAAACTTTTTGCCCAATCTGCCATCGTGAGCTTTAGAGGGGTCTTCCCATTTGTTGGAGCCTTGTGCTTGTTATGACCTTGGGGTAAGAAACGATGGTTGTTTGGATAGAGTACTTTGTGCAAGGAATCGGGCCTCTCCATCACCAACGATGGCCCGCAAGTAGGACATGCATTGTGCCCGATGAGGACAACCCTGCATACATGTCATATGGTTAGAGAGATGAGTAAACTAAAGTGAACTAAAGGGAGAGAGGAAAAAAGGGAGAGAGAGATAGAGGAAAGGGGGTTACCAAAAATCTCTCCAAGCCCAGGATAGTCGTGCATAGTCCACATAAGGATTCCCTTCACAATGGCTTCTCTCCCCTCCTTTGCAAGTGAGACATCGACATAAGGAATGCCTCTCCATAACTCCTCCAACTCCTCGATGATGAGGGCTCGAGGTAGACGTCAATATTTGACACTTTGTACTTCCCTGGCACAAGCAAGAAAAGAAGTATATTGCCCTTCTTGGTTGTCTCCCATGGTGGAATATTGTAGTTGACGATCACCACAGGCCAAGTGCTCCATGAAGTAGACTTAGTTCCGAAGGGGTTGACACCATCATTTGCTAACCCAAGCCTGAAGTGTTGAGGCTCCAACCCAAACTCTGGCCATTGAGTTTTGATGTGCCTCCTTGTAGGTGAATCGACAGGGATGTGCATCATTCCATCATTTGAGCGATGGTTCACGTGCCACGCGAGAAGCTCCACGATAGAGTTGCTTTTAAACATGTGTTGGATGTGAGGAATTAATGAAAAATTTCTCAATACATTGCGGATTAGGTGCGCCCCACTCACTCTTGTCTTGTATCATGCCTCCCCGCACACGGGACATGAGGTAGCATGTGCATGCTCATTGCGGAATAGCATGCAATCGTTGATGCATGCATGGATACGCTCATACTCCATTCCAAGTGTAGTGACATACGATCTAGCTCATCGATGATCTGGAGGCATGTGGTGATCTTCTGGAAACATTTTGCCCATCAAACTACAACAAGCATGCGTATTAGTATAATTGCTAGAAGACGCACACCATACAGCGAGTGGAGTGTATATAAAAGCCACATTCCATACTTAGTAGTGCATCGACACTTGCATTACTCCAACCAAATTTTGCTTGCAAGTTGAGGACTTCCAACGATGCTCAGAGCACCGAGTACCGTGCACGTCGTAAAGAGGTGTTCGGGCACTCGTCATCAATCTATCCTCCTTTTCGGCAGCCCGTTTACTATAGGGCTGACAATCCTCCTCACACACGTCGCACTCATGAGATAGTAGCTTATCACACATGTCGAACATGTGCTCATCCTCTACCTCAAAATGCGACGGAGACGCCATAGGAGCTGTCGAAGTAGAGCCAACGGGAGGATCACCATGTGGTGCACCCAAATCGCCCAGTCGCTCTTGCCTCTGCCGTTTGGCCTTACGCGTTGGTGCACCACCACCAAACACAGACCAATGCGGCACCTCCTCAAGCAACGGGTGAGTCACTCTCTCATCTCTCCGAGAGCTTTTTTGAGGATGCCAAAGCCCTTCGTTCTCCACGTGCTCTAAGGCAATGCGCCTCACGCGAGGGATTGCCCTTTTGCACTTGGCACAAGGACAAGGGAGTTTTTTCTTGAGCCAACGATCGCGCTCAAGGCCTCAGGGGAACCACGATCATCCCAGTCGATGTCCTGCATACGTGAAATGTTGTTTATTTAGTCTATGTCCTAAAAAATAAATAATTAGAAAAATCGTAAATTCAATTAAAAAATTTACATAAAGGGAATAAATGACAATGAGTACTAAAATTATTTTTAAAAGAGAACTTAAAAAATGCAATTAATAAACATTTAAAAGTACTACAAAATAAAGTATCCATAAAAAATTAAAAAATTTCATCAAAAAACTCAAGGGTAAAAAATGAAATAATGGATAGCTAAAATAATGGATAGCTAAGGGTAGAGGGGGTGGTTTGTACCCCCCCCCCCCCCTCCTGCAACCTCGGATTTGCATGTATCGGTTTGAAAGGACGGGCCACGATAATGGGCATGGTAATATCCGCAGTAATGCCTGGCGCCTAAAATAGGCAAGAAGGCAGAATATGCCGCGTTTTTGCTGCATACTCTACGTTCTTGCTCTCCGCCGTGCTCCCAAGCTTCCCCCCCATTCCCCTTCCCCACCCCCCCTCTCCCTTGCTATCTCCCTTCTCGGACGGCCTCGAATTGGCATGGTAATATCCGCAGTAATGCCTGGCCCTAAAATAGGCAAGAAGGCAAATTGCCGCGTTTTTGCTGCATACTCTACGTTCTGCTCTCCCCGTCGCTCCCAAGCTTCCCCCCCATTCCCCTTCCCCACCCCCCCTCTCCCTTTGCCTATCTTCCCTTCTCCAAGCTTCCCCCCCCCCCCCCCCCCCCCCCCCCCCCCCCTCCTCCCTTCCCTCTCTCTCCTTCTCCAATCTTCCCAAGTTCATCGAAGGTTTCGTCCAAGTTTCACCATCGTCTTTGGAAGCTCAACCTAGCCGAAGCTCAACCGTTCTACAAAGAAAGAGTAAACACAAAACAAAGCACCTCCCCCCTCTTTCCCTTTTGTTTTCTACTTCACACACATACGCACACGCACACGCATGCATAAATCGAAAAAAAAAATAAAAAAAATATAGAATCCATAACATACCTCGTTCATTTGGAATGGTTGCTTTGCTCGGCTTTTTGGAAATGGTTGCTTTGCTAGGCTTGTTTGGAAATGATTGCTTTGCTCTTTATTTGGTTAGAATGTTAGATAGAAATAGAGAGAGAGAGAGAGAGAGAGAGAGAGAGAGAGAGAGAAGAGAGAGAGAAATAGATAAAGAGAGAGCGAGAGATAGATAGTTTCTATTATCGTCCTAGGAGGTCAAATATGACCTATGGGACCAAATGAACATGTCACGTGGTGTGAGTGGAGGTCATAAGTGACTCTTGATGCTCAAAAATGCCTGAAATGAGCGTCGCAATAGAGAGTCCACATCGTGGTTTGGGAGAGGAATTTATTTAGGGAGAGCTCATGGCTGAATATATGGGGAAAAGAGGACCTAATGTGGTCAAAATCTGAGCACTCAAGTAGTCTGTGGTACTCACTCTCTCGCACTTAATGAGGGCATAAGGTGCAAAGTCGATGAGACTCCTCGCCAGTGCTCCAATGTCCTGTCTCGTAGCGTAGAGAATGGAGGCAATGGTGCAGATCGCACTCAATGGGATGGGCTCAAGGATGTAAGAATGGGTTCGGTTATCGCGTTCGGAGAAGAAGAGAGATTTGTAGTTTGGGGCAATGTGCGTGGTGCAATGGCTGAAGCGAGAACCTTCGAATTTCTCACAAGCTGTGATACATTGGCGTTGTAAGAATGCCTCACTAACTTGGGAGTCGATCAACGCATCCTTGACCAAGTGACATGCATCCCATCTTTCAAACCATTTCTTGATGTCAAGCATCCACCCCGAACTTAGTATTTTGCTCTTGCATGTCTTTGACTTACTTCATATGCGATTCTAGGAAGTCCATACAAAAGGGCTACATTGTGTCTTAAGCATGTACTCCACAACCCTTTGCATGCCCAAGACCTCAATGAGAAGCGATCCGGACTCAAGAAGTAAGAGCATGTAGGGTGTTTGTGTCTTGACTTTGAGAAAGTTGGAGAGAGAGAGAGAGAGAGAGAGAGAGAGAGAGAGAGAGAGAGAAATGAGAGGGATAAATAGAGAGAGAGAGGAGAGAATGTATATATATATATAAAGAGAGAATGAGAGAATTAATGAGAGGGAGAAAAATGGGGAGAGAGAGAGAGAGAGAGAGAGAGAGAGAGAGAGAGATAATGAGAGAAAGAGGGAGAGATAGAGATAGGGATAGAAATAGAGAGAAAGAGAAATAGAAATAGAAAGAGATAGAGAGAGAGAGAGAGAGAGAGAGAGAGAGAGTAGATAGATAGAGAGAGAGAGAGAGAGAGAGAGAGAGAGAGTAGATAGATAGAGAGAGAGAGAGGGATAGAGATAGGATAGAAATAGAGAGAATGAGAGATAGAGAGAGAGAGAGAGAGAGAGAGAGAGAGAGAGAGAGAGAGAGAAATAGAGAGAGAGAGAGAGAGAGAGGGGGGGGGGGAAAGATAGAAAGAGAGGGAAAGAGAGAGAAGAGAGAGAGAGAGAGAGAGAGAGAGAGAGAGAGAGAGGTAGGATAGAATAGAGAGAATGAAGAGAGAGAGAGAGAGAGAGAAGAGAGAGAGAGAGAGAATAGAGGGAAAGATAGATAGAGAGAGAGAGAGAGGGGGGGGGGAGGGGGGACGAGAGAGAGTAGATAGAAAGGGAGAGAAATAGAGAAAGAGAGAGAGAGAGAGAGAGGGAGAGAGAGGAATAGAGAGAGAGAGTAAATAGAGAGAGGTAAAGAGAGAGAGTAAGAGGGGAAAGAGGGAGGGAGAAACAAAGGGGGAGAGGGACAGAGAGATAGAAGAGGAGAGAGAGAGAGAGAGAGAGAGAGAGAGAGAGAGAGAGAGAGAGAGGAATAGAGAGATATAGAAAGAGGGAAAGAGAGAGAGTAGATAGAGAGAGAGAAATATGGAAAGAGAGAGAATAGAGATAGAGAGGGAGAGAGAGATTACCTTCAAGGCGAGGATGCTTTGTTGAACGAAGGGCTTTTTGAAGGATAAAAAAAGCAGCCCATCCTCAAGCTTGGAGGGTGTAGGTAAAAGACAAGGGGTTCCACTTGTAAAACAAGGTGGTCCGTGTTTTGCAATAATGGGATGAAGCGGTTGCTTCAATTTGTGAGGGCCAATCCAGGACATGGTGGATGTCCCTAGGGTCGCTCTTGTGGGCATACGCGAAGCCTGAAAAAGTGGTGCGCAAGTCCAAAGCCACCATGACCTTAGCCAAAACCTCCATGCCTCGGCAGAAGATGTTGTCCATGTTTGGCTTCTCATCTCTGAGAGTGCTTGCTTTACATGGAGGCACAGGCATGACTCTGGGATGGAGCTTCCGCTTTGTAGTTCAACTGCACAACAGAGAGAGAGAGAGAGAGAGAGAGAGAGAGAGAGAGAGAGAGAGAGAGAGAGAGAGAGAGAGAGAGAGAGAGAAATGGCGTTACTTATTGCATTACATTAGAATTGTAATGTTACGATTAGTTAATCACTTAGACGTTGAATCTAGGTGCAGCCAACACAAAATGATGGCTACAGTTACAACCATAACTCTTTATCTCTACTCAAAACAATGGCTACATTACGTATATGTATATATATTTGTGTGCACATATATATTTGTTTATGCAGGCACTAAGTATGGGAGCATAGCACCGGAAGGTTAGACGCTTCCTCTTGGGTATATTCCTTTTTTAATCGTGGCGTTGCGGTCATTGATCCACTCATACATGGATTGATGCAATGTACCTTTGGTTTTACCATGGTTGAGACTGTGATGATATCTAAAGAGGTGCACTTGACCTTTGGCATTACTAGCCTCTAGTTAGGTCTACTAGTATGTATATGTATCTATGTGTTTGTGTGCTAATATACTTGTGTACGTATTTATAGATGAGTGAGTAAGGTAGAAAGCTTAATCTTACATTGATCTTTGTAATGTAGATGGCAGATGAGCGACCAACTGGTGCGGGGAGAAGCCAATTGGCTCTTGTTTTGGTTGGTTCACATCCCAAGTGGGCTCCCACCCAGGGTGGACATCGCCTCTAGTGGACCCGAGTTTTGAGTCGATGAGAACAAGAAAAGAAATAAAGAATGTTTCTGCCTAGTTAGCCATAAACCATGAGTGTCATAGGTTTATTTTTGTTATTTGCAGGCATGGCCATCCTACACCTACCCTTCTCAGGGCGATGCTACGGAAGGTGAAGATACTTACGAATTGCTCGATATTGAAGAATTTCGTGCACTTCAGACACGCATGACAGTCATGGATGAAAATTTTAAAGCTTTAAATGAAAATGTTACTAAACTATCCACATTAGTAATTCAATTAATGCATCAGCAGTCTAAGATCCCTGATGACACGCACATGCATGAGCACGTTGCCACACAAGGGTAGGGAATTTCTAATCTAGGGTAAGGCCCAAATGCTGATACGTTGCATACTCTCACTGCAAAAGAGGTGGATGAATTGTTAAAGAAAACCAAACCATCGATTTTTAAGGGAGAAGACCGAGACCGCAATAAGAATGCAGTGAATATCTTTCTCAGCGAGTGGGATCGAATTCACGCCTTACGGCGTACTCCGGATGCAGTTAGAGCTCTGCAAACGAGCTTAACTTTGGAAGGCAAGGCCTACAAATAGTGGATGTCTCTCAAGGAGAAGAACATCATACCACAGAGTTGGGCATCTTTTGAAGCAATGTTTAGCAAGGAATTTTTGCCTACAAACGAGGCCGATTGGAATTGGACAGCTTGGGACACATGTTCCATGGGCCAATACCCATCACTCCTTGAATATATCTCTCACTACGTTATCCTCAAGTTGGAAGGCTTAGATACCTTTCAACAAGTATGGGGGTTCATACAAGGTCTGACACCCGAGCTTAAGAAGTATGTCAAGACCGAAAACCCTAAAACACTTGAGGAAGCCATAGTGAAAGCACATATTCATAATGATCCTGATGAGAAGGAAACAAATAATAGTCACGTGCCTGCTAATATACATGGTAATACACACACTCAGTATGGGCACAATAAAAGAAAATTTCTAGTTGCTAATTCACATGCATCTAAAAAACCCAAGGGATTCAGGGGTCCTCTCTCTCCTGAGGATTTTGATAAAGCCAAGAAAGAAAAATTATGTTTTCAATGTTTAGGAAGAGGTCATGGCAAAAAGGATTGTCCCAAGGGGAAATCTGTTGCTCAGGGCAAAGAGAAAGTAGTGCACATAGTGCAACTGCTGCCTCTTGAGTCTTCCTCAAGATTCTCTATAGTGGAAGTAACACACACTGAGGTGGTGCATGAATGTTGTCTCAGAGCTTCCATGTGGCAACCGACCTTTGGACCACATGAGTTAGTACGTATGCACGGATATCTGCAAGGGTGCAAGGTGTGCATCTTGGTAGATGACGGTGCTACTCACAATTTCATCAATTATGGATTGGTGAAAAAACTCAAACTGCCTCAAAGTCCGAGTACCCACCGCTACAAGGTAGCAATGATGAATGGACATGATACTGAAATATGAGATACTCAATGCCGCGTTGTTCCATTGGAAGTACAAGGGTACTCTACATGTTTAAATTTTCAGGTTATGAATGGAAAGGGCTGATGTGGTTCTTGGTAGGGAGTGGTTGCATAGCCTAGGACCATCACTGAAGTGTATCTATGAGCACAACAGCTTGATGTTTGAATCCCATGGCGCACATGTGTTGTTGTTAGGAGAAAAAGATATACCTTCATCACCACTGATTTGTACCGCTGAGCTTATGCATCTCGTTTCTGATAATGAAATAGATCAGGTTTTCTTGTGTTACTCACTCACTGTTTCATTTTCTTTCTAACATTGAGTCTGTTGAACATTCCGCAACGCCGCGTGCTTCTCTCTCCTCTACTCCACCAATTGCTAATTCTAAACAAGCAAACGTTGCTAGTCAATTACAAAAATTAGTAAAGAAATTTCAAGGTGTATTTCCTAATGATTTTCCATCAGGATTACCGCCGACACGATCAGTACAACATAGCATTGACATGGCTGCATGCTGTAAACCTGTTAGTAAACCACCTTACCATATGAGTTATTCAAAAGTTGCTGAGGTGGAACGTCAGCTTGCTGAATACCTTAGCAGAGGGTTTATACAACCCATTTCTTCACGTGGCTTAAATGGGGTTACAGTTAAGAACAAATACCCATTGCCCAAAGTAGATGAGTTGTTTGATAAGCTCACTCATGCTCGCATTTTTACAAAAATAGACTTGCGGTCAGGATATCACCAAGTCCATATTCAACTTGCCAATATACCTAAAACTGCATTTCGAACACGGTTTGGACACTAAGAGTTTTTGGTGATGCCTTTTGGGTTAACCAATGCACCCGCAACATTCATGACACTTATGGATAGTGTCTTGAAGCCATATTTGGGAAAAATTTTCATTGTTTTCCTCGATGACATCCTAGTCTATAGTGCTTCTGAAGAAGAACACTTACAACATCTCAGGCAGGTGTTTGAGTTGTTACACACAAACAAGTTATATGCCAAGGAATCTAAATGTGATTTTCTAAAAGATTAAATTCATTATTTAGGGCATGTTATTTCAGCTAACGGGCTATACATGGATCAATCCAAAGTGGATACCATCCGAAAATGGCCTCCTCCTAAAAATGTGGAAGAATTACATATTTTTTTAGGATTTGCAGGTTTTTACCGAAGGTTCATTAAAACTATGCTCAAATTGCCGTTCCTATGACGGATCAACTAAAAGGCAAAGGTAAAACTTTTCAGTGGGGATCCGCTCAACAACACAGTTTCGATACAGTCAAGGATGCCTTAGCTACAGCTCCTATACTGGCTATTGTAGATCCTTTGAAACCATTCGTTTTGGAAACGGATTCCAGTGATCGTGCTATTGGAGCAGTCCTGTTACAAGACGTACAACCGATTGCATTTGAAATCAAGAATCTTGATGCAGCTCAGCAAAACTATTCTGCTTACGAATGTGAACTCTATGCAATAGTGTCTGCCTTAAAAACATGGCGGCATTATCTGTATGGTGCTCATTTTGAGATAGTGTTTGACCATGAAAGCATCAAATGGTTTACACAATAAATGGATTTAAAGGGTCGAAAAGCCAGGTGGGCCAAGATCCTTCAGGAATATGATGCCAAGCTAAGGTATCGCAAAGGCCGATACAATGTAGTGGCAGACGCTCTAAGTCGAATGCTAGAGATCAATTTGCTCTTGTTCATGGAACTTCGTAGTGAATTTTTAGATTCTCTCAAAGGAAAATATGAGCATGATGAAGCATATTCCAAAGTGTAGAGCCATGTTCAAAAGAGGGATCCTTCTCACTCCAGTGACGATAGTGTATAGTTAACCTCCACACCTAGTTCTCCTTTATCAAGTGATGAACTACAAGGATGGAAGCATTTTACATGCGACAATGGGTACCTACTCCACAAGGGGAGAGTTTGTGTACCGACGGACACAGACATTCGGCGCCAAATTCTTTATGAATGTCATGATGGTCCAAGTGTAGGGCACCCGGGGATTAGAAAAACTTATGCTCTCGTACGACGACAATTTTACTGGCCAGGTCTACATGGATTTGTTCAAGCTTATGTCTTGCATTGCCAAAAATGTCAAGTTAACAAAGCAGAGCGCCTGAAAGCGGGAGGACTCTTACATCCTTTGGAGATTCCCAATGGAAAATGGAAAAGCATCTCTATGGATTTTATTGTAGGTTTACCAACCACTGTACGAGGTCATGACTCAATATGGGTGGTCGTAGACAGGTTGACTAAACTATGTAAGTTTATTCCAACCAAATCAACGCTTAAGACACCAGAACTAGCCAAGTTATTTGTGGACAATCTATACAAATTATATGGTTTGCCAAGTAACATTGTTAGTAACCGTGATCCCAAGTTTAACAGCCACTTTTGGAGAGCTGTATTTAAACGATTGGGTACACAACTAAACCTCAGTACAGGTGATCATCCAGAAACGGATGGTCAAACGAAACGGGTTAACCAGGTGCTAGAGGATATGCTAAGAGCATACGTCAGCAAAAAACAGTCAGACTGGGAAGAATACTTACCTATTCTTGAGTTTGCCTACAATAGTGCTAAGCACGTCACAACAGGTTTTAGTCCTTTCATGCTCATGTACGGGTTTCAACCTAGGTCACCAGTTACGGTGGGGTTGGAAACCAAAAAACTCCAACTAGTTAAGGATTTTCTCCAAGACCACATGGATATGCTAAAACTTGCTTGTCAGAATGTGCGGCAAGCACAGGATCGGTATAAGAAGTACATTGATGAAAAACGTCGACAAGTTATCTTCTAAGAAGGGAAGGAAGTATTTTTACATGTGTCAGAACATTCAGAAAGTCTGAAAACTGGGCCGACACCTAAATTATCTCCCCAATATTGTGGGCCTTTCAAAATACTCAAGCGAGTAGGTGATAGTGCCTACAAATTATTACTACCTTCACATTCTCGCATTCATCTGGTGTTTCATGTAAACCGTTACGTAAGCAGTTACATGGGGACGACAATGTCATTGACCAATAGGTTTTGGTTGATTTCATTGAACCTACTACCCTACCACATGAAACTGAACATGTTCTTGATTATCATGAGTTGCGTACACGTCATCACGTACGTCAACAAGCATTAATCAAGTGGAAAGACCGACCTGAAGAAGGTGCCACTTGGGAAAACATTAGTGTTCTTAAGAAGAAGTTCCCCACTTTTGTTTTCGAGGACGAAAACTCTTCTTAAGGGGAGAATAATGTCAGGACACCGGCAAGGCCGGACTAGACAAGGGCAGGGCTGGCTGGGCTAGGTGGTGTGGAACGGGGAGTCCAACTAGGGAAAAGGGCCAGGGGCTTTGCTATATAATGGGTGGTTGGGTGGTGGACTCTCAGGCTCTAGCTTCCCTTTACAACTAGGGAGCTTGAGGTGCTTGTGGGAACACCACCCAAGCTTGAGGTGCTTTCTCATGCTTGCTGACTAAGGTGCTTGAGGGCAAGGAGGTGTGCAAAAGTCAACATCAACCTACAAGGAGGGGAACAAGCCCTACAAGAGGTGCGATGAGAGAAAACACACACAAACTCACACAAGACATGCTTAGTATAAAGAAATCAAAAGGGACACATGTCAAGTTCCTCCTCATGTTGCCCTCATGGTGTGCCTAAAGCCTATTGGTTGGCCTCCCAAGGGGTCCAATGATAAATTAGTTAATTTAAGTAATTGTTCTAGCATTTATTCAATCCTCTCTCTCAAAGGGAAAGGGGGGCACTTGTCCCAAGACTAGTATGCCTTCTTGGTATGACTCTTGCTTGTGATTGGCTAGGCTTGAGGGGTCCAATGAGCTTCAAGCATGAGCTACAAGGAGGGGTCGACCAAAGCAAGTAGGAGGCATGCTTGAGGGGTATACTCTCCCACACACACACACACACACACACACACACACACACACACTCATTATGTGAAGTACAAAGTGCAAGAGCTCCCTCTCCTTGTCCAAACAAGTAAAGAGGTTGAGAGCCTACACCCACACTCTTGGATATGGAATGCAAATCCAACCAATGCTTAAGCTTTCCATATTCTCCATCTTCATTACTATGCTATTATGTATGCTAGCAAGAAGAGTGATGATAAGTAAGGAACTAGGTTTTTCTCCTATGAAATGTTTCTTCTTCCTCTTCCCTACCCTCATTCCCTGCTAGCTCTCTCCACCTTTGAAGGTGTTTGTCTTGGGACTGAGGCTTGGGATAGTTAATGATTTCCACGAAGTTTATGTTATGCTCGTGATGCATGAAGCTTTCCATCTTCATTGCTTTACCTAGGTCATAAGGAACACACAGATTGTATTGTAACAAGTCTCTCTTGATGGGGGAAACTATAATACAAATGCCTATTGGAGGGGGGACCAGCTCCACATAAATTCAGTCCTCAACTGTTGTCTTGTTCTCTAAACTCTCTCTCTCTTGCAAAAATATTGTTCATGCCAAGTTAACTAAATGCTATGTTTATGTTGCTACCATCAATTATGTTCACCCGCTATGCTCACAAAGTAATTTCACAAAAGTACTCTCTCTAATTTTCGCTACTCTGAAGTTAATAGGGCAATTCCATTACAACCACCAAAGTGCACGAAGCTCTTCTTCTTCTTCCAATTTTTTTCCTCCTCCCCAAGCCAAAAGAAAAAAAACCCCTTGTTCGAAGTGGATGCCCCCTTTTTTCTTTTTTCACAAACTTAGAATTTTTTTTTCCTTGAACAATACCATCTGCAGCATTGCTCCCCTTAGCCTTCACAATCACTTTTTTCTTCCCTTTCCCCTTAAGTTAACTTTTGGCCTACCTTTTGCTTATTAGAAACCTCAGCCACCATTTTCAAATTGCATTTATAACCAAAGAGACTTTTAGCGTATGTTTCCCATGTTGTCGGTGCTTCCAGCACAGCCAGAGCTTGCCATATAAATTTTCAAACTATGCCGCATGGGAGCTCCACGTGTTGGCTCCAAAATCCATGTGATTCTCCACCATTCTGCACCATAGCCTCAGATAACACGTTCAAGGACAGGGAAAACCACCCGATCCCTTTCCATCGTGATTGCCTGCCAACCTGCACTAGACATACCTTGGAGCCCTTGACTTCAATCGGCAAGCCGCAAATTTTGGTTGACTCCCCACATCTCATGCAATTTTCTAAAACCTTGGCAAACTAAAAGAAAAAATCCATGTCAACGCGTCTACCACGCGGCCAAGTGAGCACATACCCGACCCCCGACAAATATTCCACAGGCCACAACTTGCTCATTCAAAGTCAGATTGACAATCAAATAGGCGATCATGCTCCACAGCTTGAGCACTTCATGTCTACCCATATGGATTAGCTTTGACCACTTTTTTACACTCGTCAGATCCGACCGAGCTCTACAACACCTTCCAACTTTAAACTTGAATATCTTGATTACTGGGGCTTCATTTGATGAGTTGTCTAGACTAGCTTGCACAACATCTTGAAGACCATATTCTAGAGCACCAATGCACCATCTTGAGTACCTTTACCTTTCACCCCAAATGGACCATTCTGGAGCCTTTTTGACCAAAAAACCGCATTAGATGTACACTTCCACTATCATTTGCCTAGCCAGGTCCTCCACATTGGCCTTAGCCCTTTGTATTGCACCTGCTAGTACCCATAGCTTGGAATAGAACACTTCCCTGCATAGACCAACTGTGGATACACCATCACTGCGCATCCCCTGTTGAACATTCATGTTCAACTAAATGTAGCTTTATTGAACTCAAAAGTCGCAACACTCTGTAAACACCCAAGCACACTAAAAAATGCACAACCATATGTACAATATGTACAAAATTATATGTATGTTACTCTTGAGCCCCTTTAAGTGGGTTGCCCAACCCCTCTAGCCACAATTTGATTCACATCAGGCACCACTCCCCTATCAAAGTATAGCTTGAGTCGTACACCATTTACCATGTGCCTGAAAAGCTTACCATTAACGCTCACCAGCTAATAGGTCCCATTTGGAAAGGCCTTTCGTACTTTGTACGGGCCCATCCACTTCTTCTAGAAGGTGAAGTCCAACTAGATTTCATATTTCATTACCAGGTCTCCTTCTTCTATCTTCTTCTCTAGCAGTCTCTCATTGACTTTGGCCACTCGTTTTTCCCACTGCTTCACATAGTAGTGTGTTGCTACTTCCCTATCCATTTGCAATGCCTCAAGGCCGACAATCCTATCTTTTAAGATAGCTTGTGGAGTGGCATTGATGTGACATATACCTTTCAAAGCACCTAGCTGCACATGCATTGGTAGCAGTCCCTCCTTAGCCCATAATCCAACTCAAATGGAGTGAGGTTGGTAGCCACTTTGTAGGACCACATACACTTCTCTAGATTGATCTTCCATTCTATCTCCTGCTTATACACATACTTTGTCAAAATCTTGATGATTTGCCCATTGGCACTATCCACAAAACCATTTTATTTGGAATGATAAGGCGAGGAAAATTGATGCTGAATCTTTAGTTTCTCTACCAATGCAGGCATAAGCTTGCTTTTGAATCCTTGGCCTCTATTAGAAATGAGGACCCATGGCACTCCAAAATGATAGCAAATGCTATAAAAAAACAAATTGGGCTACAACCTATGCATTTATCTTCTTCACAGCTTTGGCCTTGGCCACCTGGTGAGGTAGTTGATGGCTACCACAACATGCTTCTTACCACTTGTAGACTTAGGGAGTGGACCGATGGTGGCCAAAACCCACTTCTAAAAAGTATTTTGAGCAACAATGGCCCCCTGTGACTCAGATACCAAACGCCTTTCTCCCATAGTCTCGCATTCGTGGCAGATCTTGCACCAACAATGCACATCCTTAACTACTGAAGGCCACCAAAAACCCACTCTCAACACTTGAAACATTACCTGATGCTTTCGTTGGTGTCCTCTCTCCTCATGAAATTGCTCTAGCACCAAGTTAATCTCTTCTTCATAGAGCACTCTCCTCAGAACACCGTATCTGCTGTAGGTCATTAGTTCTTCACCTACTAATGTAAATTTGTGAGCTTTCTGAACTATCCTCCTCCTCTACAGTTGGGAAAAAACTTGAGGACACTGCCCTATACTCAAAAAATATTCCACCTCCTTCAATGACTCTCTACCAGTGTATGTGGCTTGGGCCACATATATGCCTGCAACATGTATCTGCACCTTGCTTTGCTTGTTGGTCTACCTCTTGGTTTTGCTTCCCTCTTCACTTGCTTGAAATGGATCTCTCTAAAGAACTTCAACAGCTTTTTGATGCCAAAGAACCAACGCTTTACGGAATCATGTTTAACCTACCATTGGCCTTGATGACGAATACCTCATCACCTTTGACCACCAACCTGGAAATGCCAAACTCGACGCTTGTTTCAAACCTAGATGGAGGACCAGATATTCCTCTTCATTGTTAGTATCCACATCCTCCAAATCATAGGCTTTTGAGAAGATCACCTTGCCGTGCGGATTGTGTATCACCACACCTCCACCTGCTTTCTGTACCATCCTCCTATACACACCATCAAACCACATGGTAAAAGCTCCCACCAAGTCTGGCTCTTCTCTAGCTTCATCTCGTACCACTCTTGGATAAATTTGCAAATGTACGGCCTTGCTAATCAAAATATCCACCAAATGGTATCGACTCGTATGGTCAATTTTGAATTCAAACTCAAATGCATATAGCTCTATCACCCACTTCATGATCCGCTTCCCTGGCTTCAAGTGTAGCACTACCTCCGGAAATAAATTGTTGGCCATCAACACATAAAACTTTTGCATTATGAGATACACCTTGAACTTCTTGCAGGAAAAATCTAAGGCCATGACCCACTGCTCGACTTCGATGTAGGTCTCCTCTCTAAAAATTATCACCCTACTTCCGAAATAAATAGGTTTACAACTCCTTCCACCTTCTGCAATAGTACTACCCCCTACCCCAATAGCCATTGTGCCTACTGTCATAGAAACATAAAATCCATCTTCTCAATTGGACGGACACACCATAGGAAGTTGACACAAGATTTCCTTCACCCTATCAAAATATTCTTGAGCTTCTTCATCCTACTCAAAGCCATGCACCTGCTAGCCTTCTTTTGAAGGGGGTATACATACATACTGAAACATCATCCAAAAGAAATGCAACAAATACTTTAGCTTATATACAAAGGAGGCCAAGCCTTGTGCACTAGAGGGAGGATCCACCAAGACTAGCGCCTTGACCTTCTCTGAATCTACCTTAATTATGCTTTGTGACACCACATGCCCTAGAAACTGCGCTTGAGGTTGTGCTAGCTTGCACTTCTTAGGGTTCAATTGACCTCCTTCTTTGTCAAGTCTTTGAAAACATAGCCGCAGCTTTGGCAGATGATCTACCCTTGAATTATAGCACCCAATGTCATCCACGAAAAACCTAATGAACCTGTCCAAGTAGGGACCAAACACCCCATTCATCCAGTCTTGGAAGGTGACATAGGCATTCACCAAACCAAATGGCATCCTGCGATAGGTAAATCATCCCCATGGAGCGATAAATAGCATGTTCAATTGGTCTTTAAGAGCAATACCTATCTAAAAGTACCCTAAAAATCCATCCATAATAGATTACCTCTCATGACCTACCACTTGATTTAAGAAAAATGGTTAATCTCCTTCCAAAAATCCTTCTTTGAATCTCCCCTAACCTCCTTAGCTTCTGTGCCTTTGGTTTGCACCCTTCTTTGAAGAATATCTTGCACTTTGAACCCTTTGCTCCTCGTAGATCCTCGTACTTTGTTGCAAATAGATTTGGAAAAGAGGAACACGGCTCAACATAGCCTTCTCTCTCTTGATTGGTCAAATATTTGCTTATCATAGTGGCTACCGCCTCTGCACCTATTCCTTGAACCTGTGGTTGCACCTCTCCTTTTTGCATGGGAGCCTTTAACAATGATGCCAAAAAAATCGGCATCTATCTTTAACATGTCATCCTTGCTTCCCTCGTCTTCCATATCCAGGTAGCCCTCATCATAGGCTATCTTGGTCTCGTACTCATAGCTTGTCATATCATCTTCATCTTTTTGCCTCCACAGGGTGGAAATGGATCTCTTTGGTATTCAAATCAAGCAACACCTGTCTCCCTCTCTCTTTGTCAGGCAAGGTGAACACTTTGCTCTCCCAATCCTGCTTAGCACCTATTGCAAGCAACCATGGCTTACCTAAGATGATTGGATAAGCATTATCACCTACTTTCATCACGAAGAAATTGATTAGGCACTCAATGCCCATCACCTTCACTCTTATGTCTTGAGCCAGGCCCAAACACCTGGCTTTGGCATGGTTAGCCATTCTCATGCATACATTTTATTTAGCTACTACTTTGACACATGTTTCCTTCATAGCAACCTCCATCATGATGCAAACCTGTGTTCCACTGTCTATATAGGCCTGAACTTGCATCCTCTTTTCAATGACCGCATCATCTAGAGGAAGGACATCCGCTGGACTACCCACTCTCAATGCCATGTTTTGCAATGTATGCACATTTTTCTTAGCCTTTGGCAGACTCATGCTAACGCTCGTAGACCATTGTCTTTACAGCTTGGGATTCAAAGCCAACAACTGACCAAAGGTAATGTTAGCCTTTTAATTTTGAACATCACTTACCAGGTCGTATTTGGGGTAGTTGCACCCTAGCTGAAAGTATGCTTGCTTGATTTTGCAACGCCTCCTCTTCTTGCTAGTTTTTAGGTGCTCCTTGCCTTCGTACACTTTCTCTTTACCTTTGCGGGCCCTAGTTCCTACTCAATTTCTTTCTCCCTTTCCATCCTTGCTCTTTTGTTGGTCAAAAGTTCAACATCCTGCTTATCCACTCCAATGATGTTCACCCTAGGGAATTCCACCATCCGGAGGATCTAGATGTACTTGATTCTCAACTACGTGCTCTCTCGGTCCATTGAATTGTTCTTGGTCTCTACCTCTACCAAACAATGGATAAATACCACCTCTTTCTCTTGGTGGATGAGGGAAATCCGGTGCATAGTATCCTTCTTCACCGCAATTGTAACACCGGCTAGGTAGTGGCCTTACCCTGCCCCTTTCTCCTCTTGGTTGTCCTCTATCCATCACACTTAGCCGCAATTCCTGAATTTGTTCATACAAATTGTGAACGGTTTGCAGCCTATTTTGTGGCACAACAGCTACACCTTGGTTTGCATGTTCTCCTCATGAACATCATCCCTCAGACTCTGAGGTTGAATATGCACTGTCGCTTCATAGCCCGACATGCCCTATTCAATCTTCTTTTTTATCTTCTTGCTCTTGGCTTTTGCAATGGCCATTGCACCATTGTAGGCTTTTGGGCTTTCAAAATCCACTTTCTTCCTCACTTTAGGATGTAGGAATGCCATGAATTTATCTTATGTGAAGTAGGCACCATTGGCCAATTGCATGGCACCCGCTAACTCTGTCCAACACACTTCAAAACAATCCAAAAACAAACTAAATTCTTCACTTACATCCTATTTGAGCGCCTTTAGCTTGGAATCCATCTCGACTGGGGACGCCTCTTTGCAGAAATTATGTAGGAAACTTGCCCTTAAAGCCGGCCAAGCATGCCTCGGCTCACCTTCCAAAGATTCGTACCTTACCTTTGCTTTACCATGCATCACTAAAGGAAATTTTTGCATCTTGCTATCATTGTTTGGCATACGCAATGAAAACATATACAGCTCAAAGTCTGCAATCCACTCGCCGGGATTCTCTTCACCTATAAAAATCGGTCCATAGCTTTGAGACGCCATGCCGGCCAGCACCAAAAATTGCTTTTCTGCACCTAACTAGGAGCAATCAGTGTGGTCCTCCGTGGGAGCACTAGAAGATGGACAAAGGGAATGGGGAGCACACCCGACACACAAACAACTACCCCTATATAGCTCAAGGTATTCACAACACCCATGTCCTCTCAAAAACACCTTCAAAAGAAACAATTTGCACTAGCAGGGCCTTGCCTGCACTCCAGCCAATGCACCTACCGCTAACAAGATCACCCACCCACACACACTCACCACTGCAGTTGATCTCAACCCTCTCTACATACATGACTCCTCTTACTCACTCTCTCTACACTCACACAAACGTTGCCGGTTTGGGGGGCATATGTCCTCACTATCGACACTAGATGACACGAACCAGATCAAGAGAAAGAGAAAAGGGGAAGGGAAAATCAACACTTGATAGGGGAAAAGTGGGCTTGACCTTGCTTCAAAAGATTGATTACGACCTTCGAAACACCATGGCCATGACTACCCCAAAGGAAAAGAACATGGTTCCACTCCACAGGCACAATCCTCTATGTGGGGAGCTCCCAAAAAAACTTCACTACTAGACAAACACTTCCCTCAATTCAAAACCACCAACCGAGTCTTATACTACCATCATCCTTCGCCACTCACCCCTACAATGAAGCACCTTGGCAAATATTTCCAGCTCTTTTACTTCCAAGCCGCTACATAGCTCTCCACCATCTGGTGCAACTTTGGCAACTTCCCTCGTGCAACTTCGACCACCAACTACATAAATCTCTTCTTGTTCTTTTCCTCCTCCCCAAGCCAAAAGGGAAAAAAATCCTCGTTCAAAGATAGTGACCCCTTTTTTCCTTTTTGAGATAGATCTATAAGCACATGTCTATATCCTAACCCTTGTTCCCGTTTATTCTCCCACATTAGATGATCAATTTAATATGAGAAAATATTTTGGGTTGGTTAGATCTTAGATTTTATGACAGTGGTTGAAGCCACACAAGGGAAGTCGTCGGAGTTGCACCCGATGGTGGAGAGCTGCGCAGAAGCTTGGAAGTGAAATAGATGGAAAGGTTTTCCAAGGTGCTTACTTGCAAGGGCGAGTGCAGAAGGATGATGGTAGTCAAAGAGTCGGTTGGTGGTTCTAGATTGAGGGAAGTGTTTGTTCAATAGTGACGTTTTTTTTGGGAGCTCCCTACACAGAGGATTGCACCTGTGGAGTGGAACCATGTTTTTCTATTTTGGGGTAGTCATGGCCATGGTGTTTCAAAGGTTGTAATCAATCTTTTGAAGCAAGATCAAGCCCACTTTTCCCCTATCAAGTTTTAATTTCTCCTTCCCCTTTTCTCTTTCTCTCGCTATGGTTCGTGAAGTGCGGTGTCGGTAGTGAAGAAGTATGCACCCCCGAATTGAGACGTCTGTGTGAGTGCAAAGAGAGTGATTAAGAGTATTTGTGTGTGTTGAGAGGTTCGAGATCACCCACAGTGGTGTGTGCATGTGGGTGGGTGATCTTGTTAGCGGTAGGTGCATTGGGTGGAGTGCAGGCGAGGTCTTGCTAGTGCAAACTATTTTTTTTAAAGGTGTTTTTGAGAGGAGGGGGGTGGTGTGAATACCCTGAGCTATATAGGGATTTTTTTTTGTGTGTTTGGTGTGTTCCCCATTCCCCCTCTCCAATGGCACAAGATCCTGAGCCTAAGTATAAGGAAAGATTTGTTGCTAAAGGCTTCAAGCATAAGAAAGGCATAGATTTGACGAGTTTTTTTCTCTAGGAGTCAAGATGACTACACTACATATTGTGCTTGATTTAGTAGCCATTGAGGACATGGAATTGGTCCAAATGGACGTGAAGATGGGGTTTCTTCACGGGGATCCTGAAGAAGATGTCTACATGAAGCAGCCAGAAGGTTTTGAGACCAAGCCTAAAAAGCCAACAAGGGCAAAATTGGTGTGTAGGCTAAAGAAATATTTGTATGGTCTAAAGCAAGGTTCAAGACAGTGGTACATCAAGTTTGACAAGTACATTCAATCCCAAGGTTAAGGAGCCAAGAGGATCACTACTTGTACACAAGGAGGTTAAATGATGGTTCCCTTATCATTTTGATCTTGTACGTGGATGATATGCTTATAGTTGGGAAATCCAAAGATGTGATTGCACTTCTCAAGGATGCTTTCAGCAAGCAGTTTTCCATGACGGATTTGGGTGATGCACATCATTTTCTTGGAATGTGTATCAAGAGAGATCATAAGCGATGAATTCTTGAACTGACAGAGGAAGAGTATATTCACAAAGTCTTGCCATGTTTTTAACATGCAAGGGGGGAAAGCATTGAGTACCCCAATGACTGCATATGTAAAACTTAGCAAGAATGGTTGCCCCAAATTGGATGTTGAAAAGGCAAAGATGGCAAAGGTGTCATATTCTTTGGCAATTGGCAGTCTTATGTTCGCCATGGTTAGCACACGACCAGATACAGCATATGTAGTGCGAATGTTCAGCAGCACGTATATGGAAAATCTAGGCAGAAAGAATTAGGAAGTAGTGAAACATATCTTGAGATACATCAAGAATTCAGCCAACAAGTGCTTGCACTTTGGAAACAGTGATGCACCCATGGTTGGATACACTGATTCGGATTATGCGGGTTGTGTGGACACTAGGAGATCCACATCTAGCTACATTTTCTTGTTTGTTGGAATGAAAGTCTCTTGGAGGTCATGTCTCCAAAATTTCCCTTTGTCTTCCACCACTGAGGCTAAGTATGTTGCAGTTTCTAATGCTAGCAAGGAAGCTGTATGGTTATCTCGTCTAGTGGGAGACCTTGGTATACACCAGATTCCAGTGTTACATTGTGATAGCCAGAGTGTGATTATGTTAGCAAAGAATCTTGTGTTTCATTCCAAGTCAAAACACATCAAGGTTAGGTATCATGTGATACAGGATATTTTGGCTAGCAAGCGCATTGACTTAGCCAAAGTTCACACGGATGACAACCCTACCAATGCTCTTATGAATTAGGGTTGCAATAAAATACACACACAACTTGGAGAAGACAAAGGAACCTCAAGGCACACAACAGAGAGTGTATTACTTAGTGTGCAATGGAAAGATATATAACCCTAGAGTAATGGGCGTATATACAATCCATGGGGGGAACATCCTAGTGAGGAAAAAATGCCTCGGCGGTCCTAAGTGTGTTCACACACATCACTACCACATGTATATGGTAACAAACCCTCGTTGGGAGTGATGCAGTGAACGAGAGCTGGCACATAGAGTATAGGGAAGTGCCATGCCCTGAGGACATGATCAGTCCACAAAGGGGAGTAAGCCCAAAGATTTGCAAAAAGATTTGATCTTCTCACAAGACAATGCCTTTGTGAAAAGATTTGCAAGGTTGTCCTGTGTTGGCACATAAGCCAAGCTTATCTCTCCTATTGAGAGCCTCTCCCTAGCATAGTGGTAATGCACCTCAATGTGCTTTGTGCGAGCATGAAAAACTGGGTTCCTTTCAATTGCAATGCGCTCTGACTATCAGTATATAGTGTTGGCAGTGCCTTTTCCAACACCAAAATCAGACATAAGGCATCTGAGCCATACACACTCAATTGTAGTTGTGAAGATTGCCTTGTACTCAATCTCACAACTAGAACTGGCCACAGTAGATTGCTTCTTGCTCAACCATGAGATACATGAACTATCGAGCATGAAACAAAAACCAATGGTGGACACTCGCGTGTCAAAACAACTAGCCCAATCTAAGTCCAAAAAAGCATGTAAATCTGGCGAAAATGATCCCCCCTTGCTTTCAACACTAACCAACAAAAGTACATTTGACAGCCTTATCATCCAATTTTCTGCATTGCGTTTGTGGAACCAAAGCATATTCCAAATAGCCAAAAACATGCGTGTGCTCAATAGCAGGCTTTCTATCATGCCATGTTTCATATGGATTAATAGACTGCAAAGCTTTTGTAGGACACCTATTAAGTACATAAGAGGAATATATGATGGTCTCAAGCCAAAACAAATGCGGCAAAGCTTGACTTTGGACCATACATTGTGCCATTTCCGTAAGTGACCTATTTTTCCTCTCAGCAACACCATTTTTTTGAGGTGTATACGGCACTCTACATTGGCGTTTTATCCCACAACCATCCAAAAATTCATTAAATTCATGAGACATATAATCCCCACCTCGATCGGAACAGAGGTTGCCCATAGCACATTTTGAGACATTTTCAGTCATAGCCAAAAATTTCTTGAAGCACATAAACACTTTGTACTTCTCTTTAAGCGGATACACCCATTCATGTCTGGAGTAATCATCAATGAAATTCACCAAGTAAATGTAATTGCCCAAGGACGGGGTTTGCATGGGCCCACAAACATCACTATGCACAAGTCTCAACCTGCATATAGCCCTAATTGAACCATCCTTTGGAAACTTTGAATGCTGCATCTTACCCAACATACAACCTTCTCAAACATATTTGATAGGTTCTTCAAGAGGTAGCAAAGAAGCAACCATATCAGATTTCTGAACATAGCAAATTGGCAAAATTTAGATGCCCAAAACGTGCATGCCAAAGTTTTGCATCTGAAATAGCCTTCGAATCCACAACATCGTTTGAAAAATTATGCCCACACTTGTCATACAGAGTGAGCTTATACAGCCCACAGCATAAAATGCCAAATGTACTACCAATTTCATTACCAAAACTGAGATCATGTATTGTACATCTGTTATGCACAAATTTGACTACAAGACCAAGTCTAGCAAGTGCAGATACAGACAAAGGATTCTTCTTGATCCCAAGTACATACAATGCATCAAGAAGTGTAAAAGAACTTCAATTTGCAGTATTAAGCACAATATTTTCAACTCCCTTAACCAGATAAGAGGCATTGTTGCCACAAGTGACTAGATTTCCATGAGGGACATCCTTAAGGGAGGTAAGCAAGTTACGATGAGAGGTAATGTGATTTGTAGCACCACCGTCAAAGTACCACACATGAGCATCTGTAGCAATTGGCATACATGCATCATGGACACAAGGATCATAAGTGCACTGAAGACCCATTCCGCATCAGCATCAGCATCACAATCTCCTCTCACAAAATACTCAACAATAGCTACAAATGTAGGGGAACTAGCCTCTTTCTTCTTTGCCTCTTTTGCCTTCAATTTGGGACACTGCTTGATCAAGTAATCAATTAGTTGTACAATAATGGCAATGCATCTTCTTTTTTCCCTTTTCAGCAGAATTCCCCGAAGAATTGTTGCCAGCAGACGCATTAGGAATAGGTGATTTACCACTCGTAGAAGAACCATGAGAAGTGGATACATTGCTTTTACCACCTTTTCTTTGAGCAGCAATAAAGGCATGTTCAAATGCACATTGTTTATCCCTATTTCTTCTAAAAAGTAACTCTTGCAGCAACAATGTGCATAATGCATCAAACTTGACAACTTCTAGATTTCCTTGGGTCATAAGTCTCCAAGTACTGGCAAAAGTCTGATAAGAATCTAACAAAGCATCAAGAACAATCTGCATAATGAGCAATGAAATTTTAGCCTCATTGCCACTTGCATAAAGACCAGTCAGAATATCCCAAGCCTATTTTTCACATTTTGTTGAACGAACATGAGGAGTAATAGTGTGCTTCACAGACAACGCAATCAAAGCATGAGCTTGTTCGTCTTTTACATCCAAATGAGCTTGCTCAATCGTAGGCAAAATAGCTCTAGTATCAGCAATCTTGCCACCAAAACCTGCAACGTCCTCAACATCACCTACATCCTCAGAACCAGGACGTACATCAATGCCCTACATAATATTTGAAACACCCTTTGACACAAGGAGATGTTGCATCATATAAGCCCACATAGGGTAATTGTGCACATCCAATCTATCCTCAGCAGAGCAAACATCTTGAACACATGTGTGTTGTTGTCAGCCATGGCAAATGTTGCACCTGATGTGAAAACTACACAAAAAGAGGACAAACAAAGAGGGAACAACACGTGCTATATAACAAAAACTGTAAAAAACTTTAAGGGACCTGTTATGCAAAAACTGACACTCACAAAAATTTTGCACAAAATGACAAAATAACCTGCGTAGTACTATTTGTAGTAGAAATGGAGGCCGAAACGAGCCCGAATCAAAAATCTGCGCAAACCAAGCATGAAATTCGTATGTTGTGCCATGTCAGGACATGTGAATGTGTTTCATGAAAGTCCATACAGTCTACCATGTCAACATGCCAGCGCGTTTTTTGATTGTTCGTACAATAATGCTCCACAGAGAGCTAGCATTAAGAAAGAAATAGACTCATTTTTGGGCCTTTTAGCTTTGGTGAGAGAATGCTGCTTAGCGTAAAGGAAGAAGGCTAATGTTACGTAGAAAATCCTTTTTTCTCATTTTTGAAAATATCCATGAAAACCATTTTACTGAAATTTTCATTGTCATCAGAAAAGTAAGGCACTTGATAGTGACATCTTGCACAAGCATCGAGTGCCCTTTTATGACCCGCTGTTTCCATCTCGCACAAACATCAATCACCTTTTTATGAGATACTCGCAATTCAAATTTGAATGGGTTGTACTTGATAGCGATTGATAGGTACTCTTTAAGACTATGAAAGGGTCAGAACTAAGAAAATAGAGACCTCTAAGGGGTCTCTGGGGCCTCTATTCACTTGGTTCTGACCTCATGAGACCCTAGGCTTCAAAAGATTGTATCTTGAGCTAGAGACGTCAAATTTCAATGTTTTAAAGTGGTATCCTAAGGTTTTTGGACACTTTGGATGCATCCATGGTGTTCTTTTTTTATTTTGAAACATCTCTTATGTATTTTCTTTCATCGCACATCACATCACTCATTAAGATTCGTGGACATGGATTTTTGTGTATACTTAAGTTGGGCTCTCAAAAAGATTCTGTACGAACATGCATTTAAGTTATCAAGCAATCTTTTACGTATGTACTATGTGAAATAGAATTTCAAAAAACTACTTTTGTATTTTTCAGGATTACCTTTGTCTATGCTGAGTAGGAATTTGTTACTGACCCAAAATTGAGTCCAAGTTTCACCTAATGTGATACTTCGAAGAGAGCAGAGTCCAACAGCTAGGCAGTAGGGAAATCTACACGTGTATCTCATGCCCCTGAATGTTTTCAGCTAGGGTTAGACTGTTTGTTGGTCACTTACTACGAAACCTATCTGCTCTACAGAGACGCTATTGAGATGGAAGACAGTGTGAAGTGGAAGCAGGTATCACTCAATTACGGCAAATGAAACCTGGGAACTGACACTGTTTCTAGAGGGAAAATGGGTGTACAAGAAGAAGTACACGGAATAAGATCTCGAGCCTAAGTATAAGGCTAGATTGGTTGCTAAGGGTTTCGAGCAAAAGAAAGGCATGGACTCCGATGAGATTTTTTCTCCACTGGTTAAGATGACTATATTGCGTCTTGTGCTTGGACTAGTAACCACTGAGGAGATGGAACTTGTCCAAATGGATGTGAAGATGACTTTCCTTCATGAGGACCTTGATGAGGATGTCTACATGCAACGGCTAGAGGGTTTTGAAGTCAAACATGAAAAGCCTAGAAGGATAGAATTGGTATGTGAATTGTGTAAGGCATTGTCCCGGGGGATTCACTCTATATGCAAAATAGGACGCCACCTGCAAGCGGACAACTTTGATAAAAACCCCTATATACTACAAATATTAGAAAATATGGTCCCCCCTTTCTACGCTTATACGACAATCAATGAAAAAAACTATCATACCCCTATCTTACATACAAAATATAGGTCTCACATGATCTAACTGAGTAATACTGTATAGCATAGTGATTGGCAATGTACTAAGAAACCACTTTTGTTGATAACTAGATGTACGCTCAATGTGTCTTAGTTTGACTTTTTGCCTAATCAATCTGCACTTTGGATACTCGTCCAAATTTGACCTTTCTAAATCTGCTGTAAATCAAACCTTGACCTGCTCCAAATTAGCCCTTATCCATGACCGGCTTGATACAAAATTTGATGTGTGACCTGAAAAAAACTTCCCCTAAATTCATCCGAGTTCTATTGCACACTGGTGACCAATCGTTATATGTAATCGACCCGGGTTAGGTCCCCCTTCCCCCCGCCCCCCCCCCCCCCCCCCCCCATTTTTAATCTTTGGAGATAATTTATTGGGGGCCTGTCCCTAACTTATACGCTTATGTAACTTGTAAAAAACCCCCCCTCCCCTGCACTTACATGGTGCGATAAGTTTCCATGGTGAATCCCTTGAGGGCATTGTATGGCCTAAAACAAGGCTTGAGGTAGCGGTACCGGATGTTTGACAAGTACATGCACTCTGATGGTTATGAAGGGATCCTAGAAGATCACTGCTTCTATACCAAGAAGTTGAATGATGGTTCACTTATCATCTTGATAATCTATGTTGATGATAGGCTCATTGCTGATGAGATTTCCATCTTGAAGAAGTCACTTAGCAACATAGTTTTTTATGAAGTATTTCGAAGATGCAAGCCACTTTCTTGGTATGCGTATCAAGAGGGATAGAAAACGTAGAATAGAGGCGAGGCATAGATTTTTCACTTCATGGGAGGCTGGTTTGCATGGATTAAATTTAACTATTTGGGGACATGAGCTTTTGGATTTTGAGTTTTTTGTTGATGACTCAACCATGTTTCTAGAGGTCTGGGATGACAATTTTCATAGGTGTGTATAGGCTCTTGAGGTATTCTATTGTGAATTGGGAGCATTGATTAAGTAGTAGAAGATAGTGGAATTCTATGCTTGATTGGTCACTTGGAGAGGGCTTTAGGTGGAACCCCCCAAGGACACCGGTTTGATAATTGGGCTGTCAGATTGGTTAGGATCTGTCACCAAAGTAGCAAATTTCTCCTCTCCTTCTATCCATCCAGAAGAATCTGCTCCATTAGAGTTCAACATGGATTTCACTTGTAGAAAAGGTTGTAACTAGGTGCGTTTTGCTATTATGGGGTACATCATCATGTTTTTCTAGATTTCCTTGAGCTCTTGTAGTAGATAGTTGAGAGCTTGATTGTGGGATGCATAGCTTTCTTGAGCCAAAGTTTCCTTGCATTCCATTACCTAACCTTCCTCTCATAGAGGGTTGGGGATCAGCCCAGCATGGCACCATAGAGCTTTCTTTGGGAAGCTCAGTGTCAAAGGTCTTGTTTTAGGGAGGAGCTCTAGAAGAGTTTTTGCTTCATTCTCGAGTTCCATCGACTAGAGGCCCATGCAGCCCTTTGACTCACTCAATTATTGAAGAGATGCGTAGAGTGGGCTTGAGTAGGAGATGGAAGGACCATTTTTCTTTGACCTTGCTTTAGTCTTGGGAGTATCTGTGGAGTGGCCTTGAGAAGCACCAACTCACATGCATTGAGGAGAAATTGAGATAGCTACTTACATGGAACCCTTCCGTCAGCACACACGGAGGTCACATGGTTGGTAGTTGACCTCATGTCTCTTGGTGTTCCACGGTAGAGGCTCTAGTCTGTACTTTTGGGGACATACTATAGTTTACATCACTTCTTGAGGAGGTTTTGGTCCATCAATTATAAGACATGAGGGGGATGCAAAGAATGTGTTGGGAAATTGTAAAGGCTATATCATCATTGTGGTATACCCTTCTTGAGCTGGAGGTTCCCTGTTGGAGGGGTTTTTCACTCAACTAGAGGTACTCATTATAGTGAGGGCTCCCCATATCTAGGTTTCTTCGTGCTGTTTGAAGTTTAGAGAGAGGGATACCTCCACAGATTCAACACTAAGGCACCAAAGGGTGTTGAGTGCTTCTTTCACTCGACTAGAGGTACACATTGCAATTTGGGCTTGGTCAGATGTAGGGCTCTTCATTTTCTTTGAGGTTTAGAGAGAGGGCTACCTCCACAAAGTCACTACTGAGGCACCAGAGGTGGCCATGTGATACTTTTAGTAGATTTAAATTGTGGCCATCAGTGGGAGGACTTGTGTGATAACCGTCAGCTCTTGAGTCAGGACACTGACGACTATGGGTGTTGGGAAATTGCCCCTTGATGCAAGTGCAATAGGACTCAAGAGAGTGGTTTTGGTGGGATTCTTTTACTCTAGCCTATCACACAAGGACTCCTTTTTTCTAGTATATAGAATGGCTAGGATCACATATTGGTAGTGTGGAGACACATTCATCCTGTTGCAATGGACCATTGGCAAGAGGAGGGTCTCATGACTAACTGCTTGTGAAATTTTTGGGGGTGCGTGTGGGATAGTAAAACATTGAGGAGAGTCACTATGTTCCAATGGCTAGTTTTCCTTTAGGCTACTATAGTTGGGAGTTGGTCGGTGCATAGCAATCACTCTACTAAATGTATCACATGTGACCATACACTTGAGACACAGTGCCACTGTCTATGGGATTGCCCCATAGCATAGCACATTTGGCTTTTCATACTTCAATTGATGCATGCACTTTCATACGCAGAACACTTTGTTTTTCAAGGTGGCTTCATTTAAGGATGATTGTGATTTAGGAGGGTCGGCCTGGACTCCAACCGCTAGCTGATACACTCACACGCCTAACACTTTGCTTTTCAAGGTGGCTTCATTTAAGGATGATTGTGATTTAGGAGGGTCGGCCTAGACTCCAACCCGCCATAGAGCTTGTACCTGAAGACTGGAGGAGAGATAGAGAGTGTTGTTGGGAGCTCATCTACAGCCTAACACTTTGGTTCATCTAGAGATCCTGATGCTTCCGCATCTTTGAGGCTCGACCCATCCCACCGCAGAGGCTGTACAAGACATCACACTCAGGGATAGTTTGAGAGGCTTCAAGGCAACTCTGACCGCATGCAAGAGTTCCATGAGGCCTTCTTGTGCGACTTTGGTGACAAGGGCCTTTTTTCACCATAGCTCATGGGGCACCTAGATGGATGGCACTATTGCCCACCAATGTGGTTGTTTTCTCGTCTCATATCTTGATTTAGCCATCATTGTACATATCTTGTTTTTCATTAGAGTCTCCCCACCTTTTGATGTTGTCCTCTTTAGTATAATATGAATTCTGTTGGGCAATTTTTTTCACTAATGAAAGGATCTTTATATTGCCCAAAAAAAAATGTTGATAGGGGATCTATGCTATTGATTTAAGGCCAACCCTCAGGTTTTAGTTTCCCCAAAATTCCAAAACCACCAAGAGATCAACTAGTAGATGAAGCATGGATGGTCAAGTGAGAGTTCCAAAGTTTTTTGTGCAAATGTTTGCCTAATTCTTAAAGGTGATGCAAATGCTAATAGCTAGCTTTGATGATGTCAAGAATTAGGAAAAATATGAACCCTCTAGGGGCCCTTTGGAATTAAGGTTAATTAGAGGCCAGCCAATAGGAAGAGGGTGGTGGACACACTCTATACCCTCAAAAAATAGGGAGACAAGGTAGCCTTACACCTCTTTATGGCATCTTACCTAGTGAGAAGGTAAGGGAGGTGGCTAGGGGAAGGCGACGGGGGGGGGGGGGCACTTTGACCTTTTTTCCCCCACTTTTTGGTCCGGATTTAAAAATACACTAAAAAGTTCAAATTTTCAAAAAAAATCAAATTTCAAGTTTTCTCTCTTTAAAAGGTCCCCAAACTTATTTCATGGTAAAAAAAAGTATTTTTGAGCTCCAAAAGTCAAAAACGTGCACTAAAAAATACGAAAAATTGAATTTTTTCAAAAAAGTTCAAAACATCATTTTCCACTCTCCAAAGTCTTTCCAAACCTATTCTATAGCTAAAAAGTGATTTTCTCTCTCTACAAACTCTTTTTTAAGCTCTCCATTGCTACAACAACCACATGCACCCCCTATAGTCTAACACTATCTCTCTGCTTTCTCCCATCTCCATTGTAGCACCAAGCAAGCTTCTCCCCCATCTCTTCCCCTTGGCCACCACATAGTTTCACACCAAGTTAGCTCCTCGTCCTTCTCTCACCTCCATTACACCATGAAACAAGATTCTACTCGTTCTAATTTTATTCACTCACAATATATGGAAACCTCTACTCCCGAAGATGGAAAAAATATGAGCTTGTAGCTTGTATTCAGAGCTTAACATCATCTCCATCTTTAAGTTTATCATGCTGGATAGAATAAACCTCTTTATGGCTTTCAATGTTTAGGCTTCATACCTCATAACACTGGGTGGTGCTATTTTGTTGATGGCTTTGGCGCGCCATCTATAGTTGTGTAGCATGTGATTGAGTCTCAGAATGCAAGTAAGTTGTGTTATCTATGGAGAGTCATCAAAGATTTTTCTTATAATTTATTCTTTGTATAATTGTCATTGGATTATCATTTTCTACTTTATAACTTTGTGCTCACATAATCTGTTGTTTACTTACAGAGTCAACTTCTTTTTAGAGGACATGAGCAAGCAACCATGTGCAAAGATGGAAATTACTCTATTTTTGTTCCATGAGGAACCTTTCACTACGATGTTAAAGGATTTTGATAAGAATAGTAGAATTATTTTATAGAATCTTGAACCAATAGGTACTCTCTAGGAGCTCTTAGAAAATCCATCCATATAGTACTACTATCTTCCCTGGTGTCATAGACACACAAATACTCAAGTGTATATGAATCTCTAGATGAGGAAGACAAATACTTGTAAGAGAAGCATAATAACAACAGCATTGTCTCCGTTTGTAATTATTTTCATGAGGCTGGATTCCTCTATAAATGCAATATAAATGTGTTTTTTTGTTAAATGGTGTCGCATTGAGTGAGAGTATTTAATTTAGATTACTATAGTTTCATACAGATTTGAGAATTATTGTTGAACTTTATGGATATTTTTATTTGCCTGTAAGATGTTTCAAGTCTCAAGTCTTAATCAAAAATTCAAGCAATATTTTGATTTCAGTTTAATCATTAATGGTTATTCTTATTAAAGTGGATCATAACCTTTGTCAAGATGTCCTCATTTGGGGATGTTGAATGTATATCATTAACAATGTTTCACAAGTTGAGAAAGCTAAATTCTTGCTTTCCAACATGTTATTGTTTCCATACTATGCCTATGCCAAGCTTGACTTAGAGAAATGACAACTTGAGATGAAGGTGTCGATGTATAAGGGTCACTTATTATTGACTCATGTTTCATCATACATATATTGTAAAGCCTTTGAGTTTTCACCTTTTTGAGTAGTGTTGACAAGTTTTTGGTATCAAATCTTCTTAAATATCCCTATTCATGAGCTATTGGTAGCTATTTCTTTGGTATTGCTAAAGATGATACCAATAGCTATTACCTTGTGAACTTAACTGTTAAATTGTGGATTTGATTTTTACTATGTTTCTCATTTGGATAGAGAAAGTGTAACATAAATTATAGATACATGTATTGTTAATATAGAAGATATGTACCAATCGAGCCTATGTAAACTGCTAATCAAGAAACCTTTGGTTGGATACTATAACAATAGGGGTCACATGTGGTTTCAAATACCAAAGAAATGGCTTAACCAAAACATTCCTAAGAACACGAGGTGGACACGAGGAAGTAAAAATTGGCTCCTTGTTTGGTCAATTTCTAGTGTGAATGCTTAGTGCATAGGATTTGTGAGGCCTTTGACCTGGGGAGTTCACTAAAGTATATGTAACATAGCACACGTGTTCAACATAAGGGATTTTGTATTATTGTAAAGTTACAGAAACATGTGTAGATAAGGTCTATAAGGGGTACTTTTAATCCATTCTAGTGAACGCACATGATATAGGAAAATTTTACATAGTGAATGTTCCAGACCTTTGAACACATAGAAAAAGGGACCAGGGGGGGTGCTCTGATTACATTATATAATATAAGACCCCAAGGGGGGAGCTTTGCTCTACGTACATCTAGCTTACATCCTTTTCTCATACTTATACACAATCGTGTTACAAAAATTTTCCATGTAAAGGATCCCAGTGCTCTCAACAAGAGTGGCCACAAGGGCGCGCAAAATGGCCATCCAAAAGTCCCGGATGGCCATTTCGCGCGTCCTTCCGGCCACTTTTTTTTTTTTTTTTTTTGAACTTGTAGACTTTGATGCAAAAAAAACCATATCTTACTCGGATTCTCCAGAAAACAACATGAAAGTTGGCAATCTCTTAAAAAATAATGTAAAACAAACATTTCTTACTTTTTCCTTAATATGCGGGCTCCAACGAGCGTTAAAACCATGGAATCTGAAAATACTCAAAGAACCAATGTTTTTTATTGTGTTAAGGACTGTATTTCCTACATACAAAACTTTCCCAAAATCTTGCTCTAACACCTTCAAAATCTTGCTCTAACACCTTCAAAAGACCCAGGGGGTGAGCTCTTGCTCTCTGTACATCTAACTTACAGCCTTATCTCATACTTATACACAATAATTTTGCAAATTTTTGCCATGTAAAAGCTTCTAGGGCCCTCAACAAGAGTGGCCACAAGGGTGCGCAAAATGGCCATCCAAAAGTTCCGGATGGCCATTTCGCGCGCCCTTGTGGCCACACTTTTTTATTTTTTTTTAATTTAGTGTTGAACTTGTAGACTTTGATGCAAAAAAAAACATATCTTGCTCAGATTCTCCAAAAAACAACATGCAAGTTGGCAATCTCTTAAAAAATAATGTAAAACAGACATTTCTTACTTTTTCCTTAATCTATGGCTCCAACGAGCATTAAAACCATGGAATCTGAAAATACTCAAAGAACCAATGTTTTTATTGTGTTAAGGACAGTATTTCCTACATACAAAACTTTCCCAAAATCCCATCCTAACACCTTCAAAAGTGGCTTCCAAGGAGTGCCCTCGGTCAAAATTTGAAACTGAAGGAAAATAATCAGAATGAACTCCTAAACTGTGTACAAACTTTAAAATAACCAAAATTTCTTTCAAAAAAAGTTATTACTAAAAATTTGAAAATAGACTTCCCTTGGACTTCCCACGATGATAGAAATCAAAGGGTTTAAGGAGAGATGTGGCATCGAGGTTTATTCCGTCAAGATCTCTTCTACTTATCATGTCTTCTCATGTACAATCTTACCAAACAAAAACAAATTTACACTTTAAATGACTACAAATCTTATTTAACTTATCAAACAATCTAAAATATGGTAGACCTAGAGTGCTCTTACACATTAACAAACAAAAAAGTCCAAATTTCTTCTCATTAACTTTGATAAACATACATTTGTGAACAACTTCCAAGGAGTAGTGCAGTCATAGTTCTTACATCCATTCCATGATATGGCATGGTATGGGGTGGCCTATCACATAAAAATATCTTTGATAGGAGTGCCCTCATGTTAGGAAAGGGTGTGTTACTGCTGATGAAAAGATGTTGCATTATCCTACTGGGGATCTCTCCATGTTAGCATAATGATTTTTGGTGTAGTGGGAGCCACATTGCCGTTGAGGAGAGCTTTGTGCCATCGTAAAAGCTTCATGTTATGCCAGTTCCTTGAGCCATTCTTGCAAACAACACCACTCGAGTAGCATAGTAAGAGGTCACCTTTTAACAAAAACATGTATGAATTTAACATTTGCAAGCTGTATAATAAAGACACTTGTTAAGTATAAGTTATACAAATTTGTAAGTATTTCCATCGAACTGGGAATAAACAATCCTAAAATATACATTATGATGAGATTACCCACCTCTAATAATCATGAATTTGAAGCACCTACCTGCAAAATGTAATAAAGAAGATTGTTTTAGAGGAAAAGTGGTGACACTTGGTCTCTCTAACCTGCAACCTTTCACTATTTGTGCACAAAAGCAACCTTTGTGCCAAGCACTACAAAACAAGTAGAGGCAACACCTTATACTTCAAAGTTTATGATAAGAAGAACAACACCAAAAGAAAGAAGTATATTGTTACCTTGCACAAAGGGGTGTTTTATTCAAATATGTGATGGTATTGGCAAGATATTGAACAACCGTCAACATTCATCTCATCGACGGTACGACATTCTTGGAATGACCTCTTCTCACCCTCAAGTGGTGCCTTTGGTGCAGACGACACGGACAAGAAACATGTATGCATACAATCTCTGATGTCCGTGAGCACTATGGCAGTTGTTGCGTGAGGAAGCAAAAGATGAAAAGAGAGACGCGGGAGGGAAAGGGAGAAACATGGTCCAGGAGAGAAGGAGGCAGTGGGGGAGAGGGAGAGAGAGGGGAGGAGAAGGAGAGAAGGGGACAGGGAGGGAGAGGGAGGAGAGAAGGGGGCAGTGGGGGAGAGGGGGAGAGAGAGGGGAGGAGAAGGGGAGAAGGGAGCAAGGAGGGAGAAAGGAGGGAGGAGGAAGAGAGAACAAAGGTTTTTTTTTTTTGGGAAAAATTGAACTTTTAGTGCTTGTAGGTTTTAAAAAAGGTCAAAAAATGATTTTTTGATATGTATATATGTTGGGGGGAAGTTTTAAGTAAAAAAAAAGTAAAAATAATTTTTTTGAAAAAAAGTCAAATTTTGGCTTTTAGTGACCCACGTTTTTGCTGATGTGGTCACACCTCTTTACTCCCTTCACTTTCAAAAATCTAGAGAGAGAAGGTGACCTCTTAGATCCACATCCTATATGTGTCTTTAAAAAAGGCTAGAAAAGCCTACTCAAAATTAGCTTCTTGAATGCCCTTGTCCCCTTAACCTTACACAACATTAGCCTTAATCCTTAAAAATTAGGATTCCTTACAAAGCCCATGCAAGGTCCATATTTCTCCTAATGGATATGCCACTTTTTTCTACACAGGCTCAATTAGGGCAGTTTAGGCAGTGGATGGGATATTGATGAATATTGGATGATAGAGTCTTGCATGGTTACTTTGCAAGATGTATGTACATACTAGTATGCTATCTAGAAGCACTTGAGGAGACGGTTGAAACAAGACTACAACTAAAGGATATTATGAACCTTATCAATGCTTACAATGCTACATTAGAGTAAGAAAATGTACAAATTTCTCTTAAATGACCAATGTTTTTGTCTTATAAGACTAATTCTCTTTTTGTTGTGCACAAATTTAAATAGTATGCATGCTTAGAATCATGTTTGTGATGACGGCGTCTCTCAAACACCAAGTAGAATTTGTTACTCTACTTTGGGAGAATGAAATGGACTAAGGAGTAGACATGCTTGCGGTAGCTATGTCTCCCAAGCACCAAATAGATTAGTCATCCATCTTGGAAAGATGTCGTAGGGTAAAAAGGGATCCTCTACCCGCTACGTAAGATTGATTAATGACTAAGGCTTTATCTCTTCTACCTCATAGTCGAGGACGACTATGATTTCAAGAGAGAGGTAATGTCATAAAAGCTAATATCTAACCAACCCAGATGATTTTCTCATATTAAATTGATCATTTAATGTGGGAGAATAAATGGGAACAAGGGTTAGGATATAGACATGTGCTAATAGATCTATCTCAATACGGGGCCAATGGTAAAAGGGCCCAAATGAGAGATGGTCTATCAAAGACAAAGGCTAACCAATGGAGCAGAAATACCTTAGGGTTAGCTTCATTGAAGACCTCCAATAGTTAGAGTTAAAATTCCTTTGACCTTAGGTAATAAGCTAGGGTTGTGCTAGAGGTGGGAACCCGTCCCAAGCTTGAGGTGCTTGTCATGCCTAATGATCGAGATGCTTGAGATGATTGAAGTGCTTGATGATTGAGATGCTTGAGGTGCTTACCATGCTTGAGATGCTAGGGTTGTACTTGAGGTGGGAACCAAGCTCAAGCTTGAGGGGCTTAAAGTATGTGCTTGTGGTGAGAATTGGGCCCAAGGTTGAGGGGCTTGAGGTGGCACAAAAGTCAAAACAAATCCCTACAAGGAGCGGGCGAGCCATGCAAGAAGGGGGGGTGGTTTCTTGACCACTCTCTCTCCCAAAGGGCACCCCTTGCCCAAGAGGTAAGTAGGACACATGTCAAGCCCCTAGCTAGGTTACCCTCATGGTGTGCCTAAAGCCTATTGGCTGGCCTTCCAAGGGGTCCAATGATAATTTAGTGGATTTAATTGATTTTTTTAGCATTTATCAAGCCCTATCTATCGAAGGGGGAAGGGGGACACTTGTCCCAAGGCTGCCCTTGCTGCTTGGTATGACTCTTGCTTTTGATTGGCTAGGCCTGGAGGGGTCCAATGAGCTTCAAGCATGAGCTACAAGGGGGGGTTGACCAAAGCATGCTAGGGGGTTGCTTGAGGGGTAAACTCTCCCACACTTACCACACACACTCTCATTGTGTATTGTGCAAAGTGCAAGAGATCCCTCTCCTTCTCCAAGCAAGTAGAGAAGTTAAGAGCCTACACCAACACTCTTGGCCATGGAATGCAAATCCAACCAAGAGCTATGATTCAATTCTTAAGCTTGCCATCTTCTCCATCTTCATTACTATGCTATTATGTATGCTATCAAGAAGAGTGATGATAAGTGAGGAACTAGTTCTTTCCCCTATGAAATGTTTCTTCTTCCTCTTCCCTACCCTCATTCGCTGCTAGCTCTCTCCACCTTCGAAGGTGTTTGAGGTCTTGGGACTGAGGCTTGGGATAGTTAATTCTTTCCACAAAGTTTATGTTATGCTCGTGATGCATGAAGCTTTCCATCTTCATTGCATCACCTAGGTCACAAGGAACACAAAGATTGTATTGTAACAAGTCTCTCTTGATGGGAGAAACTATAATACAAATGCCTATTGGAGGGGGACCAGCTCCACATAAATCCGGTCCTCAACTTTTGTCATGTTCTCTAAACTCCCGCTCTTACAAAAGTATTTTTCATGCCAAGTTAACTAAATGCTATGTTTAAGTTGCTACCATCAATTAAGTTCACCCGCTATTCTCTCAAAGTAATTCCATAAAAGTAATGAACTCTAATTTTCTCTACTCTCAAAGTTAATAGGCCAATTCCATTACAAGGGCATAGCCCATCTTTGAGAAATTTTTAGAGGATGCGACGTGAGGGCTTTTCTACAAATATAATCACTTTTCCGTGAATCTTGGAATCTTATGGAATTACCCAAAAAGCTGGTACAAGCAAGGATCTATACGGTGAGATTCTTAATTGAAAATAATTTTGGAAAAAGATTCAATACAATCTTACATTGGGTTCTTATGTTATTTTGGTAGCAAAGCAATAGGGTAAAACCCCCAGTTTAAAGACGTCTAAGCTGGCTCTTAGCGCTTTTTTCACTTGCTTCTCGCTTTCATGATCTAGATGGTGCAAAATGTAGTTGGAGCGAAGGCCAACCTGCAACAAAAGCGATGGCTGCAATGATGCCTCTCACAGGTTGTAGGCATGCTCTAACGAAATTGTGTGGTAAAAAATTGGGGGCCAGTAGCGAGACGAAAAGAGGGGGATTTAAAGACAAAGATGCCAACCGGGATGGAGACACGCCGTGGCCAATGAATGCCTTGCGTACAGCCCCGTACCATCCCAACTTTGAAGCTTGATTGTCCTAGAAGTGGAGCATTGCATATTTATTTTTCGGGGGTTGCCCATCTCAGAAAAAGGGGCCATCCTATTATTGGCCCTTATAACCTAGTGTAAGCGACACAATCAAACATCTAAAATTGACACTCGTTAAAAAAAAATAAGCCTTTGGGGCTTTCTAAAAAATTCTCGCTTCCAACACTAGAAGCCCAAAACCAAATCCTAACCATAGGAGTACCTTGCACTTACAAAAAAGAGGGTGCAACTTATCATAAGTATAATTAGGGATCACAACTTATTACTTAGGCACACTTGACCTAACGCTCATGTATGTGGTGTGTTTGATCACTTATTCTATTCTCACATGAGTATAGAAAAGTGACTGGTGTGTTTGATCACTAATTCTATTCTCACATGAGTATATAAAACTCTTAGAATTTTATCACTTAGCACAAGCAAGAGGAGGATAGACCAACTAAGTAACAGGTTACATGTAAGAATTTATCTTATCAAAAGAGAGGTGGCCTTTGCAAGATGATGTAATAAAAGGTGAAAATCACTACCTTAGTGTCGACCCTTTCCCTCTTGTTCTCTCTATGACCTTGTTTATCTTTTTGGCAATCTTACCTTTGCACAAGAACACATGCATACATCACCACATTGGATTACAAGAGGAAAACTCATACTAAGCAAACACAATAGTGAATGTATACTCAAATTGTGATGCACATATAAGAATAAAAGTTTCTTCATGAGCTCCTTATCAAGGATGATGTCTCTTGGACTATACTTATTGCACAATCTATGCAACATGCATAGGGAAAATAAGCTCTTGGTATTTTGATCAAATGCATGTGTAGAAACTTTTGAAAAAAATATTAGGGTAATAAACAATAATTACCCTAAGAACGTTTACATAACCATGCCAAATCTATTTATATACACAAAACATTGCAATTTTAAGCATTCACTTGGCAAGAAGACTTTCCATTCCAAGCTATCATTCTTGTTTGGCAAAGGTTCTCTATTTTAAGCATTCACTTAGCTAGGACACTTGCCACTCTAAGAAACCATTTCTTGCTTGACAAGCTATTTTTAGAGTACCATCTGGTTAACCGATACTCAAAAACTAAAGAGTCTTAAGAGGAACACGACCAAAGGGTTTGGCAAACATTTTTTTCCAAACAATAAATTTTTGCAATATATTATTTCCTCCTTGTTAGATACACAAAGTGTTTCTAAGGTTTGAGCCATATTTTTTTCATCTATGTTTCTATTTATTAGTATCCTATTCTAGCTTGAGGGTCCCACATGCAAATGAATACATACTTTGAACTGCATACCTAATCATGTGCATCCTACATAGTTACAATTTACTCAAGAGAAATTACTTGATTACTTAGACTTCAAGATCAATTCCACATTGGGTACAACATGTTTTTAGTGCCATCTTGCTAGAGACACTGATTTACTATACTTTGACAATATGGTTAGAGACATGTGCAACAAAAGATTAATTTCAATGTTAGAACAGTAAGAAGATTATTGTAATTAGAAAATGACATAACTTAAGGTTATCTTATTCTATAGGTGTGATTTTTTTTTTTATGGTCCCCATCAATATAAGGTCTTAATTTTCTAATTATCAATCCTATGTTTTTTTATTAATATCTATTAAAAGTATGAGTTATACAATAATAAATAAACAAAATAGTTAATTAACAAATTTCCTAATTATCACTCATTAATATAATAGAGATCTATCTCTTTTAATATTTTGGTAGTTCTTAGGATCAATCTACTATTATAACTATTTTTATCTTAGTTTTGGCCAAAAACCAGCTTATTTTACTACAATTAGATTTTAAATGAAGTCATATGGGTATTTAGATTTAAATGGATTCATATGGGTATCTAGTAGTTTTCCTCAACCTACTCTAGTATCTGTGTATTCTTCTCTCCTTCCTCTCTTCTCTCTCACCGTGTCAGTGTAGCACTCCACTCTAGGAGGTGCATCCGCACGTGCCCTCTCGATCTCTCCCGCTCTTTGCCTCTCTTTGTGGTGAGCAATCTCGATTATGGTTATTCGGTTCATAAGGAATGCAAATTCATGGTGTTATCGCTCGTAGCATGTCGTTCTCGATATTTTGCAGGGCCACCGCGTTCGCCCTTTGTAGCAATCCATAACCATGAATAATATCATCTTAATCATATAAGAATGCATGAATGGAAACCTAGTAGATTTCAATAAGGTTTGAGAATGATATTTGCAATATAATACACAAAATGAAGACAAGGAAAAACTGACAAAATTGAGAGAAATATTTAGTGGATACTCTCAATTATGGGAATAAACTAGCATAATTTTGCACTTATAATCATCTCTTGCTAGCCTTGAACAAGTGGCTTAATTTGTTGATTTCGCATTGTAAGTGAGGCCTCCTATATAGGCAACTTTGGCTTGGATACTTTACGTGTGGGATAGGTGCCCCTTACTCTCCTCCTCTAGAGGCCCTTTATGCATCACACACACACACACACACACACACACACACACACACACGCACCATCCCCTCTTCTAGCTTAGACAATTTCCTTAGGGTTTAGTGAGGCCTCCTATATAGGCTATTGTCTTGGATACTTTACATGTGGGATAAGTGCCCCTTATTCTCCTCCTCTAGAGGCCCTTTAGGCATCATATACTTGCTTCAACACCCCCCCCCCCCCCCCCCGACAAATGCCCTTAGGGTGTAGGTTTACAAATAGTGTATCCCTCTAAGCTTCAATTGTGTCCGCTAGATACACATTTACACTTGCACTCGAGGAATGCTAACCTTTTCGATTACTAAATTGGGAGGGTTTTTTTTGGGTTGAATTGTGGTTATAAATTTGTTGAAATCATGCATTCATATCCTTCCTTTCTAAGCATGGCCCTTGGTTTGTTGATTTCAACTTGACAATGACTCTTTGCTTTGATGTCCTCACTCTCGGCTTTTAGCCACAAGAGAGTTTTGGGACTTTGTTTTTCGGTTTTATGCTTGTGTGCATGTGGGGTGTATACATATCATGAGGGACATATATAAAGATGGCATGCTAATTTGTGATTGGGTGGTCTTACCAGCGTACTCTTTGCTTTGATGTCCTCACTCTCAACTTTTATCCACGAGAGAGTTTTGGGACTTTGTTTTTGGGTTTTGTACTTGTGTGCATGTGGGGTATATGCCAGTGTCTGGAATCCATGATGAATTCTATAATAGATCCACCTCTTCATGGATTATAAACATACATGTCAAATTTAGATAACAATTTTCTACCTCTTGTACATTTGATACATGATGGAAAAACAAGAGGGTATTCACTTGAGTGTTTTTTGGAAGTAGCCTTTTTGTGCTTTAAGAAAGGACTTCACTCGTGTGAATGCTAAAATACAAGCCTTATCATCAATGAATTAAAGAAACATTATCTACTCAGCATTGGCAATTGGATGGGGAGGTACCACACCCAATCAAGGGTGCAAAAATTTGTTGTAAGAAATCAGTTCAAATTGCAGAAAGGGAGCTAGCCTGCCCTAGACTCTTCCACAGTTGAGCATTGACACAGTAGGCATATTTGTACAATTGCCACCATGGCATCAATGGATGAGCTCAATCCACGAGCTATATCTAGTGATTTGGTGAGCATACGTTGTCTGTTTTTGCATTTCAGCATATCCACGTGTTCGCATTGAGTAGAGCTACACATTAAGCACTTTAGTTTTCAAAAATGACGACCTGCAAATTTTGACCAGACATCCTACGTGATTTTGCACCTGGTGTTTAGGGTTGGGGTTTTGGTTCGTGGACCTATTGGTGTTATTAGGGTCTCCTTCAAGTTTCGTAGCGTTTCGAGAATGTTTGATGGGTATTTGGCTCTTGAAAGCATTGTAAAAAATCTCCTCTTATGTACTCCTGAAGGCTGTAGCTTATACATTGGATAAAGACCTTTGTAGAAAGTAGTCGAGAGTCGGTCGAGTGTAGGTTGACAGCCCATGCTTGCTTCCATGCGCTTGTGGGTCAAGCTTCGTCCTTAGCTGACAAATCTTGTTAGGTGAGTTCTCATTGTGTTGATTTCCATCGCGGCATATCTGCCAACAGAAATGTTTCTTATGCTCCTCCAAAGGCTAGGATTAGATGATGATATCATCAAAGAACACTTCAGTGAATTTACGGTACAATCTAAAAGTTTTCTTCATTAGACAATTGAGTGTAGCTGGTGCATTAGTCAAGCCAAAAGGCATGACTAGATATTGATAAAGACCAAACGTTGTGCGAAACGCGGTCTTTAGGATATCTTCATCCACTATCCTTTTTTGATGATATCCACTCTTAAGGTCAATCCTACTGAAGTAGGTAGAGCCTTGTAGCTTATCAAATAGATCTTCTACCCGAGGCACGGGAAATCTGTTTTTGATAGTGATATGGTTTAGGGTATGTATCATCTTTCTTTTGCACTAAAAGGATTGGAGAACAAAAGGGAGAGGAAATAGTCCTCACCATCCACAAGTCTAACTCTTCTTGATTCCTACCATTTACATTTGATGAAACATTAGGATCTTTTAGAGACTCTTTGACAAAAATCATGTACGTAGAAACTGAGCTCTTCATTGATTTATCAAAAGTAGGAGAATTTACAAGTAGAATGGTGCAACCACACTCACTAGCATCTATATACATGTTCTTTCCCCTATAGTTAGATGAAGTAGATTCTCCTTTCAGGGAACTTCATATTGGCAACCATGCGATCAAACCATGGCGCCCCTAGGATAGCATCCTCATGTTGGAGAGGAGAGATGAAAAAATCTTCTTTGTCGACATAGCTTTGGACATGAAGCCTCAACTTCCCAATCAAGGGAGTAAGAGAGGCTTGTTGTCCCTTGAAAGCTATGTCATCCATTACCATATCTTTGATCTCGAAAGCTTGAATGCCCAACTTGGTAGCCAACTCCATGGATATGAATTTGTGAGTAGAGCTAGGGTCAAACAAGATGAAGGCATCATGCTCTCTTACCTTTCCCCAAGCATAGGAAAGTGATGATCCTTTGCAATGAGCATCCTCTTTTGGAGCTTCGATGGTGGAAGCCCTAGGAGTCTCACTGCAAGCATTCTTTTTGGGGCAAGAACGATAGCCATGTCCTTGCTCCCCACAATTGAAACACTTATGGTCCTTGCAAAAAGCTTCAAGCTCTTCAGGAGAGAGTTTTTTTTTTTCCTTTGTAAACTCCCTTCTTCTTGGACCGATTGTTGTTGTTGTTGTTGGAAGTGCCTTGGGAAGATTTTGAGCATTGGTTTTCCCCTTTGCTTCATTTTTGTCTTTGTTTTCCATGGGCTTGACATTCCGTCTAGCCCCTTGATGGAAATCGATGCGTGAAGCAACCATGGTGGATTACTTTGCTAATAGAACCAGGCCGTTGAGAGTTGATGTATTTGGCCATCACTTCAGGTAATCCCGCAAAGAATTGTTGCCTTTGCTCGACAAAGTCTATCTTTTGAAAGACAATAGCCTTGAGATGTAAATTCCAGAACTTTTATGCATACTTGTGGATAGACTGATGAGAGAGAAGCTTCAAGCTGCGCCATTCGGTAAGCACTTTGTCCTTTGCATTGCTTGCAATGAATTGATTCATGATGGAAACTTGTAGAGTTTTCCATGTCTTTGGGGCTTTGCCGTTGCCATGAAGGCTAGCCCACCATTGACGAGCTGGTTTTTGGAAGTGCATAGTTACTTAGCATAGCTTGGAGGACTTCGTGAAGCCCTCATCTCCAAACGCCGCATCAAATTGTTGGATGAAGGCCAACACTTTGTTGGTAGCACCAAAGGTGCCATCATAGGAGAGAAAAGAGATGCTCTTTCCTCCATTCTTGAACTTCTTTAGCTTTTGTGACCTTCGCCAAGCAGAGTATGATTTGCGATGTCCTCCCCTCTTTTATTCTCTAGAAGAATAGCCATAGCTTTCGTGGGAAGAGGAGGAAGGTGAAGAACAAGGAGAAGAGGGTGACCTCTAGCCCTTTTCTTCCTTTGTTTCCCCTCTTCACTTTCGGAATGACGAGCCGAAGGACTGTGTGTTGATCTTTTCCTCTTGGGAGGAGTGGGCGATTGTCTAGACCGCCATCTTCATGGAGCCACATCTTCAAAGGAACTTAAACTTTTATTGATTTCTTTATCTTTAGATTCCTCCTCTCGTATGGGAGAGAGTCTTCTTTTGGGGGTCTCTTCAAGAGGCCTCCTAAGCTCTCTCTCTCCTCTTGGAGAGGAAGGGAAATCCCATAAGCGCGAAGTTGTTGAGTAACTTCGGCTTGCAATGCACCATTGCCCATAGCTTGTTGCAACCTAGTTACGAGATAATTCACAAACATGGGGGCATCATCATTAGCACCTTCATGTGCAAAAACAAAGTTATCAATGTTCATTTTACTCTCTTGTTTATTGTCAGCGATGTTAATAAAATTTTATGTATGTACTTAGTGTATGCTTTGGCAATCCAAAACCTTAGTTGCCACTCCTCTTAGCCTTTGAAAATCGGCTCTTAAGTATCTACACCCATGGCTCCAAGTGGTTGAATATAGAGAGTAGTGGAGTAAGTCTAACATAGCAGAGTTGCCGAGGGCTAGCTCCTTTTGGACTTGTTATGGCTCAATAATGGTAAAGCCGTAGGCAATTCTAAAAAGACTCCATTATTAAGTCCAAATTTCCCAAAGTGTGCACTGTATCCCACATAGTGGGCTCAACAAAACCAATAATAGATCCCAATTCCACTTACCCTAATAAAATTAACAACATCAACCATTTAGACTACTTAAGGACCTCTCTTCTTAACCAAGAAAAGAGAAACCAAATGCTCTAATATCAATGTAATGGGATTGGCCTATTAACTTGAGAGTAGCAAAAATTAATGAGAGTAGTTTTGAGAAATTACTTTGTGACAACATAAACATAGCAATTAGTTAACCTGGCATGAACAATACTTCTGCAAGAGAGAGAATTTAGAGAACATGACAACAATTGAGGACCGGATTTATGTGGATCCGGTCCCCCCTCCCATAGGCATTTGTATTATGATTTCTCCCATTAAGAGAGACTTGTACAATACAATCTTTATGCTCCTTGTGACCTAGGTGATGCAATGAATATGGAAAGCTTCATGCATCACAAGCATAACATAAACTTTGAAGAAAGATTTAACTATCCCAAGCCTCAATCCCAAGACCTAAAACACCTTCTAAGGTGGAGAGAGCTAGCAAGGAATGAGGGTAGGGAAGAGGAAGAAGAAACATTTCATGGGAGAAAGAATTAGTTACTCACTTATCATCACTCTTCTTTCTAGCATACATAATAGCATAGTAATGAAGATGGAGAAGATGGAAAGCTTACGCATTGAAGCATGGCTCTTGGTTGGATTTGCACTCCATAGCCAGAGTGTTGGTGTAGGCTCTCAACTTCTCAAGGAGCTTGAAGAAGGAGATAGAGCTCTATAGTAAATAATCGCGACTATTTATATTCCTCAAATTTTTACACTTTTTGGCTTGTTTTGCCAAGTACTCAGTTTGTTAATGTCTCTGGACAAGTTTCACTAAGTTCGAACAAACGTTGTTCAAGTTATCAACTGTTTCGTGTCCGCTAACTGAGTTTTTGAGAATTTGGCTTAAATCTCACTTTTGTGATCCAAAATTCACCAAATTTGATTTGTGTGGTCTACTTGATATGCTTGACCTTGTGGTATACTCAAATGTGCAAATTGTCTAGTTTTGTAGATGATGTAACTAATCACGATTATTTACTCCTGTTATTTTTATGCAAATTTTTGTCACAATCTTGACACAGATTGGTTAAGTAGCTCAACTTAAGCTCCCTAGCCAAGTTTCATCAATTTTGGATAATTCATGTTCAAATGGTCAACAGTTTTGTGTCTGCAGACTAACTTTGCAAATTTGGCCACAATTTTCATTCCAATGATCTAAATCTTACCAAATTTGATTTGTGGGCTTAATATAACATGCTAGAACTAGTGGTATGTTGGGTTGGTCAAAAAAGTTGAAAAAGAAAATAATCGTGATTATTTACTTTTGGTAAATTTTTGCATCTTTTTGGTCAATTGAGCATGTACACTTGTTTAACACTTCAACATAAGCCTATGAGTCAAGTTTCACTGAGTTTGAACAAAAAAATTCAATTTGCACTCAAGTTCTCTACAATCAGTACGGAATTCAGTTTCTACCAAGTTTTTGGTCAGTTGGTGATCCAAATTCTATGGGTTTTTACAAAAAGATGTTTGTACACATGCATAGAGTCTCTGGTATCAACCTTGATCACTTTTGAGCTAGAAGTAAATAATCACGATTATTTACTTTAGGCCTAAAATGAACACTTTTTTCAACTTTTTCACTGGACAGTCTTTTTATGATGTATTTTAAGCCTCTGAGTGAAGTCAAAACTTAATTTGTCCTAAAATGTCAATAAAAAGTAAATAATCTGAGTTTTTACAAACTCTTGAAATTTTACCTCAAATGCGTCCTTAATCTTACCCACTGGTTCATACAACTTTTAAAGCATAATCTCCAATCAGATTCAATGATGGACAATCTTCAAGTGCTATTTCTAGCCGTAGACCTGAAATTTTGCAACTTCACATAAACAACTCACAATTGATTCTTTTGGATAGAGCAATGTTCTGAGAATCCATCTCGGATTCTACTTACCATAATCCTAGGTTTTATTGCAATGGGGATGTGGAAAGTGTGCAAAACACTCGTTTTCTTGTTTTTAATGGTTTTTTGAGCCTTGATCTTAAGACTTGTCTCGTCCATCAATCATTCTCAAAATCCTAATCTAATCCTACAGTTCTACAATCCTAAAAGGTACTTAACAAGTACAATCTACTTCCAAGCTACCTTTACACAGTAAAAGACGATAATCTTAAGCTATGCGGTTATAAAAACAAAGTTTTGACTCTAGGTGATCCTAGAGGAAGTTAAAGGATAATTTCACAAGAAGTCGTGTTTTTCCCTAGTTTAGGTCTCTTCGATCCTCGGTAGTGGCGCCAAATGTGGGACGGATGTCTAACCTCGCTCCTATCTTATTGTAGTCATAGCGAGAATCACGAATATAATTGTCAATCCATGGGATGAAGCTGAATTGACTAGTGCATAGAGGCTACAAGAGGTTTTCAATCTCTTTGAAAACAAAAAACAACTCGCATCTAACTCAAGCTACACTCAAATGACAGAAATCACCAAAAGCTAGTCGCTCGTTGGCAAACAAATTACAACCGTTGCAGCATCAAACGACATCCAAACGTTACGAAACTTCTAGGGCATGTTTATAAGACTTGAGCACACATGCTTATGGTCTCAAATCTCACTTTAAGTCAAGTGTAAAAATCACGATTATTAACAGTAGTGAGTTTTTGACCTAATCATTTTCGACCCAGAATGCATCTAAATGCTTAGCAATGATGCCCCAATACTCCGCCTATACTTAGTTTATGATTTTGAAGCTTAAATTCCTACTTATGATGAAATTAGGCCACGGATCAAAGACGCCAAAAGCTACGGATTACCATGAAATGCTTACGTCAATGCGTAGATCTCTTATCTGTGGTTGCAACGCAACAGATGGCACTGCAATGTGACAACTGGGGAGGGAGTAACAAGCACGAGAAGGAGAGAGGTGAGCACCGTTAGCTCACGCTGTGTTTCTATTATCCAAAACTTATTAAAAACTCACAAAAATTGGCTTTTATATCTTAGCCAAGGTTTTTGTGGTCAAAACTAATAATCTGGGAGCTCTAACTAAAGATAGGTTGATACAATTTGGAAGCTTGTAGCCCCGGCTCATTAATTACACTGTTTATCTGGAAAGTAGGAGTTACAACATTCTCGATTCATCAAAATAATAAGTGTTTTTACAAGAAAAGCTCCGAAAAATATTATCCAAGTTAGCTTGCTGCTAACATACAGTTTTAGAACACTTCATCATAACCCAAAACCACATAAACCATACAAGAAGACAAGTTAAATAGTTATCACCAATCAATGTTACTCATAGATACATCGAGAATAAGTATTCTTTCTTAACCAGCACGCATGAATGCCTGCATGATGCATGACTAGCCCGACTAGTATCAGGCTTCAGACTATCCCCACAACCTGAGGCTCTGATACCAGGTGAGAGATACCCCTCTCAAGGGGTCTATGCACAAAATATACAAGATTTTACACTTTATACAATTTTCAATATACATCATAGTTGTGGAAGCGTTTGTATAGGAGAGGAGTCCTCCGCACCCAACCTAGCATGGACTTTAGGCCCTGAGCCGGACTGCATCTAGAGGCACCTAGCTACTAGTGCTACCTCTAAATAGATGATATAAATGAAAGAATACTATAAAAAAAAACAATGTGGAGGGTGAATATATGTGTACACTACATTGTGGGAATAGAGAGAGAGAGAGAGAGAGAGAGAGAGAGAGAGAGAGAGAGAGAGAGAGAGAGAATACTGGAGGGTGAAATAGAGTGCACAAAGATGTAGAATAATGACAAAAGAGAATCTTTAAGTGCCCCATCTAAATGAAATACGTAATCATGAATTATTAAAATAGTAAAATCTGGATAAACCATAACATCAAAAATATAAAATGACTAGGAGAGCACTAGACACTATGTAGGGATCGACCGATCACCCATCTACTTCCGCTCTACTATGGACATACAGAATTTCACTTTGCCGAGAGCGAGCTAGAACACCTCCAACCTACCTGAGCAAGACATGGGATGAGGCCGCTTTGACTCCCTCCATGAACCGGAGATATAAAAGGATCCCAAATACTAGCAGGTGGTAGGGTATCAACACCAACCATACCAATTTAGGTGCCATGCCTCTTTGATGCCTAGCACTGGGTGTTTAGGCAAAAGCCAATGTAAGAACTAGGCAACTAGGCTCTCTGGATCCTCCTCCCAACCTCCCTTTATATAGGCGGGCTCCTAGACCCTTGCCCTAGACGGATCCCCTGTCCACACTGCCTAGCCCGACCCTTGGCCGTAGTCCATGACTAACCTAGTTCTTAGGGTACAAGACCCTTGTCCTGACATTACTCCCCCCTTAAAGAAGAGTTTTCATCCTCGAAAACAAAAGTGGGAAACTTCTTCTTAAGAACACTAATATTTTCCCAAGTGGCACCTTCTTGAGGTCGGTCTTTCCACTTGATTAAGGCTTGTTGTCGTACATGATGGCGTGTACGCAACTCATGGTAGTCCATAACACGTTCAGGTTCATGCGGTAACATAGGAGGTTCAATGTAATCAACCAAAACCTGTTGGTCAATGACGTTGTCGTCCTCATGTAACCGCTTTCGTAGACAGCTTACATGAAACACCGGATGAATGCGAGAGTGTGATGGTAGGAGTAGTTTGTAGGCACGATCATCAACTCGCTTGAGTATTTTGAAAGGACCACAATATCGGGGGGCTAATTTGGGTGTCGGTCCAATTTTCAGACTTTCTCAATTTTCTGGCACCCGTAAAAATACTTCCTCCCCTTCTTCGAAGGTAACTTGCCGACGTTTCTCATCAGCGTATTTCTTATATTGATCTTGTGCTTGTCGGACATTCTGACGAGCAAGTTTCAGCATATCCATGTGGTCTTGGAGAAAATCCTTAACCTGTTGGAGTTTTTTGGTTGCCAACCCCATCGTAACTGGTGACCTAGGTTCAAACCCGTACATGAGCATGAAAGGACTAAAGCCTGCTGTGACATGCTTAGAACTATTGTAGGCAAACTAGAGGATAGGTAAGTATTCTTCCCAGTCTGTCTGTTTTTTGCTAACGTATGCTCGAAGCATATCCTCTAGCACCTGGTTAACCCGTTCCGTTTGACCATTTGTTTCTGGATGGTCAGTTGTACTGAGGTTGACTTGTATACCCAATTGTTTAAATACAGCTCTCCAAAAGTGGCTATTAAATTTTGGGCCACGATCACTAACAATATTACTTGGCAACCCGTACAATTTGTATCGATTGTCCACAAATAATCTTGCTAGTTTCGGTGTCTTAACCGTTGATTTGGTCGGAATAAACTTACAGAGTTTAGTCAACCTGTCTACGACCACCATTACTGAGTCATGACCTCGTATAGTGGTTGGTAAACCTACTATGAAATCCATGGAGATACTTTCCCATTTTCCATTGAGAATTTCCAAAGGATGTAAGAGTCCTCCTGCTTTTAGGCACTCTGTTTTGTTAACTTGACATTTTTGGCAATGCAAGACATAAGCTTGAACAAAGCCATGTAGACCTGGCTAGTAAAACTGTCGTCTTACGAGAGAATAAGTTTTTCTAATCCCTGGGTGCCCTGCACTTGTACTATCGTGACATTCATAAAGAATTTGGCGCCGAATGTCTGTGTCCGTCGGTACACAAACTCTCCCCTTGTGGAGTAGGTACCCATTGTCGATGGTAAAATGCTTACATCGTTGTAGTTCATCACTTGATAAAGGAAAACTAGGTGTGGAGGTTAACTGCGCACTACCTGCACTGGAGTGAGAAGGATCCCTCTTTTGAACATGGCTCTACACTTTGGAATATGTTTCATCTTGCTCATATTTTCCCTTGAGAGATTCTAAAAATTCACTACGAAGTTCAGTGAACAATAGCGAATTGATCTCTGGAATTCGACTGAGAGCATCTGCCACTATATTGTATCGGCCTTTGCGATACCTTAACTTGGCATCATATTCGTGAAGGATCTAGGCCCACCTGGCTTTTCGACCCTTTAAATCTGTTTGTTGTGTAAAATGCTTTCATGGTCAAACACAATCTTGAACTGAGCACCATACAAATAGTGACGCCATGTCTTTAAGGCAAACACTATTGCATAGAGTTCATGTTCATAAGCAGAATAATTCTGTTGAGCTGCATCCAGCTTCTTACTTTCAAATGCAATTGGCTGTCCGTCTTGTAAAACAGGACTGCTCCAATAGCACGGTCACTGGCATCCATTTCCAAAACGAATGGTTTCAAAGGATCGACAATAGCCAGTACAAGAGTTGTAGTTAATGCGTCTTTGAGTGTTTCAAAACTCTACTATACGGAACCCCACTAAAAAGCCTTACCTTTGCCTTTTAGTTGGTCTGTCATAGGTACAGCAAGGTGAGCATAGTTTTTAAGGAACCTTCGATAAAAACCTGCAAAGCCTAAAAATATCTGTAATTCTTCCAGATTTTTAGGAGGTGGCCATTTCCGGATGGTATCCACTTTGGATTGATCCATGCAAAGGCCATTAGATGAAATGACATGACCTAAATAATGAATTTCTTCCTTGAGAAAATCACATTTAGATTCCTTGGCATATAACTTGTTTGCACGTAACAACTCAAACACTTGCCTGAGATGTTGTAAGTGCTCTTCTACAGAAGCACTATAAACTAGAATGTCATCGAGGAACACAATGACAAATTTGCCCAAATATGGTTTCAAGACACTATCCATAAGCCTTCATGAAGGTCGCGGGCGCATTGGTTAACCCAAAGGGCATCACCAAAAACTCATAATGTCCAAACCGTGTTTGGAATGCATTCTTAGGTATATCAGCAAGCCGATTACGGACTTGGTGATATCCTGACCTCAAATCAATTTTTGAGAAAATTCGTTTATGGGTTAACTTATCAAATAACTCATCGACCCTTGGCAATGGATATTTGTTCTTAATTGTAACTGCATTTAAGCCCCGGTAGTCCACGCACGTGCGCATAATACCGTCCTTTTTCTTTACCAAAAGTATAGGCGAAGCCCATGGTGAAGAACTGGGTTGTATAAATCCTCTGCTAAGGTAGTCAGCAAGCTGACGTTCCACCTAAGCAGCCTCTGAGTAACTCATACGGTAAGGTGGTTTACTAACAGGCTTACAGCCTGCAGCCACGTCAATGCCATGTTGCACTGAACGTGTCGGGGTAAACTTGATGGAAAATCATTAGGAAAAACATCTTGAAATTCCTTTAACAATTTTTGTAACTAATTAGCAATGTTTTCTTGTGTAGAATTAGAAATTGGTGGAATAGAGGAGAGAGAAGCATGCGGCGTTAAGGAATATTCAACAGACTCAAGGTTGGAAAGAAAATGAGACAGTGAGTAACACAAGAAAACCTGTTCTATTTCATTATCAGAAATGAGCTGCATCAGCTCAGCAGTACAAATCAGTGGTGATGATGGTATATCCTTTTCTCCTAACAACAACACATGTGCGCCATGGGAATCAAACATCAAACTGTTGTGCTCATAGCTATGCTTCAGTGATGGTCCTAGGCTATGCAACCACTCCCTACCAAGAACCACATCAGCCCTTTCCATGTTCATAACTTGAAAATCCAAACAAGTAGAGTACCCTTGTACTTCCAATGGAACAGCTCGGCATTGAGTATCCCATACTTCACTGTCATGTCCATTCATCATTTCTACCTTATAGTGGTGGGTACTCGGAGTTTGAGGCAGTTTGAGTTTTTTCACCAATCCATAATTGATGAAATTGTGCGTAGCATCGTCATCTACCAAGATGTGCACCTTGTGCCCTTCCAGATATCTGTGCATACGTACTAACTCATGTGGTCCAAAGGCCTGTTGCCACATGGAATCTGTGAGACAGCATTCATGCACCACCTCAGTGTGTGTTACTTCCACTGTAGAGAACTTGGAGGAAGACTCGAGAGGCAGTAGTTGCACCGTGTGCACTGCTTTCTCGTTCCCCTGGGCAGCAAATTTCCCCTTGGGACAATCCTTTTTGCCATGTCCTCTTCCTAAGCATTGAAAACATAGCTTCTCTTTCTTGGCCTTATCAAAATCCTCAGGGGAGAGAGGACCCCTGGACCCCTTGGGTTTTTTAGATGCATCTGAATTAGCAACTATAAATTTTCTTTTATTGTGCCTGTACTGAGTGCGTGTGTTACTATGTGTATTAGCAGGCACGTTACTGTTATGTGTTTTCTTATCATCAGGGTCATCATGAATAAGTGCTTTCACTATGGCTTCCTCAAGTGTTTTAGGGTCCTGAGATTTGACATACTTCTTAAGTTCTGGAGTTAGACCTCGTATGAACCCTCATACTTGTTGAAAGGTAACCAATCCTTCCAACTTGAGGATGACGTCCCTATAGTGAGAGATATATTCAAGGAGTGACGGAAATTGGCGCATGGGACACGTGTCCCAAGCGGTCCAATTCTGATCGGCCTCGTTTGTAGGAAAAAATTCCTTGCTAAACATTGATTCAAAGGCTTTCCAACTCTGTGGTATGATGTTCTTCTCCTTGAGAGATATCCACCATTTGTAGGCCTTGCCTTCCAGGGTTAAGCTCGTTTGCAGAGCTCTTACTGCATCCGAAGTTCGCCGTAAGGCGTGAATTCCATCCCATTTACTGAGAAAGATGTTCACTCCATCCTTATTGCGGTCCCGGTCTTCGCCTTTGAAAACTTGTGGTTTAAAATTCTTCAACAAATCATCTACCTCTTTGGCAGTGAGAGTATGCAGTGTTTCATTAATTGGGCCTTGCCCTTGTGTTCCAACGTGCTCATGCATGTGGGTGTCATCCGGACTCTTAGTCTGCTATTGCATCAATTCAATGACTAAAGTGGAAAGTTTAGTAACATTTTCATTTAAAGCCTTAAAATTTTCATCCATGACTGTCATGTGTGTCTAAAGTACATGAATTTCTTGAATATCGAGCAATTCATAAGTATCGTCTCCTGTCGTAGCGTCGTGGGTACTCTCCTTGAGAGTATCCGGCTGCAAGCCATCATTGGCAGGGTCGGGAGTACCTTGCTCAAAATCGAGTGTCATGTTGATATCCGAATCCATGGCTACACAGTGCAGTGTAAGAAGTACTCAGAAAAAATACATGATGTTGGTAGCACTTGCAAAGTATAGCTAACTCAACGTCGTAGCAGTGAATCATCGTAGCACGTAATCAAACTCCGCCCCGTATATGATTGAAGCGTTATCTTTGAGTCAAAGCATAATTGAAAGTGAACTTCGCACCGTGTGTGGTTGAAGCTTTACCGTGTATGGTCGACTCGTATGTTGCTTTGAAGTCGTCGCTTGAACGACTCTTGAAATCGTAGCTTGAACGACTCTTGAAGTCTTTGCTCAAAAAAAACTGCAGGTGCTGTAATCTTCTGCAGGCACTGCCGACCTCGTGCTTCAATGGGAAGCCGAGGGTTGTTTTACCGCCTCGTATGTTGCTGTACCGCCTTGCTTCGCTGAATTTTCTGTGGGAAAGGCCACTTATAGTGGTCAAGGCTCAATGCTAATGGCCAAAGGCCTTTGAATGTGAATCCAGCAAGCTATTGAAGCCCAAAACCGAGCACGCAGCGTGACTCAAACTGCGCTCTCACAGAAGATGATGGCGGGGAATATCGAGGCCGGCTACGGCCCAGAGGTGCTGACGCTACCTTCTATCTCCCCATGGCGCCCCTTCCAAGCCCAAGAGCTCTGATTTTCATGCATCATAGCCTCGCGTCCAAAACAGGAAGCTCTGCCCGATTTGGCAAGTAAACCTGCTAAAAATGGAAAAAGGCCCAAAAAAACAACGGTTCTCACCTAAAGGCCCTCTTTTAGGAGCCAAAAGTGACCACGCCTAGAGAGAGAGTGGAAGAGAGACCTAAGCTCTGATACCAGTGTAAGAACTAGGCAACTAGGCTCTCCGGATCCTCCTCCCAACCTCCCTTTATATAGGCGGGCTCCTAGCCCCTTGCCCTAGACGGATCCCCTGTCCACATTGCCTAGCCCGACCCTTGGCCGTAGTCCATGACTAACCTAGTTCTTAGGGTACAGGACCCTTGTCCTGACAGCCAAGGTAAGATCCCTGACATGTTAGCCGTGTAGGTCATTCAACCCCCAACGCACTAACCGTGTAGATGAGCCTAACAAAAAAGAAGACCTAGGCATCACGCCAATCGAGCAAAGACCTAGTTCATCGACTTTTTTGTCTAAGGCTAGGCAATGTAGATGATCCTAGTGTTGTAGTGATGATGCCATGAGAAACATAACACATAAGTCCAATCACAATAGCATCTTGCATATGCAAAAATAGTCTTTTCCAAGCAGTTAGGCTGTACAATGTCTCTATCCTTACACACCCACCATAAACCATCAAAACCACCTCATGATCCAATCCAAAACCATAATCCATGATCCAATCATATCACATGGATGAGCACTCCTCCCACTCAAGGTGATGCACATCCAATCCTACAAACACCATTTTACCACATAACATGGCTACAAAAATGTTTATAGCATTCTGACGGCACAACCATATCCAAAAAACGCAATCCAAGAGCATGGTCAACCATAAGAGATGGCAGAGGTAGGTATGCATGGGCTAGCAGACGCATGGAAAAGAGGAAGAGCATATATAAAGATCCTGGGAAGACAGGTAGCAGTTGTTGTGTATACCTGATGTGGTTTTCCAGGAAGACTCTTGGGATGGGCCAATTATATTGGCATGCTAAGGAGACTCAAGGTGCAGGTTTGCTTGTGTTATGAAGATCTTGAAGTGATCTATAAGTTGGTCTAGACTGCTCATCCAACGGAGGTACGAGGTGGAAGTTATGACAGTTTAAAGCTAGAGTGCTTTGCAGATTCCCGACGGACTGGGCAAGTGATGACAGGCAGTCAAAGATAATTTTAGTAGATGGGTGTGAAGAGCTTATCATGTGCATCATGTCAATCTTTTCAGATCGCCGATTGGAGTCCCAGATGCCAAGTTATTGCTAGTTGAAGTTTCATCGGGGGTTAGGTCTGTGCCAGTTTGGTCGTCTCGATAGGTGTTCCATCTGAGGTTTTTGGAGCCTCACCGGGTTTTTTTATGCAAAGTATATGGTATTTGAATGGAGTAAGAAGTGATAGTAGGTCAAACAGAGACTAGATCAGGGAGGCATGGATTGTTGAAATTTGGTGCAGTTGATGACAATGCAGTGCCAAATGATTTTTGTGAAGTTTTTTGGACCAACGATTGGCGGTCCAAAAGGGTCAAAATGCAAAGTGGATGAAGGGCTTTGAGTCCACCAGTACATGCTTAGAGGAGGATCTTTTGGATCAGCAATTGGATCACCAAGCACATGTTAGTTGAAGAAAACATGGGGGGAAGGTCTTTAGAAATGGGTTTTTCAATGTAGTTATGGAGCTTTTGGAGGCAATTGGGGATCAACTCACAAGCGGTTGCCTTGTGGCACTCTGGATAGTCTCACATACAATGGCAGATGGGCAAAGAAAAGTATGCAAGGCTTGGGACTTGAACATCATGGGTAGTATAAGAGGGAGAGTGAGATCCCGTGTGGCTTGGCGATGGTGGTTGGCCTTCCCAGGCTGCGCGCAGACGGCCCAGTGGATGTGCATAGCGGCAATTCTAGCCTTGACTATTGACAACGATGATGGGCGCAGTGGCATGTTGATTGGTAGTGAGTTGCATGATGATGTGGAAGTGTTGTGGGGTTGTGTCTCGTGCCAAGTATTTTGAAGAGAGAGGTTGGGAGCACCGATGGCATCATCGGTGCCCCCCTCAAGGGTAGGCTCATGTGGTAAGAGGAGAGAGAGATCTTGAGGACCGCAAGGGGCAATTATCATGAAAATGAGTTGAAAAGGTGCCGAGGTGGTGAGCATGCAGTGGGTGTGCTAAATTAAGAAGGCCAAGTGTATGGAGGGTGTGTAAAAATGAAAAACAAAAAGCTCAAGTTGCCTGCACGAGCAGAAATAAGACTTTTTTTCCTTTTTAAAGCTTGGTCCTATAAGACGAGGGTGTTGGAATTAGGGTTGCAGAGAAACGCACACAGCTTGGAGAAGACGAAGGAAGCTCAAGGCACACAATAGAGAGTGTGTTGCCTAGTGTTCAATGGAAAGATAGATAGCCCTAGAGTGATGGGCGTATATACAATGCTCGGGGGAAAAAACCTCCTAAAGAGGGAAAAAATGCCCCAGCGGTCCTAGTGTGTTCACACACATCACTACCACATGTATATGGTAACAAATCCTCCCTGGAGTGATGCGGTGAACGAGAGCTGGCACATGAGTAAAGGGAAGTGCCATGCCCTGAGGACATGATCAGTCCACAAAAAGGAGTAAGCCCAAATCTTTGTGGAAAGCTTCAAGCTTCTCATGAGACAATGCCTTTGTGAAAAGATTTGCAAGGTTGTCCTGTGTTGGCACATAATCGAACATGATATCTCTTGTTGAGAGCCTCTCCCTGACATAGTGGTAATGCACCTCAATGTTCTTTGTGCGAGCATGAAAAACTGGGCTCCTCGCAACTACCAATGCGCTTTGACTGTCAGTGTAGATAGTGTTGGCAGTGTCCTGTCCAACACCCAAATCATCCATAAGGCGTCTGAGCCATACACACTCAACCGTAGCTGTGAAGACTTCCCTGTACTTAGCCTCACAACTCGAAGTGGCCACAGTAGGTTGCTTCTTGCTCAACCATGGCATACATGAACTGCCAAGCATGAAACAAAAACCACTTGTGGACACTCGCGTGGACACTCACGTGTCAAAACAACCAGCCCAATCTGAGTCTGAAAAAGCATGTAAATTTGGCGTCAATGATCCCCCCTTGGGATAAAACAAGACAAGATGTAATGTGCCACTAAGGTAATAAAAAATCCTCTTAATAGCTTGCCAATGCTTAGACCCTGGGCTATGCATAAATTTGATGACCTGTGAGACTGCAAACTGAATATTTGGCCTCGTGTTGCATACATAAATGAGGCAGCCAACAGCAGTTTGGTAAAGAGTGACATCAGCAGGATCCTCAGCATCATGTAGACTCAACTTCAAATTTGTTTCCATGGGAGTGGCAATAGGTTTGCAATCCTCAAGTCCAAACTTACATAGCAATGTCTCTATGTAAATTTTTTGACACAAGGCAATACCACCATCACACTGCTTAAACTATATACCCAAGTAATGATGCAACAACCCCAAATCTTTCATCTTGAAAGTAGCATTCAAATCAGCCTTAAATTCAGCAATATGTCTCTCATTTGGTCCAGTGATTCAGCAAATCATTGACATAAAGAACCACAATGAGAAGTACATCACCCTCACACTTTACATACAATGTGCTTTCTGTTGGACTGTTACAAAAGCCTCGTTTGACCAAATGAGTGTCAGCTTTCTCATACCAAGCACGAGGAGATTGTTTCAACCCATACAAAGCCTTCTTACATCTGCACACTTTGCCCTCTTTTCCTTCTATGACAAAATGCGAGGCTGCGTTACATAAACTTCCTCAAATATGTCACCATTCAAGAAAGCAGTAACAATGTCTGATTGATGTACATCCCAACAAAAATGAGTTGACAATGCACATAGAAAATGCACAGTAGTCATATGACAAGTGGAAGAAAAAGTCTCTTCATAATCTATTCCTTTTTGTTGTGCATAACCCTTTGCAACAAGTCGAGCCTTATGGCGATCGATCTCACCATCCGGCTTGCGTTTCAACTTGTAAACCCACTTCGTACCAATGGCCTTTTTTTTAGGAGGCAAATCACATAAAGTCCATGTTTCATTTTCTATAAGTGCATCATATTCTGATTGCATGGCAGCCATCCAATTTTCTGAATTCTGTGCTTCATCAAAAAAAGGCTCCTCAACATCATGTAAGCTAGACACAGCCAAAGCATAACAATCTTATGCATAAAATGCATGGTGAGAGCCTGAACGAGTACAACTAGACAAAGGTGCATGCAATTTACTATCATGCAAAGTGTGCACCAGCCATTTTGGCATACCTCTAGCCTTCTCATTTTTAGCCCTTTCCTCATCAAGTACATCATGTACATCTGCATTAGTAATAGGCTGATCTGTAACATTTTTAGAAACCCCCATAAGCTGTATATTTGCCTCATTGTAACTTACATTCGTATTTCCACGACTGAAAAGAGGCAACAAAGTGTCAAAAATGTCATGTGAGCTTACATTACTGTCTCTAGTACATGACAGCGATGGCTGAATAGAATCTTCCATAAACACTACATCTCGTGAAACCAGAATACGTTTTGTTTGCAGATGATACAACCTGTAACCTTTTCTTTCAGCACTATAACCAACAAAAATACATTTGATAGCCTTATCATCCAATTTTCTGCGCTGTGTTTGTGGCACCAAAGCATATGCCAAACAGCCAAAAACATGCATGTGCTCAATAGAAGGCTTTCTATCATGCCATACTTCATATGGAGTAATAGACTGCAAATTTTTCGTAGGACACCTATTTATTACATAAGTGGCACACATGATGGCCTAAAACCAAAAAGAATGCAGCAAAGCTTGACTTTTGACCATACATCATGCCATTTTTGTAAGTGACCTTTTTTCCTCTCAGCAACACCATTTTGCTGAGGTGTATAAGGCAATGTACATTGGTGTTTTATCCCACGACTAGCCAGAGATGCATTGAATTCATGAGACATATACTCCCCCCCCTCGATCGGAATGAAGGGTGCCCATAGTACATTTTGAAACATTTTCAACCATAGCCAGAAACTATTTGAAGCACATAAAAACTTCAGACTTCACTTTAAGCTGAAATACCTATGCATGCCTGGAGTAATCATCAATGAAACTCACGAAGTAAAGGTAATTCCCCAAGGACGGAGTTTGTATGGGCCCACAAACATCACTATGCACAAGTTGCAACCTGCATGTGGCCTGAACTGAACCATCCTTTGGTAACTTAGAACGCTGCATCTTACCCAAAATACAACCTTCACAAACATGTTTGACAGGTCTTCAAGAGGCGACAAAGAAGCAACCATATCAGATTTTTGCAAACGCAGCAAACTAGCAAAATTCAGATGACCAAAACGTGCATGCCAAAGTTTTGCGTCTGAAATAGCCCTTGAATTTGCAACAGCATTTGCAAAATTTTGTCCACACTTGTCATACACATTGAGCTTATACAGCCCACGGCACAAAAGGCCAGATGCAACAATTTCATCACCAAAATTGAGATCATGAACTCTATATCTTTCATCTACAAATTCGACTACAAGTCCATGTCTAGCAAGTGCAGATACAGACAAGAGATTCTTCTTGATCCCAGGTACATAAAGTGCATCAACAAGTGTGAAGGAACTACCATTTGCAACAATAAGCACAATCTTTCCAACTCCCTGAACCGGATAAGAGGCATTGTTGGCACAAGTGACTGAATTCCCACGAGGGACAGACTCAAGAGAGGTGGACAATTCATGATGTGAGGTAATGTGCTTTGTAGCACCATTGTCGAAATACCACACATGTGAATCTGTAGCAACTGACAAGCATGCATCATGGACAACAAGATTGTAAGTGCACTCTGCACTAAAAGCCCATTCTGCATCAACATCAACAACACAGTCTCCTTTCACAGAAGACTCAACAATGGCTGCATTTGTTGTGGAACCAACATTTGCAGTGGAACCACCCTCTTTCTTCTTAGCCTCTTTGGCCTTCAACTTAGGACACGACTTGATCAAGTGATCCTTACCTTTACAATAATGACAACGTATTTTCATTTTTCCCTTATCACAAGAATTTCTTGACGAATTGCTTCCAGCAGAAGCATTAGGAACAAAATTTTTTCCACTCGCAACAGAACCATAAGAAGTGGTTGTATTGTTGTTACAACCCTTTCTCTGAGAATCAATAAAAGCTTGTTCAACTGCATGCTGCCTAGTCCTATTTTTTCTAGAATGTGACTCTTGCAACAACAATGTGCATAATGCATCAAATTTGATAACTTCAGGATTTCCTTGGATCATAAGTCTCCAAATACTAACAAAAGTCTCGTAAGAATCTGGTAAGGCATCAAGAACAGTCTGTACAAGGGAATTGTCTGAAATGACTTCACCTGCAGAAATAAGTTGCTCACTAATATCCTTGACACTAGCAAGGAAAGTGTCCATATCATCTTCCTCATGCATAATCTTGGACTCCAGCTCTTTACGCAACAAAGCAATTTTAGCCTCATTGCGACTTGCATAAAGACCAACCAAAATATCCCAAGCCTGTTTTGCAGATTTTGCTAAACGGATGTGAGGAACAATGGTGAACTTCACAGACAACGTAATCAATGCATGATCATGTGCATCCTTTACATCCCAACAATCCTTGCAGCAAGACCTGCAACATCCTCAACATCGCCTGCATCCTCAAGACCAGGACGTACATCAATGCCCTGCACAATATTCCAAATACCCTTTGACACAAGAACATGTTGCATCATGTAAGCCCACATAGGATAATTGTCCCCATCCAACCTTTCCTTAGCAACAAACATATTGAACACATCTTTGTTGTTGTCAGCCATGGTAAATGTTGCACCTGGTGTGAAAACTGCTCAAAAATAGAAGAAACGGAGTGGGAACAACACGTGCTATATAGCTCAAACCGTACAAGACTGTAAGGCACATGTTATGCAAAAAATGGCATTGACAAAAATTCTGCACAAAATGATGAAATAGCCTATGCAGACCTCCCTGTAGTGGAAACGGAGGACGAAATGAGCCTGAATCAAAAATCTGAGCAAACTGTGTTGGAATTAGGATTGAAGAGAAACGCACACAGCTTGGAGAAGATGAAAAGAGCTCAAGGCACACAATAGAGAGTGTTACTTAGTGTGCAATGAAAAGATAGATATCCCTAGAGTGATGGGCGTATATACAATGCTCGGGGGAAAAAACCTCCTAAAGAGGGAAAAAATGCCCCGGCGGTCCTAGTGTGTTCACACACATCACTACCACATGTATATGGTAACAAATCCCCCCTGGAGTGATGCGCTGAACGAGAGCTGGCACATAAGTAAAGGAAAGTGACATGCCTAAAGGACATGATTAGTCCACAAAGGGGAGTAAGCCCAAAGCTTTGTGGAAAGCTTCAAGCTTCTCACAAGACAATGCCTTTGTGAAAAGATGTGCAAGGTTGTCCTGTGTTGGCACATAATCCAAGCTGATCTCTCCTACTAAGAGCCTCTCCCTGACATAGTGGTAAAGCACCTCAATGTTCTTTGTGCGAGCATGAAAAACTGGGCTCCTTGGCTATGCATAAATCTGTTGACCTGTGAGATTGCAAACTGAATATCTGGCCTCGTGTTGCATACATAAATGAGGCAGCCAACAGTAGGTTTGCAATCCTCAAGTCCAAACTTACATAGCAATGTCTCTATGTAACTTCTTTGACACAAGGCAATACCACCATCACACTGCTTAAACTGTATACCCAAGTAATGATGCAACAGCCCCAAATCTTTCATCTTGAAAGTAGCATTCAAATCCGCCTTAAATTCAGCAATATGTCTCTCATTTGGTCCAATGATCAGCAAACCATCGACATAAAGAACCACAATGAGAAGTGCATCACCCTCACGCTTTACATACAATGTGCTTTCTGTTCGACTATTACGAAAGCCTCGTTTAACCAAATGAGTGTCAACTTTCTCATACCAAGCACGAGGAGATTGCTTCAACCCATACAAAGCCTTCTTACATCTGCACACTTTGTCCTCTTGTCCTTTTATGACAAAATCGCGAGGCTACGTTACATAAACTTCCTCAAATATGTCACCATTCAAGAAAGCACTAACAATGTCTAATTGATGTACATTCCAACCAAAATGATCTTCCAATGCACATAGAAAATGCACGGTAGTCATGCGACAAGTGGGAGAAAAAGTCTCTTCATAATCTATGCCTTTTTGCTGTGCATAACCCTTTGCAACAAGTCGAGCCTTATGGCAATCGATCTCACCATCCGGATTGCGTTTCAACTTGTAAACCCCCTTCGTAGCAATGGCCTTTTTTCCAGGAGGCAAATCACATAAAGTCCATGCGTCATTTTCTATAAGTGCATCATATTTTGATTGCATGGCAGACATCTAGTTTTTTGAATTCTGTGCTTCATCAAAAGAAAAAGGCTCCTCAACATCATGTAAGCTAGACACAACCAAATCATAACAATCTGATGCATAAGATGCATGGCGAGAGCCTGAACGAGTACGACTAGACAAAGCTGCATCCAATTTACTGTCACGCAAAGTGTGCACCAACCTTTTTGGCATACCTCTAGCCTGCTCATTTTCAGCCCTTTCCTCATCAAGTACATCATGTACATCTACATTAGTAATAGGCTGATCTGTAACATTTTCAGAAACCCCCATAGGTTATACATTTTCCTCATTGGAAATTACATTCGTATTTCCACCACTGAAAAGAGGCAACAAAGTGTCATAAATGTCATGTGAGCTTACATTACTGTCTCTAGTACATGACAGCAAGGGCTGAACAGAATCTTCCACAAACGCTTTGTTTGCGGATGATAATACCTGCAACCTTTTCTTTCAGCACTATAAGCAACAAAAATACATTTGACATCCTTATCATCCAATTTTTTGCGCTGTGTTTGTGGCACCAAAGCATATGCCAAATAGCCAAAAACACGCATGTGCTCAATAGAAGTCTTTCTATCATGCCTTGCTTCATATGGGGTAATAGACTGCAAAGCTTTCGTAGGACACCTCTTAAGTACATAAGTGGCACGCATGATGGCCTCAAGCCAGAAAGAATGTGGCAAAGCTTGACTTTTGTTTTGCCAATGCACATAGAAAATGCAAAGTATTCATACGACAAGTGGGAGCAAAAGTCTCTTCATAATCTATGCCCTTTTGTTGTGCATAACCTTTTGCAACAAATTGAGACTTATAGCGATCAATCTCACCATCCAGCTTGCATTTCAACTTGTAAACCCACTTTGTACCAAAGAAGCAACCATATCAAATTTTTGCAAACGCAGTGAACTGGAAAAATTCAAATGCCCAAAATGTGCATGCCAAAGTTTTGCATCTAAAACAGTCTTTGAATCCACAACAACATTTGTAAATTCTACCGACACTTGTCATACAAAGTGAGCTTATATAGCCCACGACATAAATTCCAGATGCAACAATTTTATCATCGAAACTGAGATCACGTATTATAAATCTGTCATCCACAAATTTGACTACAAGTCCAAGTCTAGCAAGTGCAAATATGGACAAAAGATTCTTCTTGATCCTAGGTACATACAATGCATTGACAAGTGTCAAAGAAATTCTATTTGCAATAGTAAGCACAATCTTTCCAACTCCTTGAACCGGATAAGAGGCATTGTTGGCACAAGTGACTAAATTCCTGTGAGGACAGACTCAGGAGAGGTAAATAAATCACGATGTGAGGTAATGTGCTTTGTAGCACCACTATCAAAACACCACACATGTGAATCTGCAGCAATTGAAAGTCATCATTGATGGTAGTGAAGCGGTCTGGGGCGGGCAACAAGAAGAGTGGCCTCCAAGCACTCTTCTAGGCTCCCATGCTGCTCAATTGGGTTGGGGTTGGAAAAAACAACAAACACACACACAAACCCGCAACCTAACCCTACACAAATTTGGGGCACCACCTAGTTTTGGATGCGAACTAGGATGCGTAGAGAGAGAGAGAGAGAGAGAGAGAGAGAGAGAGAGAGAGAGAGAGAGAGAGAGAGAGAGAGAGAGATAGTGCTCGGGCTGCTTTGAAACGTATCGGCAATGATCAAGCAAACACAACTATATATTTAAGAAAGAGAGAGAAAGGGGGAGGGGGTGCTTGTTGCATTAATACCTTCTTACAAATCTGTCATGACAAATCAAAGTGAGATTAGTATTTGTTCAACATAGCTTGCGTAAATTTCACCACAACACATCACAAGAAAAGCCACCCCAATCACTGTCTTAAGGCCAGGGGCGTCCTCTCCACCCTGTCGCCCTCTTACAGTATGTGGGATTTATGGCTAGATTGATGACAACACCAGAGACAAGCTATCAAGAACTTAACAAAAAACACCAAGACACTTACGCATCATTGTTGTCCATTACTTCACGTTGGAAGGGAGACAAAGTATCCAAGCTTAGTCCAAATCCACCCTCCTTGATTCAGCAATTGTTGGGCTTACACTAGTAGGAGAAATGATAGATTTCCTACTCTCAATTGAATGGTCACTCTCTCTCTTACAATGGCATAGAGTTCCCTTGCTAATCCCCTATTACAACACATGCACATGCATAAGACAATGAGCTTCCACTCAAGAGCTCCTTCTAGAGAGGTTGAGCTTGGCTTCTCAAGCTATAGCATAGTGCTCTTGCTTATGGCTCTCCCTTTTGTGCTAGCTACACCCTCCTTTTATAGCAATTTTGAAGGCTAGGGTTACTCCTCTAACCATGGTTGGGTTAGATTTTCAGCAATTTATCTAATTTCTTTTGCTTGGAATTATCTAGAAGTTGGTGGGGAAAAAGAGAGGAGAGAAATGGAGGTGATAGGACTTTTCATAGTGGGTTAGTGTTAGTAGAGTTAGTATTAATTTACAAATGGAATTGGATATTTACAATGGGAGTATCCATGTAGGATACAAATAAGGAAGAAAAACTCTTAAGAGGTAAGAAAAGGTGGATTTCTTACAAGGTTGATGCTCCAAGTGTCTTGAGTAGGGCCAATTTTGACGCTTGTTGACGGTCCACTAGCTTTGACGGTACATTTTTTCTCCACTCTTGACCTTCCTTGAGAGACAAGGTAATTGAAGCTGAGTAATCAACCACCATGATGCTGTCTTTTAAGAGAAGAGGCTGAATTTTGTGGTTTTTTTGATAGATATGGGTAAATTGGAGGAGGAAAAATGAGACTAGGTGGTCAATTTTGGAATGGAATTGTGTGTGGGAGGTATGAGTTTACCATGGTTTCTCTTATTCTTCAAGGTTGAGGAGAAGGTGAGTAGGGTGCAGAGAGGAGTGGTGAGAGAGGTGGGGATGATGAGTGGAGAAGTGTGTGTGAAAGAGGAAAATGATAAAGTGGAAGAGAGAGTGTGGCTGCATAGCATGGGAAAACTGGGGTCCACTAATAAAATCATAGCTCACAGCTCGTAGCTCAAAAAAATATGAAAAAATTTGAGGCAAAAGTTCAGCCCACGAGCTACAACTTTTGTTTGTATCACCTTTTCAAATTCGGAGAGCAAGTGAACTTTAAAAATTCAGCAAAACCGACCGTTTTTCTCCACTACACAAGGTCCTTGTGGGGTCCTTCTTTGGATGATTCTTTTGAATACCTCCAAGAGTGAGCCCTCCATAGTGCATGTATGCATGCCACCTACCCTTGACCTTATTTGGTAGGTCTATAATTGAAGATATTGTTGAAATCATGATATAAGTGAATAGTACAACTAAGAAAATCAAATATTGAGGGGTCTAAAAAATATGTACATGTCAAATATAAATAATATAAGTGGAAAAAATATAAAGGGGTCAAAAGAAATCTCTCTCATTATGAGGCTACCATAAAAAGATAAATATTTTTGGTGTTCTAATTTTTTAGAGAAAAAACAAAATAGATGTAGGAAGGGAAAAATCACAATAGTGAAAAAATATACACATAAATAAAACTAGTTTTTTTGGATTTTTGTTGGGGTGGAGTTACACCAAATATAAGAGAAGCTTACATGAAAATATTTCTATATGGAATAAAGAGTATGAAAAATGGTAAGAAAAATTGTGGTAATGGTGAGGCAATGTACAGAGCATAAATAACACACACCTAGGTAGAAATATTTAAATAAATACCAAAATAATTATGAAAAAATCTTTTATTTAGGCTCTATATACAAAGAAATATTTACATATGCATGGGCCATAATATACTTATATTTTTTATATTTTATATTTTTTTGGCTCAACTAGCCTAATGACTAGCTAATTGAGGGTTTTTTATTTCAGTAAGGAGATATGGGAAAAAGTCCCGTGACTCACGCACGCCTATGTACAGTGAAATGGTAGGGATAGCCACAGTGTTTGGGTGATTTTGGTAGGGTGAGGTAACTCACTGTGGCAATTACAAAGAGCCGAAAAACGGCTATCAGTAGGATCATAAGTACACTCTTTACTAAAAGCCCACTCTGCATCTACATCAGCATCACAATCTCCTTTCGTAGAAGACTCTACAATAGCTGCACTTGTATTGGACCCTGTAGTTCACTTGATCCAGCCTATTTCTTCTTAGCCTCTTTTTCCTTCAATTTCGGACAATGCTTGATCAAGTAATCATTAGCTTTACAATAATGGCAATGCATCTTCTTTTTGCCCTCATCACCAGCATTCCCAGATGAATTGCTGCAAGCAGAAGCATTAGGAATAGGTGATTTACCACTCATAGAAGAACCATGATAGTTGGCTACATTGTTGTTATCACCTTTTCTTTGAGAAGTAATAAAGGCATGTTCGACTGCATGTTGTCTAGTCCTGTTTTTTTTGGAAAGTGACTCTTGCAATAACAATGTGCATAATGCATCAAACTTGACAACTTATGGATTTCCTTGGGTCATAAGTCTCCAAGTACTAGAAAAAGTCTGGTAAGAATCTAGCGAGACATCAAGAACAGTCTACACAAGGAAACTGTCTGAAATGACTTTGCCTGCAAAAATAAGTTCCTCATTGATATCCTTGACACCAACAAGGAAAGTGTCCATGTGGGATGGGTGTCTAACCTCACTCCTATCTTATTGCAGATGTAGCGAGAACCACGATCAAATTGTCAATTCATGGGACGAAGCTAACTCGACTAGTGCATAAAGGCTACAAGAGGTTGTCAATCTCTCTAAAAACAACTAACAACTTGCATCTAACTCAAGCTACACTCAAGTGACTGAAATCACCAAAAGCCAATTGCTCATGGGCAAGCAAATCACATCTGCTACAGCATCAAATGACATCCAAATGTAACAGAACTTATAAGACAAGTTTATAAGACCTAAACTCACATGTTTATGGTCTCAAATCCCACTTTAGGTCAACTGCAAGAATCGTGATTATCAACAATAGTGGATTTTTGACCTAGTCGTTTTCGACCCAGAATGCATCTAAATGCTTAGTAATGATGCCCCAATACCCCGCCTATGCTTAGTTTTTTATTTTGAAGCGTAAATTTCTACTTATGATGAAATTAAGCCACGGGTCGACGACACCAAAAGCTACGAAATACTGTGAATTGCTTACATCAATGCGTAGAGCTCTTACCTGCGGTTGCAATGCAACTAACACGACTACAATGTGACAATCGGGGAGGGAGTAGGAAGCACGAGAAGGAGAGAAGTGAGCACCGTTAGCTCACGCTGTGTATTTCATTATCCAAAACTTTTAATTAACTTACAAAAATTGACTTTTATACCTTAGCCAAGGTTTTTGGTGGTCAAAACTAATAATCTGGGAGCTCTAACTAAAGATGGGTAATGATAGGTTGATACAAGCGGGAAGCTTGTAGCCCCAGCTCATCAATTACAAAGATTGACCCGGCAAATAGAGAAGTTACAATATTCTCGATTTAACAAAATAATAAGTGTTTTTACAATGAGAGCTCCAAAAAATGATATCGAGGTTAGCTTGCTGCTAACATTCCCACCCTCCTCACTTGTGCTGTCCTTGACATAGCTTTATGGGCTGAAATAGTCTTCGGGTTGATGGCTGGCGAGGCGGTCTTTAAGTGCATGTAGAGCCTTTTCATATCTGATATTTCTCTCTTTGTCTAGCACCTACAGAAACTGCATAGTAACTCTGTTTTTAAGCTCAATTGGTGAGTAGACAACGAATCTTGAAGTCAGGTTGCTGATCACTAGCCCAAAGATCTTCATTCACCAAGTGAAAAACCCTGTGTAGAATGCTTCCTCAAACGCCAGCATATTGTGAGAAGGTAAGAACATGCAGCGGACGTAGAAGCCATAGAGGACTTCTTCGGAAAGTTTTCCACTGAGATCGTAGCATAAACCTTTATTGTCCTCGAGGAATGACATCCATGGGGCTCATGCTTGCTCTGGCTCATGAAAAACTTTGATACAGGTGAGAAGCATTCGGCAAATTTTATAAAGCATGGCACACGATAGATCAGGTAGACTTTTGAAGAATGACATAGTGCCTGTTAGGGTTTTCACCATGTATTCTTCTGTCGAAGATCTCTTGTCTAGAGCTGGCAATCTTAGATAATTTCGCCAAGTTGGCCGCTTCTTTGTTAGTGCCTCATGTGCTTGCCATGTCTTTACTCTTGGTAAAGGACAAAAAGTGGGATCCTTTTGAAGCGCTGCAGGTTCTCTTGTGAACAGAATCAAGTATCTTGGATTCTTGTTCAGCGAACTCATTCTCCACTTGGGGTGGACTTCATCTGCACCTTCTATTTGCATATCTTTATAAAGTCGTTCCTTGACTTCCAGCAGCTCTACCTTTATCAAGGGATATGGCAGGGATTGCTGATGCCATTGTGGATTGATTTGATTGGGAGTGAGTTGAGTAACATTGAGAGTGAAGGACTCTCAACTCCCAATCCATCACTGCTTTCCACCGCTCATCCATCTCTTGTGTAACCTTTTCTTTGAGTTCATCTTCCTCAGCCTTTGAGAGCTAGAAGTTCATCTGCTTCTGTTAATGGTACATGGAAATCTTCTTTGCCAGCCCTTCTTCTGGCTGTGTTTCCATCTCAGTGAAAGTGACTGAGGGAATATCTATGTGTGGCTGCTCTGAAGTTCCTGCTTCTTCCTGTGTTTCTTGTTGTCCATCTCTCAAAAGCTAGTTGACTCTCTTTAGCTCGTCTATTTCCTTGAGAGGCTCTTCTTCTCGTTGCACCCGCATTTATGCTAGGTCTCTGCGTTGAGACTTCTCCAGCTTTAGCTCTAACTCAAGGTCTTTGTTCTTTTTGTCTAGTGCTTTGTACACTTCATCCATTCCTTTGATCGAAGCAATTGCGGAATTTTCTCGTATTTGTCACAAAAAAGTTGCATGATCATTGATCCTCTGCTCTGAATATTTTGAACTGATAGAGTTGTAGTTAGAAGTTCGTTAGTAACCTCTGTCAGTTGATCGTCTTTTGTTTTGCAAGCACTCGTCAACTTCATGAGAAGTTCACCCAATTCTTCCATCTCCTTTTGTTTTTTGTCCCGTGCTAGCTGATGTTGTTTAGCTGATGTTGTTTAGCTTCAGCTTTAGCTTTGTCCCGTGCTAGCTGATGTTGTTTAGCTTCAGCTTTCAAATCCTAGACTTGCTCCTGCAGATTGGTGATGACATTTAGTCTTTCCTCTAACTCTCCTTGGAGACCATCAATCACCATCTCTAATTCTTTATCCTTTGTGTTACGACTAAGTGCTGCTGACCGGAGTTTCTCTATCATATCTTGCATTTGTTTTGCATATTCATTGACTTGCAAGCCTCATCATTTGTTTGCCAGTCTTTACTTCTTGATAGCTGCCTAGACGTTTTGGCAGTCTCTTGTGACTCTCTCAGCGGGGTCGTGGTGGCTGGTTGTTCTTGCCCTTGAGGCTGTGGTTGGCTCTCTTCTGCTTTGTCATCTTGAGGCTTCGTGGATGCCTCGGCCACTTCTTGCTGTGTGGAGGTAGAAGGGGTTTCCTCTTTTTTCTTTTCCCTTGCTGACTCGTCTTGTGAAGAACTTGCTGCCCTTTCCGGTTTTGATTCTCTTGCTTTGGCTTGCTCCTGAGTAGTGGTTGTTTGTTGTGCACTCTCTGCTACCTCTTGTGGTTCAGGCTCTTTTTCTTTAGTGGGCTCACCTTGTGTGGTCCTATCTGTAGGTGATGCTAGAGGGCTTGGCATGGGGTGGTCATGCTGTTTCATAGCAGGTGAAGAAGGTCTGGAGTCATACCACCTTGTTCATGTTGGGCTTCTCCTTGTGCGGTTGCTTCTTGTGCTTGTTTTTGCTGCTCCGACGCATCTTTAGGTTTCTTTTCTTCTTCTTGAGATTCTTTCAGCTTCAATGCCTCGGCCTTCTGATACATTCTTTCTAGTAGATCTTTTGGATCTTCTGCTTCTCTTCGTGCAGGGTGCTTTGTTCTTGGACCTTTTACCTCTATAGGTACCCACTTGGCAGGGTCCTTGCCTTGAGCTTGGTGGCTTCATTCATAAGAGTGCTTCTCTCCCTCAAATCTTGCCTGCCTTTGCTGCGGCTCCTCTTGATGTGCTGCCACGGCTTTTCTTTTCATTTCTTCAATGTGTGCTCTTGTTTCCTCATTGCGGAGCTTTCATTGCTATGCCGTTTTGGAGAGCTTTCGGCAGAATCTTCATCAGATTTGTACGTTCTTTTGGTGGATCTGGTGGCTCCTGGAGATGGTTGTGCTGACACTATCCATGTGTTTTGATCCAGGGCAGGTGGCAAATTATCTGCCATGCCGATAGCATGCTAGGAAATTCTTGTGAGAACTTTAGGTGCCCCCTGATATGTTATTTTGCCCTCTTTCTTTGTCCCCTTCAATGTGGACAATACGTACTGCACGTGGTCGATGGGTTGCCTGGTTGTTGACTTTAAAACTTATGTAATGTGGTCGCAACCGCATGATTGGGTGTTGTGTACCTTGGCGGTCTCTTTGCGAGGAAGTAGAAGTGTTGGTGATATAATCTTGCAAGTTCTTCCACCTGTTTTTGGATGCCCTCATGGTCATTCCTTCTATCGGCACTTTGAGAGATTTGGCCACGATCTCTTTCGCAATTACTACTTCGACTTTGTTCCCTTGTTGGTCAGATATATGGGTTGTTCCATCTTCTTTGATCGTGGACAAGAGCTCATAAGCTTTCTGGAAATCCACATCACATGGCTCTTGTTTGTAGAACTCTCTGAGCCCAAGCCATCTGTTGGTTTCTTTTGTTTCTGGCTTTGTGGCAACATCATAGACCTCTTTTGGTAGAAGTTGTAGTTCTACCTGATGTTCCTCTTTGCTTTTGAATCTACCTGTGAATATTGTGGTGTTGTTCTCTTCCAACTGTTCTTTAGACAGATAGGTCGCTTTGGCTGTTTTGACTAAACTGGGGTCCAGTTGGTATGGTGGTAGCTCTTGCAGCTTCTCCTTTTGCGAGACCCTCTTCTTGGCCTTCTCTGTAGCTCGCATGGCTCCTCCTAAGTGAATAGAGTCTCAAAGCCATCAAAATTTACAGATTTCGCTTTGAAATTTCCTTCAGTCTGATTTGCTGACAAAGTGAGTCCAATTTGCTTCAAATCAATTTTTGAACATGCATAGATACATAAAAACATGTAAAGATCAAATTCTTGAAGTCACAAAAAAAAACTGCAACAAAAATAAATAATCATGATTATTTACAGCTGAGTAATTTTTTCAACTTTTTACAGATTTGACATTATAGGCTTGAAGTATATACCAAATAGATACTCTGAATGAAGTGGTGGGCTCATTTGCTAGATTTAAACTTTAGGTCTCTGAAACAATAGATGTGTAGAAATTTTTAGATTTTGAGCTCCAAATTTGTTCAAACTTGGTTACTGGGCTTAGGACATCATGTACTTTGGTCGCACGATGGCAAAGTTGCAAATTTCTCCTATCTTGGCAAAAAAGTAATTAATTGGGCGATTATTAACTTTTTCATCAAAATGAACATTTTTTGGTACAACTTGGTTCTAGGCATGGTGTAGAGTTGTATATGTAATATGAGGTGATTTGGATTAAAAAATGTGACTCATAACTAAGAATTTGGCTTGCAAGGACTTCTTTGCATTTTTTTGTCAATTTTCCAAGTTAGAAGTAATCATTTTGGCTCATACTTGAAATTTGGCATGTAAGTGTACAAGTGATAGGTACAAATAAAAATCACCATTTTCAAGCCTAAAATTTACAAAAATAAATAATCACCATTATTTATAGCTGTCAACGTTTTCTTGCAAAACTTGAAATTTTTTACCTAAACACATTCTATACACCTAAAACAAGTCCTAAATTGAATTTGGTAAATTTGGTCTTGCCAGCATCACTTCGTGCTTTGTCAACTCTGAAATCACCGATTTTTGTGACTACATAGCCTGTAGTGTTGGTAAGCTACTTTTGAGGCTATGGACTTGCCCGCTACATAGTCGTGAAGCAGCTCATCCAATTTTGGCCCATTTGGAGTCAGTCTGACCTCGTATGTCAAATTTGACGCTTTGTAGCCTTCGAGCCATTTTTTTCTTTCTGAGGGCTTGGCTTGATTGATTTTTTTGAAACCAATCATATACATTGTGTATACACCTCGTATGTAAGTTGTTTGTGGGGTCAGAATCCAATTTTGACATCTGCCAAAAACCTAGCTTTTCTATTGGGGACCCCCTCGACCCTTGCCGAATGGTCAACTGTTGATATATAAGTGTTCTATTATGTTAAGGCCTACTACAGTCCAAGTCTCATCAGCTTTGGTTGAGTTGACCAGCCGCTATGGTCAATTTTTGATATTAGGTCTTCGTGCACTGCTCAGATTCTAGGGTTTTTTCCAGGGGTTTAGACTAGCTACCGGCCATACAAAATGGATCATTGATAAGTATAGAACTTACTCCTCATGTCTCGTGTGAGATGGCACTGAAGACAGACAACTGTAAACTCCGGAAAGTGCACGCGAAGAAGTCAAATGGCTCTCTCTTCAAAGGCAACAAGTGGAAATGAGGTGATTTTAGCCTACCTTGGGTATCTATACTCGGACTTCCCGAACCATTTTTCTCCAAATTCCTCAGTTAGTCCTACTAGGCCGTAAAATCTATGTTAGACTCAAGAATTTCTCCAATCGGATTCTATGCAGCTCATTCTGCAAGAATTTTGCAAAAGTAGGTCTGGCCGCCTAATTTAGGCTTTTCGCTTCCATCTGCCGATTTGATTGAAAATTTTTGTGCTTGTCTACTTTGTCTTCATAATCATCAGTGTGTCTTTCCTTTTTCCCTCTGAGCTCATTTGCTATTTATTATTAATTTTTGACCTGTTTATTGAAAAAAATCAAAGAAAATAACAAAATGCGCTAAAAAAGAAAAGTGAAAATCCAATAATTAAGAAAATCCATTGAAAAACACAGTTTTATTGTTTTTTGTTGGATTTCTCCATTTTAAATCTCAATATCAAGAAAAATGATGGAAAATAACCAAAAAGGACTATTTTTTGATGATTTTTTAATAGTATATACACTATTTACTCTCATCGAGGAGATATTATTACTTAAATTTCCCTATTGATGATTTATAAGGGAATTATTAGGTAATTTGGCAAAAAAATCACACGTTAACATCAAACTTTTTCCTCCCTCTTCAAACATTGCCCTTAATTACTTAGTGCCCTTCCACCCCTCCTAGATGGCGTACTCCGGGACGACTGTGTACATGGGATGGACAATCGTGTCTATGTATAGCCTTGGTTGGCTCTACCATATTTTGAAGATCAATGCAGTTCAAACCAACATGCTATGCAAGAGTTGGGTCTTGAGTAATTAACTCAAGGGTTTCTGATGAGGCTTTCTGATGCTGTCTTCCAAAGAGCAAATCTTGTAGCTTGTGTGCTCTCTGCTTGATTGTACCATCAGGATGCTTTAGCACACTAATTGCCTGAGCTTTTTCTCGCCATTGATAGCTTGGCTTGCTTGGTGCAAAATGGTGTGGTTGAGTCTTCTGAGACTTAATTCTCCATTGCTTGATCGATTTTTCAGTTTGTGGAGAAGATAAGTGCTCCTTTTTCTTCCAAGTCCATTTTGTGTTAGGTTCCTTGCTCGGAGATGCTCATCTCTGTATTTTGAATTTTGGAACCTCCTTTGGTACTGTCGATGATGTTTTCGGCATCGAGATTTGAACCGACTTGTCCTTAAGATGTGCTTTTGGTACCCAAATTTGCTTGACTCCTTGCATGCTACTTGTAGCATTTGCATGTCGATAGGATGGAGAAGATTGATTGATTTGTTGCTTTCTCTGCTGATTACTTCCTTTCAACTACTCCTTGCTTGGTGCAATTGGAACAATGAGTTGTCCACCTTTAGATGATAGCTTAAGCTGATTTGTATCCCAATCTGGTACTGCCTTGTATGTCCACATCTAGGGAATTCCAAGAATCATTGTCTCATTCATGTGTTTATCTCATAAGCATACAAACTGATGAGGACATGAACATCCGTGTACTATCACATTCAAGTTGACTACTCCCAATGTTGCTGTTGGGTTCTTGTTGCATCCTTTGATAGTCGCTATTCCTGTTGTCAAAGGCTGACTTGTTGCTTTCTTGTACGTGGAATAACTGACTGAATTTACTCAGTCTCCTGTATCGACCAATGCATTTGTGCTATAATTGTTCAGTTGTACGTTGATGCGAAGGTCCATTCCGTCTAACCATTCATCATCTGTTGACACTGCATATTTCTGCAATTCCCATTGTCGGTCATCTATTTCCAGAGTGTTGATGGGAATAGATATTTTTTGATTCTTGAGACTCAAATTTTCTTTTGAGTATCTGAAGCCGAGATTCTTCTTGGGCTTCATCAATAACCTGTTGTCGTTTTATCCTTCTTTGCTTAGCTGCATGCATCCTTTCTAGCAATTCATTGGTTAGTGGAAGAGTATACTTCTTTGAACGACATCCACTAATCCAATTAGCCATCAGTTCACCATCTAGGGTGGACAACTTAACTGCTCCACTTGGAGATACATCTTCAATGATAACGGTCTATTTCCCTTTTCCTTAAACTTGGGAATATGTTGCTTAAGGGAATAGACTAAGACCAAGTCTCCTTTTTTTAAGATTTTTGTAATTAGATGGAAATCAAAAAACTTTTTGTTTTCGCTTTTATGCATATATGTGAGCCACAGCAGTTAGCCTTTGCCCATCTAGCTTCTCTAAATCTTCAAGTCTTTCTAACAATTCATGTCTAGTCCACTCAAGATCCTTAGCTACCCTTAGTGTCGATAATAGAAACTCTATTGGCAATATGGCATCAAGACCATAAGCAAGGTTAAAGGGTGTAGCATTTAAAGTTTTTTTTATTGAAACTCGATAAGACCATAGAGCTGCATGGAGATTCATTTCCCAGTCTATCCTTCCTGAATTGACCACTTTAGTCAATATCGAGCTAAGAATTTTATTCGTATGCTCAGCTTGTCCGTTTGCTTGTGGGTATAAGGAGTTGATTTGTTATGGATGACCATAAATTCATTAAGCAGATACTCGATTACTTCATTGAGGAAATGAGTTCCCCTATCACTGACAAATTTTATTGGCAGTCCATATCTTGTGAACACATACTCATATAAGAATGCAGTAGTGGTTCTGGCATCATTCTTTTGAGTTGCTTTAGCCTCAGCCCACTTGGTTAAATAGTCCGTAGCTGCAATGATACATTGAGCTTGGGTTCTATAAGCAAGTGGCTATATTGGCCCAACAAAATCTATAACCCCATTTTGCAAAAGCTCTAGCCCCCATCATTGGCCTTACGGGCATGCTATCTACACATGTTAGCATTTTTCCTCGTCGACAAGCATCACACCTTTGAATATATTCCTTGGCATCTGCAAAAAGTGTTGGCCACCATATGCCTGCCATTAAGATCACTCTTGCGATGATCTCACTAGAGAAGTGACCTCCAGCTAATCCAGCATTGCTTGTTCTATTATTGGAATATACTCGTCTTCATTTTCACAAAGAGGCAAGTGTTGATCCTTACGTCTCCAATACAATTGGCTGCCAGTAAGAGTATAATCTCTTGCTTCAGTTTCAATTTCTCTTTGACAGCTTTTACTCATATCCTAAGGAAATGTTTGGCTTGATAAGTAAGTAACCAGATAGTTACTCCACTTAGGAACAGGCGACATTTGGAACAACGTTACATGAGATATGGGTGTTTGTTTTTTACATTGAGGACAATCCTTTACAAAAGAGCGAACATAACTCCTTATAGTTGGCCAAAATACTCCAAGTCTCAAGATTCGTCGCATAGTTTGATCTTCCGCAAAGTGAATTCCTTCTATGGTAATATGTGCTTGACTTAGGTATTGGGCTTTCTCCTCAGGATTAATGCATAAAAGAAATATTCCTTCTCAATCTCTTTTGTATAGCCTACTAGCTAGTAATTGATACATAGCCAATTGCTCAATTAATCTGATTGTAATAGGAAGTGGTATTTGCAAATCCACTTGAGCTATGGTCATCAATGATACCATGTTTTTCGACCATCTAGATATCATTTCCACGAAGAGTAGATATGCATCTGGTAGATCATCGTCTACCCCTTTAGGTGATTCTCTTGAAAAAATCCTTGACAAATGATCTGCTCTTTGATGCGTGGTTCCCTTTTTTACAACCATAGTGAAATCAAGTTCCAGAAGAATGATAAACCATCTCACTATTCTTCTTGTGTTGCATGGCTTGTTGACCAAGTACAATAAGGCTTGGTGGTCCACAAAGAACACAAATTTGCTGGCTAATAGATTATGTCAATACTCGGCATAGATCATTCCTAATCCTTCCCTTTTGGTGGTGATGTAATTCTTTTCTACCATATTCAACTGTCGGCTAGCATAAGAAATAGGAAAATCAATTTTTCCGTCTCCTGGTTGAGCTAGTGTACACCCAATGGAAAAATTGGAAGCATCTACATGCATGTGGGATATCTTATTCCAATCTGGTGCTTTCAATATTGGAGCTAAAGTGGAGAGCTTGCTTAAGCTTCATGAAGGATTCTTCACATGCTTCAGTCCACTCAAAGTGTGTAATCAAGCTATACATGGGTTTTATAGCATACATATAAATATACCATCTGTAATATCCACAATGCCCCATGAAGGCTTGAAACCCCTTGACTATTGTTGGTCTAGGAAAATCAAAAATAACATGAATTTTGTCCATATCAGTAGCTATGCCATTTTCAGACACTGTATGTCCAAGAATTTTTCCTTGTCTACCCATGAATGTGCACTTTTCAGGATTTAAGCAAATCCTATGAAGTCTACATTTTTCGAATACCTTTTTGAGGTGTTCAAAATATCAGCCCGGATTGATGGACGTACGCAAATATCATCCATATAAACTTCCAAGAATTTCCTAAGATATTCTTTAAAAGCATGGCCCATCAATCTTTGAAAGGTGGCAGGAGCATTAGTTAACCCAAAAGGCATGACTCGATAGGCAAAAATACCCCATTCCGTTACAAAAGCAATTTTATGTTGGTCTTTTGGGTCAACTAAAAGTTGATTGTATCCCGAAAATCCATCTAAGAAGTTCTAAGCTTCTTTATCTGCAACTCGTTTGAAAACATGCTCAGTGATTGAAAGAGGAAAGTTGTCTTTAATGGTAGCTGCATTCACTTTCTTGAGGTTGACATACACGTATAATTTTCCATTTTTCTTGGGTACGACCACAATTGGAGATACCCAATGTGTGTGTCAATTTCATAAATGAATTTAGCTTCCTTTAGCTTTTCAATCTCTTCTTTGATCTTTCTGGCAAATGTTTCATTGTATGTGTGTGGCCTTTGTCTAGTTGGTTTTGGATCATCTCTCATGGATATGGTACGTTGATAGATTTTTAAATCAACACCCTTGAGATCCTTGTAAGACCAAGCAAAGATATCTCGGTATTCTTTTAGTAAGCTTAATAAAAGTCCTTCTTCTTCTTCCGTAAGGTCATTTGTAATGTAGGCTGGTCTAAGCTCTTCTCCTGGTTCAGCCAGATCTATCTTTTTTGCATTTTTAGGCCCTTCATAGGACTCGCCCTATTTTTGTAGTTCTTAACAGGTTGTTCAACTATGATTTTTTTATTTTGGAGAGTATATTTCTTGTAATGGGATGGAACACTCATTACATATTTACCATCCTCTTCAATGGTTTCCATTTCAGCTGTATATATCTCCTTTATAGCTTTTTTCAACTCTTGATATTTCTGTTTTTGTTCGACTCTTGTCATGGTTGAATCCTTGTCCTGGTCTTTAGGTTTCACTTGAGTTTCCTTTCTCATTTTTCTTGATGTTTTCAAAATTTTTGGATTTTTATTTGAAGGATATTTGCCAGTGATTTTGTCCTTGACACAATCATGTGCATCTATCTGCATAAGGAACTGTGCTCTACTGGAGACTGATGGCATAGGTCTAGCTTTCAAATTTCTAGTGTCTCTTTTTTGTCTATACCATTTCTGTCTTGTCAGTTTCTGCAGGTTAGGAAAGTCAAAAAACTTTTCGTAATTGAGTTTCTTCCCAAAGTCTACTATGGCAAAAGTGTGTTGATATTCAATCTCACAGGAATTAACTATCATTTTTTCAAGCAGTCCTAATGATCTTTCAATGTGTCCATCAGCCAATTGCAATTTCATTTGAGTTTTCCTACTGGATATGCATGGATATGCATGCCCACTATCCAGTATTGCCATGGTTTCTATGTCATTATATTTCAATGGAAGGGTTGTGTTTCATTCTTCCTCTTCGTAGTATTCTCCGACTTTCTTCATTGGAACAGATCGTATCTCCTTGTTTTCAATTTCGTGTTTCAATTTTCCCAATTTTTTTACGATTACTCTGGTTATTCCCACTTTCTCTAGGGTGTTTTGTAGATCATTCCATAGATATGGTCTGATTTTCAATAGTTCTCCCGAAGTAAGAGTGCATTGGATGGGTGTAGACATGATTGAATGAATGTTGTCTACTTCGATCTGTTCCGCTCTTTTTACTTGAGTGGTTTTACACACTATGGATTCATCTTCGTTATCTCCAAGTAAGAGGGTAATGTCTTCAAGGTCAATGGTTTAGACATTCCTGAAGCTTTAGATCCACAATCCCCATACAAGGATTATACATCCATGTCCATATCTGGAGGTAGGCTGTCTAACCAAACTTCCTCTATAGGAGCTGACTTCAGAGTTAGACTCCCATCATTGATTTCTCTAACTTTTTTCCATAAGTGTCCTGGCCAGTCTTCTTCTACGAATGGAATTTTTTCTAAGGCATCTTCGCTATCCAGCACTATAAGTTCTGGCTTTTTTGTTTCAAGGTGGGGTTCTACCACCACTTCGGATTTTTCTTTATTTGCTCATGCCACAAGCTCCTCAGGTTTTGCCATACTTTCGAGCTTGGGTTTTTGTTTTTCCAGCACCTCTTGCGTGATTCTTACCAAATTTTGATAAGCTTCAAGATTAGCTGCTTCCATGTCTGGAGAAGGATAGTTCTTCCATTTGTTTTCCATGTTCTGGCCTGCTTTAAGTCCCACTTGGTAGGCTTCCAACGCTGCATTAATAGACTCAAAAATTTTGTCAATAAAAATTGATCCTCCACATTTCAAGGTGGTTTCCTTGATTTCGCTTCCAGTTTCTTTCACCTTTTCTTGGAATAGCTTCTTTGCTTTCTCCTCGATTTCAGCCTTTTGTTTCTATTTTCTCATCTCATACATTAATTTGTTTCTGCTTCGTTTGGTCTTTGGAGAGGATATTTTGGTATTTTCTAAATCAAGAGTTATGTTTCTTTTTCTTAGCCTGGGCTCTGGCAATTACCTTGATTGGAACAACCGGTTCACTCTCAGATGAGCTACTAGGTATCACTTGGACTACGTTCACTAATGTTTTACCTTTGTTTAAAATATTTTTGGACAATCTTTTGGGAAGTGTCCTCCATTTTTGCAACATTGTATGCAATAAGCGGTTCACTCTCAGATGAGCTACTAGGTATCACTTGGACTACGTTCACTAATGTTTTACCCTTGTTTAAAATATTTTTGGACAATCTTTTGGGAAGTGTCCTCCATTTTTGCAACATTGTATGCAATAAGCTTCAACTGGCTTGAGGTTCTTGTCAGGCTCTAGGTATTCATTTTTCCAATGATCATATGCACCATAGTTATGACAGTTTCCAGTTCTTGGCTTGATCATGGGTCTTACCATAGGAGGTATGACACCTTGATTAGCTACATAATACATTCGTGCAAGCTCTGGTGACTAAGCCTGGGAGGATGTAACACGCATAGCTTGGAGAAGACAAAGGAAGCTCAAGGCACACAATGGAAAGATAAGATACCCCAAGAGTGATGGGTGTATATACAATGCACGGGGGGAAAAAATCCTAGTGAGGGAAAAAGGCCCCGGTGGTCCTAGGTGTGTTCACACACATCACTACCACATGTATATGGTAACAATTTTGATCATGTTTTAAATGAAAATTCCTTAATGCCACATGCTTCTCTCTCTCTTCTCTTCCATCTATGGCTACTTCTCTCTCACACACAAACAAGCAAATGTTGCTAATAAGTTAAAGGATTTTTTAATTGAGTACAAAGATGTATTTCTTCATGATTTGCCACCATGGTTACCGTTGACACGTACTGTACAACATGGCATAAATGTGGTTACATGCAGTAAGCCCATAAGTAAACCACCCTACAAAATGAGTCATTCTGAGACTACTGAGGTGAAATGTCAGCTTGCCGACTATCTCAATAGAGGTTTTATACAACCCAACTCTTCACCATGGGCCTTGCCCATCTTATTGGTAAAGAAAATATATGGCAGGATGCACATGTGTGTAGACTATCATGGATTGATTGCGGTTAGTGTTAGGAACAAGTATCCATCGCAAAGAGTGGATGACTTATTTGATAAGCTCACCTATGTTTCTATCTTTATAAAGATAGACTTGATGTCAAGGGATCATCAAGTACTCATTAGGCTTGCTGATATACCCAAAATTGCATTGCAAATGAGGTTTGGACACTATGAGTTTTTGATTATACCCTTTGGGTTCACCAATGTGTTTGCAACTTTCATGACGCTTATGGATATTATCTTGAAACAGTATTTAGGAAAATTTGTTATCAATTTTCTCGATGACATTCTAGTGTATAGTGTATTTAAGGAAAATCACTTACAACAACTAAAACGGGTGTTTGAATTGTTATGAGAAAATAAAGTTATAGGGCAAAGAATCCAATTGTGATTTTCTCAAGGAGGAAATTCACTACTTAGGGAATGTTATTGCAGCTAATAGGTTACACATGGATGAACCCAAAGCGGATGCCATTAGGAGGTGTCCTTCTCCCAACAATCTAGAAGAATTATAAATCTTCTTGGGGTTTGCAGGTTTTTATCGAAGGTTCGTTAAAACCTATGCTCATATTGTTGTTTTAATGATGGACCAATTGAAAGCCAAACAAAAAACATTTCACTAGGGAGAATCTCAACAGCAAAGTTTTGATGCTCTAAAGGACGTATTAGCTACAACTTCTATTTTGGCTATTGTCGATTCCTTGAAATTGTTTGTTTTAGAAATGAATGCTAGTAATCATGATATTGGAGTAGTCCTTCTACAGGAGGGAAGGCCAATTACATTCAAAAGCAAGAAACTTGATTCAGCACATCAAAATTATTATGCCTACAAAAGAGAACTGCATACAATAATGTCTCCTTGGAAGATGTGGCGACATCTCAGTTTGAGATTGTGTTTGACCAGCATAAAATGATTTACACAGCAAATGGATGTGAAGGGTTGAAAGGCCAGGTGGGCTAAGAATCTCTAGGAGTATGATGCAAAGCTCTAGTATCATAAAGGATGATACAATGTGGTAGAAAATGCTCTTAGCCATATGCATGAGATCAACTTTCTTCTTTTTAATTGAGTTTTTGGAATATCTCAAGGGAAAATGTAAGCATGGCGATGCATGCTCCAAAGTGTGGAGCCATGTGCAAATGAGGGATCCTTCTCACTCCAATGTTGGTAGTGTATCTTTAACCTCCACACCCAATTCTCCTCTTTTGAGTGATGAGCTGCAAAGATGAAAGAATTTTTTTATAAATGTTGGGTACCTACTCCACAAGGGGAGAGTTTGTGTATCGATGGACGCATACATTCGGTGCCAAATTCTTTATGAATGTCATGATAGTCCAAGACTTGCTGGGTTCCCAAGTATAAAGAAAACTCATGCTCCAGTAAAACAATAGTTTATTAGCCAAGTTTGCACAACTAGGAGTATACGTTAGCAAGAAGTAGTTAGATTGAGAATATTATCTTCCTATTCTTGAGTTTGCTAGTGCTAAGCATGTGGCAACTGGTTTTAGTCCCTTCATGCTTGTGTATGGTTTTCAACCTAGGTCCCCATTTATGGTGCGGTTGGTGATTGAAAAGATTCATTAGGTCAAGGATTTCCTCCAAGACCGTATGGAAATGTTGAGATGGCTCATCAAAATATTCGACAAACACAAGCTCATTATAAAAAGTATAATGATGAGAAACATTGGCAAGTTACCTTCACAAAAGGGGAAGAGGTATTTTTGTGTGTGCTAGAGCATCCAAAAAGTTTAAAGACTAGGCCAACACATAGATTATCTCCAAGGTATTGCGGGCCTTTTAAGATACTCAAGCAAGTTGGTGATATGGCCTACAAACTCTCATTATCTGTGCACTCTCGTATTCATCCGATATTCCATGTAAGTAGTTTACGTTGTGAGCGGGATGAAAACACACACATCGCCTCTATAACGACCCGACACACACTCTTGGGAAGATACACACACACACACACACTATGGGGCACCACTCGGCTTAGACAACACACCTGGCCGAGACAGGGAACACACCTCTGGAGTGAGAGGAGAGAGACTATCCACTTGCCCACTCCACACAGACACACACATACACACCCAAAAAACTCAGCTCAAAAGAGCAGAATTTCTGATGTTTAGATACAATTGAGCTTGGGCTGACACCAATGGGGCAAATAGCTCACACAATATGGGTAAAATAAGCGAGATACAATCACAAACTAGAGCAGAAACTTCGCTCATAGGAGAAACTTACACAGAAAAACAGCAAGAAAAGAGTGAGGAATTTGGCAAAATGGACAGCACCATCGCATCCGGAACGGCCCAAAACCCCAATCTACAATGTCAAAGTGCTCAAATCCGACCTCGGATGAGCAGTTTATGGCCAAAACAGGCTCCAAAATGAGCAAAAACACAGCTGCGGCTGTTCCTCCTCTCTTCTCCACGTTTTTTCTAGTCTTCTCTCAGTTTTTTCAGTTCCCACACTTAGATTTATTAGTTGGGCACCCTTGGCCTTTTAGATGACCTCAAACGGACCCCGAACAGGCCAAAAACTGACCTCGCAGTGCATAGTTGTCACCTTTTTTGCATCATCCGCACACCTGGCACTCATTTCTTTTCAATAATGCGTCTCGCCACCACGTGAAGTGGCCCCAAAAAGTGGTCCTAATGATGACCTTTCTGCATAACTCTCACAAGTAAACACCCACGTTGTGTCCGTCCTCATCCGCGTGCAAATATTGACCTCGTTCGCCCTCCTGACGCCACTAGATGCCATCTGACGCACCTGCTGACCTCACGTCGTCGTCCCGTGGATAGCTTCCTCGAGAAGTTTTACGCGCTATAAACTCCTCATTATTGTAGAAAAAACATACTGGTACCGGTGATAGTGAAAATCGATGCACTATGTACACACTGTCCTACCTGTACACATGTGGGCCCCACATAACCACCTGGCTAAGGAAAATGGGCAATCCTTTATTTGATGCACCATGCATGGATATGTACATATGCGCAATCCCTTGCTCCAAAAAACTTCTGACATAATTTGCCCATCCCCTAGCCTGCTAGATCATTCATGATCAGCAGCAGCAAAGAGAGATATGAGACTCGCCGCATCACAGGTCTCCTCATCCCTCACCAACACTGCTTGATCCACAGACAGCTCATCTTGCTCCACCATCATCAATCTAGCATGATACAATTTAAGACGCAACCCATTTACCCTTGACTTATGTAGAACACCATCCAGGTTAGCCAGCTGATATGTGCCATTTGGAAAACACTCCACTACCTTGAAAGGGCCTTCCCACTTAATTTGAAACTTCTTTTGGAAGGTGTTGTCCAGCTTACTATTGTAGCGCAAAACCAAGTCATGTTTCTTGATACCCTTACTTTTAACCTTTTCATTTATCTTTGCCAAAGCCTTATCCTGCATCTGCCCATGATGCTCCAATGCGCTCATCCTATCCAACTGGACCTCTTGTAACTGCAAGAGCCTCTCTTTGAATGCATCACTAGGTGACCCAAGAAACTTCTCTAACATCTTGACCGCAGGCAACTCTACCTCCATAGGCAATAGTGCTTCCTTTCCATACACCAAATGAAATGGAGTAAACCCTGTACCTGTCTTCACTGAAGTACGGTAAGCCCATAATGCACTAGGCAATTCCAAATCCCAATTCTTTCCTTGGTGCTCTGTCACTTTAGAAAGAATTTGTACCAACTCACCATTGAATCTTTCATTTAAGCCATTACACTGCGGGTAATAAGGAGTGGTATGCTGGTGCCTAATCTTCATCTTTGTGCATAAGAAGTCTAGCAGTTTAGCTCTAAATCCTGGCCCCTTATCTGAAAGTAGCTCTAATGGCACCCCAAACTTGCAACATATTTCATCATACAAAAATTTTGCCACATACTTTGCAGTGATCTGTTTTACTGCTATAGCCTCTGCCCATCTAGAGAGATAGTCCACTGCCGTCAAGATATAGCTTTTGCCCCTGCTTGTGATAGGTAACGGGCCTATTGCATCAATCCCCCACTTTTCAAACACATCAAACGCCATAATGGTTTTTCGTAGCTCTGGCTTCAACACTCTCTTCCCAAACGCTTGACACCTATTGCAAGACCTACACCAATGGTGAACATCCTTGTGCAAACTAGGCCATACATACCCCTCTTGCAAAATCTTATGCAAGGTGATCTTTAGAGCAAAATGGCCACCACATGCGCCTTCATGATTCTCTTCCAACACTCTGTAAAGCTCCTCCCGCCAAGGTACACGTCACAACACGAGATCAGCCCCTTTCATGTGTAAGATATCACCAATCAATTTGCACCTGTATGCTCTACGCACAAAGCCATACTTCTTAGACTTCTGAATCTCGTTTGGAATGATTCCTGTTAGCAAAAACTCCTCTTCTTGAGCCAAACTTTCCCGGCCATGATAAAGAGGTAAAGTGGTCCTCAACACGAATAGCTCCCCAATCATGCCTTGAGCTGGTTCATGTGCCTCTCCATTTAGAGCACGTTCAATGTGTTTGATGCTCCATGCTTCGAACTTTTTTAACAGGCCTTTAATTCTGAAGCACATTTCCTTCAATGAGGTGTTCTTGCTCTTCCACACACCCAGCACTTGCTTCACCACTAACAAGGCATCACCTTTTATGCTCAACCTTCGAACCCCATGCTTCAAACAAATGTGTAATCCGGCTTCCAATGTAGCATATTCAACCTCATTGTTACTATGCGCATCCAATTTGAACCCTCTCTTGCATACTAGCTTCCCCTCTGGATCATAAAGTGTTATACCCCTTGAAGCTGCATCATGGCTCTTTCTGTATGAACCATCAAAGAACAACACATGTGCATTGCTGATCTGTGGCACTTCTTCAACTACCTTTCTCACCACCTCTTCCTTAACAATAAGGGGATTCTCCTTGTAGGTCAACAAATCAGCTAGGGTAGCCCTTGTACTATCTTCCACTAGAAAAGAGAACTCAAACTCTTGCAGCTCAATTACCCATTTCTTCACCACATTTGACATGTTAGTACCATTAATTAACTGTGGCAAAAAGGCATAACTCGTCAAGAAAACAAAAGGCCGTGGTAGCAAGTAATGACGAAATCGTCGACAAGCAAATATTACACTGGCCATCACTAGCTCAACTTCCGATAACTTTCTCTCCGCTACCAACTTCACTCGGCTTGCACAATACACTGGCCTCATATAATGCCTGCCCTTCCCCTTTTGCAATAACATGGCTCCAATGGCATCATCCCCTACTGATGGATTTACATAAAAAACTTTCTCCCAATCAGGAGCTTGCATGGCTGACAACCCCCCTAACACCTCTTTCACCTCTTGAAACACTTCTTCACACTTGTCATCCCATTGCAATGGATCATGCTTTGCCACTTGCTGTAATGGATAAAGAAGCTGTGAAGACAATGGAATAAACCGTGCCATGTACTTCACTTTTTGTATAAAGGTTGCCAATTGCTTTGTACTCATAGGTGATGGAAGAAGAATAATAGACTTCACCTTATCTGGATCAGCCTCAATGCCATTTTCTGACACCATATGGCCCAATAACTTCACCCTTGGCTGTGCTAGATGACATTTCTTTGGATTTAGTTGTCCTCCACATTTATCATATCGAGCCAATACCATCTGCAGCTTCTCATGGTGTTCAGCCCTACTGCTATAGACACAGAAGTCATCCATAAAAGCTTTAACACAACTACCAATGAATGGTTCCAACACCCAATTTGCTCTCTCTTGATAGAAGGAAGGTCCATTTGACAACCCAAATGGCAATACTGTGTAGCAATAGCAGCCCCATGGCGTAATAAAAGTTGTATTTGTGCGGTCTTTAAGAGCAATGTTCAATTGAAAATAGCCTGAAAAACCATCACACACACTGTACCTCTCATAACCTGCCACTGAATCCAAGATCTGATCGATGAATGGAAGAGGATATGGGTTCTTCTTAGTGGCTGCATTTAAGGGTTTAAAATCCACACAAATTCTCCACTTCCCATCCTTCTTTGGACGGACTACAACTGGACTCACCCATTCTGTGGTCTCCACTGGAACTATGAACCCTGCCTTCAATAACTTTTCCACCTCTACCCGCAAGGCTTCCATTTGCTCTTGACCCATCCTTCTTAGCCTTTGCTGCACTGGCTTAGCACCTTCTTTCAGCTCTATATGCATCTCTTCACCCTTGAACCCTCTGATCTCTTCATATGAAGTAATGAACAAATCAGGAAAACTAGCCAGCATATGCAAAAATATATCCTTCTCCATAGCTGAGAGGTCTCCACTAATCATTTGCGTCATTAATTCCTGCTTCTTTGACAACTCAACTTTGGTTTACATCAGCCCTTCAATCACTTCATAAGGCCCTTCACTTTCATCTTCAACTTCCTTCGCAAATGCGACTAAACCACACTCCTGGATTTCTTTATCCATCAAAAGAAATGCAACATCAGCATTCTCATCACTGTTGGTAGTGCTATCACTGTCCTCATCTGTCACCGTGGAAGAGTCTTCATCACTAGACTCATCCTCATCTTCATAAATCTCCTCTAATCGTTTCCTTGTGTCCATATTATAAAGCTTCTTGGTACATGTCTTTCCATAGAGGCTAATCGTACCATGTCGCCAATCTTGAACAGCTCCCACTACACGTAACCATGGTCTTCCCAGTATAATAGGATATTCTCCCAACCCTGCTGGCATCACATGAAAATCAACCACTGCCTTTGCATCATATGCCTCCACTTCTAAGCTCTTTACAACACCTAAGCATTTTACTTTTTGATGGTTTGCCAATCTGATCCGAAAACCTGACACCCCAGCCACTGTGAGACCCATCTTCTCAACGCATGAGTGTGTTATGACGCATATTTGGGCTCCGCCATCCACATAACCTTGTCCCAAATTTTTCCTTTTATGCCACACATCTACTATTGGACAAATGTCTGGTAGCTCATCCATTGCCAACACATTTACTGAACCTCTCTCTGGCTCTTTCTCCATTGGGTTAACCATCCTCTTCCACTGTCGCTTTAGCTTAGGCACCATCTCTATAAGCTGCCCAAAAGTAACATCTGCCTTCCTGCTCGTCAGATCCTCCTTCAAGTCATAGCTTAATTGCCCATCCCCTAGTGGAAAATCTAAAACATGAAACTTTCGACGAGCTCTCCTTTTCCTCTTGGCCTTGACATCCTCGCCTTCATGGCTCTTTCCTTTCTTCTTACTAGGACCTGGGGCACTTCTTCCTTCCGTATCCTCTATGGTCCTCTTCCCAATAGGCATCACTAATGTATCCTCTAGCTTTGATGCCTTCTCCAAGGTGACTACACTTAGCACTTTTGTCTTTCCCTTTTCCTCCTGGGTCAGTCCACTGGTTCCTTCGTCTCCCTTAATTTCGATGCCATAATCATTTGACCTAGTTAGCACCTGTCTTGGCAATGGATACATGTCTCCCCCCATCCTTGGTGGCTTATCACATTGCGGGCTGATGTGACCCAACTCTCCACAATTATAACATGTGGGCGTCTGCCTCCAAAACCTACCATTGCTTTGTCCAACATCATTCCTAGGCCTTTCTTCACCTCCTTGCTAATTTGCAAACTTCCCTCGACCTCGATTATTTCCCACTTGACCTAGTATGTTTAGGCTGAGATTCTTCATCAAATCTACCATTTGCCTCATATCTTGCCTTAGCCCATCATCTTGCACTGCTGTAGTGACCACTGCTGGCATAACCTGAGTAGTAACAGGAACTACTGGTTCATGATGAAGATGAACCCCTGACATGCGCCCTTGTAAAGACTCTATAGGCTGAAATTCAGACCTCATTGGCAAAGACTCCACCCCTAACTGGCTCATTTTCCTCAGCTTCCACTCTTTGTTCCTTGCTACCTCTAGTGCATCCTCATATGTCCTAGGCTTCTTTAGCTCCACTCTCCAACGTATATTCTCCCAAAGACCAGCCAAGAACCTGTCCTTCTTCATCATGTTAGGCGGGGGTACCTGTGGTGCTAAAGCCTTGCACATTCGCTCCCATGCCAATGAAAACTTACGTATGTACGCATCTACTGGCTCACCTTCCTTCTGCACCAAACCTTGTACTTCTTGCCACACTTTGTCAGGATCTTCTATCTTCACAAACTCCACTTCCAATCCATGCCTTAGATTGTCCCAACTCAATCTTATAGGTGGATCTGCTGCATGCAACTCCTCTTCAAATGCCTTGGACCAAACTCGTGCATCACTCTTCAAACAAATTTGGAGAAGGTGTAACATTTGCGTAGGGTCATGAATATGGTTGCTAATGCAGGCAACCTCCATCTTTTCCAAAAATTCTTCCACATCTTCATCACTTCTTCCATGAAACTCGGGATAAGAGAAATCCATGGCTACCCAAATTATGATGCTTTGAGAACCCCTTCGAACACACGTGCAAGAACCCAAAACTTTTCACTACCCAATCCCTAGAAACTTCAATGGAGCTGAGCTTTAGATAAGGACAAACACATGCACATCAAATGAGTTTTCATAGTTGATCATTGGAATTACAACAGGCAAAGGACATTCCAGGATCTCTCTCAATCTTCTTGGCCCAAACATAAAGACTATGCGCTGCTGGAAAAAGATCTTCCTGGACACATGAACATTAATCTGAATTCTTTGAGTTAAATGAAAAGGAGTGAACTGAGGGCCATTTTGATCATCCATTAAATCCAACCATGCATCTCCCAAGAAAGCACACCTATCTTATCCTCTAATTTTGCCAAAATTTCAGCAGAATAACAATATAAATGGCTCAAAAGACCAAAAAACCAGCCATCATAACTTGGAAAAATTTTGACAGAGTTTTCCCAGAAGTAGAGCAATAGGAACCCAAAATATGGATTGTATATGTATGCATAAACTGCCAACAATAGAACCCGAGCATCAATTAGGAATCACTAGTACATAGCCTATGGCGAGGTCACGAAAAGGGTGCTCCAACTACCTGTATCACCGAAAGGATCTCCACATTTGAGAATCCCCCAGCTCAATAAAAACCTCACGCTATCGACCCTCACACGAAGGCTAATGCAAATCGCGTATGGTCAAGTCTCAGAAATGACTATCTTCCAGACCAAGTCTCCGAAATGGCTGGCACTGCCAAATACAACCAAGTATGGCTCCACAAATGCGTACAATGGCAGTTTCCACAAGTAACGTACAATCCAGCAGACAATGCGCTCAAACAAGCGCCAAATGATGCATACCCACAACAACTGCAAGTGACATCACTGCTAGTAGATCACTATATTCCAGCTACCTGTACCTATGTGAATCACCTGTACCTGTACCTGTACATGTCCTTGTAACCTGTAACCTGTAACCTGTAATCTGCAACCTGCAATCCCGAATCTCAAAGCTTGAAGCTCGAAGCAGAAGGTACTCGAAGACGATCCTCAGTGGGGGCGCCAAAAGAATGTGAGCGGGATGAAAACACACACAGCGCCTCTATAACGACCCGACACACACTCTTGGGAAGATACACACACACACACTATGGGGCACCACTCGGCTTAGACAACACACCTGGCCGAGACAGGGAACACACCTCTGGAGTGAGAGGAGAGAGACTATCCACTTGCCCACTCCACACAGACACACACACACACACACACACATACACACCCAAAAAACTCAGCTCAAAAGAGGAGAATTTCTGATGTTTAGATACAATTGAGCTTGGGCCAACACCAATGGGGCAAATAGCTCACACAATATGGGTAAAATAAGCTAGATACAATCACAAACTAGAGCAGAAACTTCGCTCATAGGAGAAACTTACACAGAAAAACAGCAGGAAAAGAGTGAGGAATTTGGCAAAATGGACAGCGCCATCGCGTTCGGAACGGCCCAAAACCCCAGTCTACAATGTCAAAGTGCTCCAATCCGACCTTGGATGAGCAGTTTACGGCCAAAACAGGCTCCAAAATGAGCAAAAACACAGCTGCGGCTGTTCCTCCTCTCTTCTCCACGTTTTTTCTGGTCTTCTCTCAGTTTTTTCAGCTCCCACACTTAGATTTATTAGTTGGGCACCCTTGGCCTTTTAGATGACCTCAAACGGACCCCGAACAGGCCAAAAACTGACCTCGCAGTGCATAGTTGTCACCTTTTTTGCATCATCCGCACACCTGGCACTCATTTCTTTTCCATAATGTGTCTCGCCACCACGTGAAGTGGCCCCAAAAAGTGGTCCTAATGATGACCTTTCTGCATAACTCTCACAAGAAAACACCCACGTTGTGTCCGTCCTCATCCGCGTGCAAATATTGACCTCGTTCGCCCTCCTGACGCCACTAGATGCCATCTGACGCACCTGCTGACCTCACGTCGTCGGCCCGCGGATAGCTTCCTCGAGACGTTTTACGCGCTATAAACTCCTCATTATTGTAGAAAAAACATACTGGTACTGGTGATAGTGAAAATCGATGCACTATGTACACACTGTCCTACCTGTACACATGTGGGCCCCACATAACCACCTGGCTAAGGAAAATGGGCAATCCTTTATTTGATGCACCATGCATGGATATGTACATATGCGCAATCCCTTGCTCCAAAAAACTCCTGACAACGTCAATGCTTACATAAGGACAACAATGTTAATGATCACTAGATTTGGGTTGATTTCATTTAATCTCCAATTCATTTGCATGAACTTGAGCTTATTATTGACTATCATGATCTATGTACATGTCATCATGTATGTCAACAAGCATTCATCAAGTGAAAAGATAGACTTGAAGAATGTGCCACTTGGGAAAACATTAGTGTTCTTAAGAAGAATTTCCTCTTTTTTTTTAAAGGACAAAAACGCTTAATCCTTGTAGGGATTGAATCTTGACTTTTCCACACCTCAAGCCACTCAACCTTGGGCCTAGTTCTCACCACAAGCTTGGCCCTAGCATTTCAAGCATGACAAGCACCTCAAGCATCTCAATCATCAAGAACCTCAAGCATCTCAAGCATCTCAGTCATCAGGAAACTCAAGCACCTCAATCAATCAAGCACGACAAGCACCTCAAGTACCTTAAGCTTGGGCCAAGTTCCGACCTCAAGATCAACCCTATCTTACAAAGGTCAAAGGACTTTTACCCTTACTATTGGAGATCTTCAATGAATCTAACCCTAAGGTCTTTGTGCTCCATTGGTTAGCCTTGCTGTTTGATAGAACATCTCTCATTTGGGCCCCTTTACATTGGCCCCATCTTGAGATAGATCTATAAGCACATGTCTATATTTTACCCTTGATCCTATTTATTCTCCCACATTAAATGATCAATTTAATACGAAAAATTCATTTGGGTTGGTTAGATATTAGATTTTATGACATTACTTCTCTCTTGAAATCATAGCCGTCCTCGACTATGAGGTAGAAGAGATAAAGCCTTATTCATTAGTCAATCTTACTTAGCGGGTAGAGGATCCCTTTTTACCCTATGACATCTTTCCAAGATGGATGACCAATCCTTTTGGTGCTTGGGAGACATAGTTTCCCCAAGCATTTCTCCTCTTTAGTCCATTTCATTCTCCCAAAGTAGAGTGACAAATTCTACTTGGTGTTTGAGAGACGTCGTCATCACAAACATGAATCTAAGTATGCATACTATTTAAATGTGTGCACAATTAAAAAGAGAACTAGTCTTATAAGACAAAACATGGGTCATTTAATAGAAATTTGTACACAAAAAGGATAATTTTTTAACTTAACAAGATACAATCAAATAATCTTACCATGTCGTAGTACCTTGTCTTCATGCTAAAGGATAGCTTTTGGTCGTAGCACCTCTTCTTGGTCTTCAACTTTGAGAGGGTCTTCAAATTGGTTCACTTGGTGGCTCTCCTTTGTAGGGCTTAAGTAGGCTCACGTGAAAGGCATTGTGTATGAGCCAATGGTTGGGCAACTTGAGCTGGTAAGTCGTCTCATTGATGGGCTTGAAGATTTGGAAAGGTCCATAGTATCTTTTTGCTAGCTTAGCATAATACTTTTGATGGCCCGTAAGATTTTTGTCCGTCGTTTGCCTTAATCGAGCCGTAGGAAACTTAAGTAAGACCCAATCATTTTCTTTAAGCGTTAAGGCCCTTTTGTGCTTGTCAGCAAAGCATCTTTTTGCCTTTGTTGTGAGAGATGGATATAGCCTCCTTAATCTTTTGAAAAGATTCTTGTAGGTTACGGCTATGCTCATTGGTGGTGAAGATCTTCCCATGTACTTTGAGTAGCAAGGGACGTTTAGGTCTTTCCTCAATGATCTCAAAAGGTGCTTTTGTCGTAGAAGTATGTACAGTATTATTATAGGCATACTCTACAAGAGGTAAGTACTTTTCCATTTGTGAGGGTTGCTCTACTTCTGTAACATAAGTCTTTAGTAGATCGCGTATCGTAAGATTGGCTATCTCACTTTGGCCATCCGTTTGTGGGTGATAGGCCGAAGAGAAATTTAGTCTTGTTCCTAGATTTCCAAAGAGACCTTTTTAGAAATTACTTGTCATTCTAGGATCTCTATTTGACACGTTGGATGTTGGCAATCCAGGGTGTTTGAAAATCTGTGATATGAAGAGAATTGCCATTTGGTGTGCCTTAATAGTATTTTAGATAGGAATAAAGTGTGCTTGCTAGCTAAACCCGTCGACCATTGTCCATATTCTTGGATATACTCTCCTATGGTGAATTTGGGGTAGGAAATGGCTGGAGTAATCCAGGTTGCTTCCCTCTATCATACTTGGTCTTTTGGCATACTACGCATTTTGAAACATACTCTTGTATGTCCACTTTTATGGTAGGCCAATAGAAATACGTCTCTACTCCCCAAAGAGTAGGTTGAATACGTCTATGCCTTGCATAGGGAGAAGCATGGGATTCATACATAACTTTCTCACCAATGGAATGGGTAACACATAGCCTATTGCCGTGGAGACGATAACCATCCTGCAAGGTGAATGGTTCCTCTTTCTTCCCCAAAGCAAGGGCTAACATTATGTCTCTAAAGTCAGCGTCACTAGCATACTCATCATCATAGAAAAAAGATCATTGTTAGTAGCTATAGACACTGCATTAACTTTTGGTCGACGTGAAAGTGCATCGGCCACTTGATTGTGCTTACCAGCAATGTGAGCAACATGGAAATTAAACTGCAAAAGAAAATTTGCCCACCTCATTTGTTTGTTGAAAAGCTTGGCTTGCATCATGAAGTACTTGAGACTTTGGTGGTCGGTTCGTAGAATAAATGGAGTCCTCAATAATTAGTGCTTCCATGTGCCTAGGGCATGAAGAACAACTAAAAGCTCTTTCTCATAAATGCCCAAGACTCGTTCATCGGTATTGAGCCTTTGGCTCTCATATGCTATGGCATGCCCTTCTTGAAGAAAAATTGCTCTAAGGCAATCACCACAAGCATCACATTGGACCTCAAATGGCTTTGAGAGATGAGGACTAGTTGGGAGGTAAGATTTATTTGAGCTTATCAAAAGCATTTTGCTCCTTAGCAGTCTATACATACTTAATGTTCTTCTTTGTTAAGTCATGTAGTGGTCCTGCTATTTGAGAGAATTTTGCTATGAAGCAACTATAGTATGTGCACATACCAATAAAGCTTCTTAGCTCATGTAGATTCCTTGGATTAGGCCATGCTTTTATTACCTCTAACTTCAATGGAACCATACGGATACCATCTTGAGAGATAATATGACCTAGGTATTGAATGTCTTGAAGGAAAAATTCGCTTTTCTTTTGGTTGAGAAAAAGCTTATTCTCCCTCAATGCTTGAAAAATCACTTGGAGATGTTGCTTATATTCCTCCAAAGACTTGGAGTAGATGATTATATCATCAAAGAACACTCCAGTGAATTTATGGTAGGGTCTAAAAAAATTTCTCCATTAGACGATTGAACGCAGTTGGTGCATTAGTCAAGCCAAAAGACATGACTGATCATCAAAGAACACTCCAGTGAATTTATGGTAGGGTCTAAAAATTTCCTCCATTAGACGATTGAACGTACCTGGTGCATTAGTCAAGCCAAAAGGCATGACTAGATATTCATAAAGACCAAACGTTGTGCGAAACGTGGTTTTTAGGATATCTTCATCCACTATCCTTATTTGATGATAGCCACTTTTAAGGTCAATCCTATTGAAGTAGGTAGAACGTTGTAGCTTATTGGAATCCTTTTAGAAAATTAGACAAGTCTAACTCTTCTTGATTCCTAGCATTTATATTTGATGAAACATTAGGATCTTTTAGAGATCCTTTGACAAAAATCATGTACGCAGAAATTGAACTCTTCATTGATTTATCAAAAGCAGGAGGATTTACAAGTGGAATATTGAGACCACTCTCACTAGCATATCTATACATGTTATTTATCCTGTAAGTGAAGTAGATTCTCCTTTTGGGTAACTTCATACTAGCAGCCATGTGATCAAACCATGGCGCCCCTAGGAGAGCATCCTCATGTTGGAGAGGAGAGATGAAAAAGTCTTCTTTGTTGACATAGCTTTGGACATGAAGCCTCAACTTCCCAATCAAGGGAGTAACGGAGGCTTGTTGTCCCTTGAAAGTTGTGTCAACCGTTACAATATCTCCCATCTTGGAAGCTTGAATGCCCAACTTGGTGGCCAACTCTGTTGATATGAAGTTGTGAGTAGAGCCAAGGTCAAACAAGATGAAGGCATCATGCTCTCTTACTTTTCCCCAAGCATAGGAAAGTGATGCTCCTTTGCAATGAGCATCCTCTTTTGAAGCTTCGATGGTGGAAGCCCTAGGAGTCTCATTGCGAATATCTTCTTGGGGCAAGAATGATAGCCATGTCCTTGCTCCCCACATTTGAAACACTTATGGGCCTTGCAAAAATCTTCAAGCTCTTCAGGAGAGAGTTTTTTTTTGCCTTTATAAACTCCCTTCTCCTTGGACAGATTGTTCTTGTTGCTGTTGGAAGTGCCTTGGGAAGAATTTTGAGCGTTGGTTTTCCCTTTTGCATCATTTTTATCTTTGTTTTCCATGGGCTTGACTTTCCGTCTAGCCCCTTTTTGGAAATTGATGCGTGAAGCAACCATGATGTGATGGATTACTTCGGTGATAGAACCGGGCCATTGAGAGTTGACATACTCGGCCATCTCTTCAAGTAGTCCCACACAAAACTGTTGCTTTTTCTCGACAAAGTCTATCTTTTGAAAGACAGTAGCCTTGAGATGTAAATCCCAAAACGTGTCTACATACTTATGGATAGACTCATGAGAGGGAAGCTTCAAGATGCACCATTCGGTAACCACTTTTTCCTTTGCAACGCTTGCAAGGAATTGCTTCATGATGGAAACTCGTAGAGTTTTCCATGTCTATCTTTTGAAAGACAGTAGCCTTGACATGTAAATCCAAAAACTTGTCTACATACTTATGGATAGACTCATGAGAGAGAAGCTTCAAGCTGCACCATTCGATTACCACTTTGTCCTTTGCATCGCTTGCAATGAATTGCTTCTTGATGGAAACTCGTAAAGTTTTCCACGTCTTTGGGGCTTCCTTGTTGCCACGAAGGCTAGCCCACCATTAACGAACTGATTTCTAGAAGTGCATAGCTACATGGTGTAGCTTGGAGGACTTTATGATGCCCTCAACGTCTCCAAAGACCACATCAAATTGTTGGATGAAGGCCAACACTTTGTCGGTAGCACCAAAGGTGCCATCATAGGTAAGAAACGAGATACTCTTTCCTCCCTCCTTGAACTTCTTTAGCTTTTGTGACCTTCGCCATGCAAGGTATGATTTACGATGTCCTCCCCTCTTGTATTCTATAGGAGAATAGCCATAGATTTCGTCCGAAGAGGAGGAAGGTGAACAAGAAGGAGAAGAGGGTGACCTCTTTCTAGCCCTTTTCTTCCTTTGTTTCCTCTCTTCCCTTTTAGAATGATGAGGAGAAGGACTCTATGTTGATCTTTTCCTCTTGGGAGGAGTGGGCGATCATTTAGATCGTTGTCTTCGTGGAGCCACATCTTTAGAGGAACTTAAAGTTTCATTGCTTTCTTGCTCTTTGGATTCCTCCTCTTGTATGGGAGAGAGACTTCTTTTGGGGGTCTCTTAAAGAGGCCTCCTAAGCTCTCTCTCCTCTTGGAGAGGAAGGGAAATTTCATAAGCGTGAAGTTGTTCAGTAACTTCGTCTTTCAAAGGAGGGTTGCCCATAGCTTGCTACAACCTAGTAACGAGATAATTAACAAACATGGGGGCATCATCTTTAGCACCTTCATGTGCAAAATCAAAGCTATCAATGTTCATTCTACTCTCTTGGTTATTGTCAGCCATGTTAACAAAATTTATGTAGGTACTTAGTGTATGCTTTGGCAATTCAAAACCTTAGTTGCCACTCCCCTTATCCTTTGAGAATTGGCTCTTAAGTATCTATACCCATGGCTCGAAGTGGTTAATTATAGAGTGTTGTGGAGTAGTTCTAACATAGCAGACTTGTTGAGGGCTAGCTCCTTTTGGACTTCTTATGGCTCAATAATGGTAAAGCCGTAGGCAAGTCTAAAAAGACTCCATTGTTAAGTCAAAGCTCCCCCGGTGTGCACCATATCCCACATAGTGGGCTCAACAAATTAACCGATAATAGATCCGAGTTCCACTTACCCTAATATAATAAGCAAAATCAACCATTTATAGGCTACTTAAGGACCTCTCTTCTTAAGCAAGAAAAGAGAAACCAAATTCTCTGATAGCAATGTAATGGAATTGGCCTATTAACTTGAGAGTAGCGGAAATTAAAGAGAGTACTTTTGAGAAATTACTTTGTGAGCATAGCGGGTGAACATAATTGAAGATAACAACATAATCATAGCAATTAGTTAACTTGGCATGAACAATAATTTTACAAGAGAGAGAATTTAGAGAACGTGACAACAATTGAGGACCGAATTTATGTGGATCCATGTCCCCCCTCCAATAAGCATTTGTATTATGATTTCTCCCATCAAGAGAGACTTGTTATAATACAATATTTGTGTTCCTTGTGACCTAGGTGATGCAATGAAGATTGAAAGATTCATGCATCACGAGCATAACATGAAATTTGAGAAAAGCATTAACTATCCCAGGCCTCAGTCCCAAGACCTCAAACACCTTCAAAGGTGGACAGAGCTAGCAGGGAATGAGGGTAGGGAAGAGGAAGAAGAAACATTTCATAGAAGAAAGATTGTTTCATCACTTATCATCACTCTTCTTGCTAGCATACATAATAGCAAACAAGATTAAGCATTGAAGCATGGCTCTTGGTTGGATTTGCACTCCATAGCCAAGAGTGTTGGTGTAGGCTCTCAACCTCTACTTTCTTGGAGGAGGAGAGGGAGCTCTTGCACTTTGCACAATACACAATGAGTGTGTGTGTGTGTGTGTGTGTACCGCCTAAGCAGGCTCCCTACTTGCTTTGGTCAACCTTCCCTTGTAGCTCATACTTGAAGCTCATTGGACCCCTCCAGGCCTAGCCAATCATAAGCACGAGTCATACCAAGCAATAAGGGTAGACTTGGGACAAGTGTCCCCCTTTCCCCTTTGATAGAGAGGACTTGATAAATGAAAAATCAATTAATTAAATCGCCCAAATTATCATTGGACCCCTTGGGTGGCCAACTAATAGGCTTCAGGCACACCATGAGGTCAGCATGAGGAGGAACTTGACAAGTGTCCCTTTTGCTTTCTTTATATCAAGCATGTCTTGTGTGAGTGTGTATGTGTTCTCTCTCATCCCCCTCCCCCTCCTTGTAGGGATTGAGTCTTGACTTTTGCACACCTCAAGCCACTCAACCTTGGGCCTAGTTCTCACTACAATCTTGGCCCTTAAGCCGGTCAAGCTTGGGCCATGTTCTCACCACAAGATTGGCCCTAGCATCTCAAGCATGACAAGCACCTCAGCACCTCAAGCAGCTCAGTCATCAGGCACATCAAGCACCTTAAGCTTGGTCCGGGTTCCCACCTCAAGCTCACCTAAGGTCAAAAGACTCTTACACTAACTATTGGAGGTCTTCATTGAAGCTAACCCTAAGGTCTTTATGCTCCATTGGTTAGCCTTGCTCTTTGATAGACCATCTCTCATTTGGGCCCCTTTACATTGGCCCCGTCTTGAGATAGATCTATAAGCACATGTCAATATCTTAACCCTTGGTCACGTTTATTCTCCCACATTAAATGATATGAGAAAATCATTTGGGTTGGTTAGATAGTAGATTTGATGACAAAACTAGTCGGCTTGGTGAGAGCAATAGCATCTGTCTAGTCGAGAATCCGTCTACATATATTGAAGGCTGGTGTATGTAAAACCTAGCGTGCTCTCCATGGGCCAACCTCCCACAGGTCCACGATGCCCACTTCTTGTCGCAAATGCTAAGCCATTTATATTTTTTGGATCCAGTTAACATGCTAGAGGATCTTGTTTTGTCCTTGTTCTTCTCCACCATATTCAAATCTCTAATTAGGATCCACTCCCTTTCCATAGGGAAGTCTTTAAGTTACTCCCACAATTTGGCTCTTTCGCAATGTAGGGGTCATAGATGTTGATAATGGTAACATGATGATAATGTAGGGGCCATAAATGCTGATAATGGTAATGATTTGCCCTCTTGACCTTGAAAGTTGATTCCAAGAATGGATGGTTGAAGACCACCCTAGGCTTTAGGTCTCTATCAACAAGGGAAAGGATGCCACTGTGCTCATTAGCTCCTTCTCCATAGAACACTAGCTTCTTTCCCATTGTTCATTTTTTTTCGCTATGAGCATCCAAGTGGTTAACCTCCAAAAGTTGATCTCCTTGCCTTTTCTAACTTATTCCCATAAGATGGGACTCCTCTTGCAGGTTTTCAAGTCTTAGTGAAAAAGCTTAGCAATAATGGTAGCATGGCTTTAAGTAATGAGTCTCGACTAGCCTCGTTCCAACTTTATTAGCACATATGTTTCAAGATTCACTGTTGTTGTGTCGTTTCCCCCTTTTTCCAAAGCAAAAGCATCCTGCCTTGCCCCCCCCCCCCCCTCCCCCCCTCCCCCCCCTCCCAACCCCTACTTGTTCCAACATCGTTTCGTTTAGAACAGTGTGCCATGGCTTCCTTGGCTCTAGTGCTTGCAGTGCGATGCACAAAAATCCAACTTGGTAGAACGACCTATGCTCGCCTTCCTAGATAACCACACTCCCTTCATGCTCGCAAGTGGAAATGAATGGACAGAATCCTTATGTGCTTGCAACCCCATGATGCCTATACTCTTGTGCATTGTTTCTTTGCCTTTGCCAGACCAACCTTTTGTTTGACCCTTTCCATTTGATTCATCATGCATTTGGCCTCTAGGAGGGAGACAAAGAGCGTGTGTGTGTGTGGGGGAGAGGGGGGGGGGGGGGGGGGGAGAGAGAGAGAGAGAGAGAGAGAGAGAGAGAGAGAGAGAGAGAGAGAGAGAGAGAGAGAGAGGAGGTAAATATCTCCCTCAAACATAGTTGTTGGTGTAATGGAAATGATAAATTGTATTTATTGTTTATTGCAACTGACAAGTGGCAATGGCATAGATGCTTTACGGAATGTACAAAGGATACCAGATTATTATCATTGTATTAGTAAAGTGCTCTTTATGAGCGATAGCCAATTAATGTCTGGCCAAACAATGTGTATTCATTTTGAGCATTCAAAAATGTGGCAAATGCATAGATGCTTTCTGGAATGTACAAAGGCTACCAGAGTATTATCTTTGTATTATTAAAGTGCTCTTTATGAGCAATGGCCAATTAATGTCCGATCAAACAATGTGTATTCATTTTGAGTATTCAGAAATCTATAAAGTAAATACGTGCAAGAGGAAAATGCTCACTCTTGCATGGGGGGAGATTGCACCCAACATCTGTGTCTATTCTTCTCTCCCTCCTCTCTTCTCTCTCATTGTGCTTGTGTAGCACTCTACTCTAAGAGGTGCACTTGCACGTGCTTGTGTGCTACGTCTTGCTCTCTATCTTTTTCAGACTACGACTGCTCTCAATTATGTGCTCATACAATTTGTGTGATTTTTCAGGTATGCATATTTGCAGTGTTTTATCGTTTCTATCATGCTATTTGAGGTACTTTGCAAGGACTCTACGCATCCATTTGTAGCAATTGCTCGGTGGGCCACCTCCTGCTGCCCTTTTCCCTCATGACCTACCACTGGGCCACCTATTTGTATCCTCATGTCTGATCCGGCCTACCATCCCATGCCACCCCTTGGCGTTTGCCTCTGTCTTGCCCTGACATGACATGCCTTCTATGTCGCTTCTTTTAGCTATGCGCCAAGTCTCCTAATGATCTCAATAGATGGAGACCTTGCAGATGCATTTTTCTTCGACAATGTGTGTGTGTGTGTGTGTGAGAGAGAGAGAGAGAGAGAGAGAGAGTGAGAGAGAGAGAGAGAGAGAGAGAGAGAGAGAGAGAGAGGGAGAAAAGGAGAGAGGGAGATTCTGTGCATGTCGACTTTCCTCCCTTCCTTCTCGCAAGCGGCTATGCCCACTTGCCTCAGACAACTTTGCCTTCTTCTCCATGGACCAACACATGCAAGCTTTGGCAAAAATAGACCATGCCTTTCCTCTCCTAAAATTACCTCTCATATTAGTGTGAGGCCCTGGTATCTGAAACCTGTCTCTCCTCCAAGCCTCTTGCTGCCCCGCCCCCCCCCCCCCCCTCCACACACACACACACACACACACACACACACACACGAGCTACAATTTCAGATTGGGCCCTTGGCCTAACAGCTAAGATGCACAAAAGAATGGTGGACTAGTTACTTTGGACGGGGCTCGCGAGTGTAGATAGGAGAAAATGAGCACAGTGAGGAGTCGAACGTTAATAGATTTTTATACAAAAAAAGGGCACCCCTCTAATGCAACGAGCTAGTTTGGCCTAATCGATTAGGCCACATGATCGTGAGTCCATGGCGTTAAGGAGGAGGTTCGAGTCATGTGTTACACATTTTAATGGCTGGCATACATATGAACATTGAATTGTGTAGCTTGAGAGGTATAGATCTGGGTGGAATCTCATTAACAAATGAATATAATGATAGAAGCCAATATGTTTGCACAATTACGAAAAATATTTGGGGAGCAAGATCTTCCTAGATACTTTCTCTCTCTCTCTCTCTCTCATTGGTTCTTATTAGGAGGTTATAAGTTCCCTATTTTGAATGTTAGTTTTCATGTGCTGCTTATGCAAAGCCGCGATTGTAAGTGGTCTTTCTCCACACGGACATGGGGGAAAGAAGTAATGCTCGTCACAACCAATGTGAGAAGGGAGAAACAAACATGCACCATCAGTGATTGTATCAAGTTGCTTGACTGTTCTATGGTCAACGACGTGAGAAGGAGCAACAAGGCCATGTTAACGATGGGAGAAGCAATAAATTGAGGGGGGAGGGGGGGGACAAGGCTATGTTAGTGATGGGAAGGCTAGAAGTAACAAGATGGAGTGATATTTTTGAAGAATCTTCCAATTAATAATTTTTTAAAAGAGGCGTTGGTATGTATGCCATTAGGTCTCCCTAATCTCAAGAAAATAAAAAGTCTTTCAAAACATATTAAGTGTGTAAGTGAAAGGCGAGTTTAGGAAAAAAGATAGATAAAGGTGAAAAGTCAAAAGACAGATGAAGGTGGAAAGTCAAAAAATATTTTGTGTCCATATAAAGAGGTGATCGACTTCACATTGTATATTTTTTTTTCTCTTCTCCTTTATTTTCCCTTTAGCGTTCTCTTCTCCTTATAGTGCTCTTTCTCTCTCTCTCTCTCTCTCTCTCTCTCTCTCTCTCTCTCTCTCAAATTTGTATCGCTCCTTCTCACATCCAACTGCTATTGTTGCAAATCTATGTGCTTCGTCATTGGCCGTTGTTGCATGCGATAGACTAGCACATCATTTTTGTTGTTATTTAAGGTTCAATTAGGAATACCTTTCAATTTTGTTGAAGCCATTAGGAATACCTTTTAATTTTCAATATGTATGCAAATATGTGTGGCCATTAAGAAAAATAAAAGTCAATGAAGAATCTAAAAAGATTTTTTCTCTCTCTCTCTCTCTCTCTCTCTCTCTCTCTCTCTATCCTTTGTAATTTAGGCAGCACAGAGCTTCAATTTGCATGAGCCTTTGATAATACCCATCATGAACCTTTGACTCGTCTAAACACACTCAAAATTCATTCTCTGCTCGGCTCGCTCGTCTCTCTCACACACAAAATTCATTCTCTACTCAACTATCTCATCTCTCTGACACACAATCATGCATCTTGTTTCCATGTCCCAGCAACACAGAGATGAAGTTGGACATGTACAGGGAATATTGTTGCTAAAGAAGATGCAGGCAAACTTGATTTTGCTGAACTAGAGGTATTTGATGCTGGAAAGGAGGGTTTTCAACCCAAAATCCATGAAAAGCTCCGAGAGGGCCACATTTAGGGCTATGCATCAGTTTCTCAACCACGAGCCAAAGGATGCAGGACAATTCTTGGATTCTAATGACATGCAGAGAGGAGCACTTGAACTTGAACAATTCAAAGAATACACGGATAAGCTTGAAGATCTTGAAGAGCATGGGTCATTGAACATCAGCGCAATCAGCAGAAGGCTAAGAGCATAAGAGCTAAGCGGCGTGGACGGTCAACACATCATAGCACACACAGGCAGCCCCGTCCTTGGGGTGCAGTGGCATCCAACAGTAGATATCTGTATTCTCATAGGGTTTAATTTTTTTTCAGTTAGTTCACAGTTACTTCCATGGTGTCGGGCAGCCCGCACCGAAGGCAAGGGGAGAGGGAGAATCCGCTACAGTGCTCAGAGGGCAACTCCAGAAACGAAAACTGCTCCTTTTGCCAACACGATCTCGTAGAGAGAGAGAGAGAGAGAGAGAGAGAGAGAGAGAGAGAGAGAGAGAGAGAGAGAGAGAGAGAGAGAGAGAGAGAGAGAGAGAGAGAGAGAGAGAGAGAGAGAGAGAGAGAGGTTCTATGCAAGTCGACTTTCCTCCCTAACAGCTTTGCCTTCTTTTTCATGGCCCAACACATGCAAGCTTTGGCAAAGTACCCTTGGCCTAACAGTTAAGATGCACAAAAGAATGGTGGACGGGGCTCACCAGTGCAGATAGTAGAAAATGAGCACAATGAGGAGTCGAACGTAAATAGATTTTTATACAGAAAAAGGACACCAATTTGACCTGATTGGTTAGGCCACAGGATCATGAGTCCACTACTTTAAGGAGGAGGTTCGAGTCATGTGTTACACATTTTAATGGCTGACATGCATATGAACATTGAATTGTACAGCTTGAGAGGTGGAGATATGCATGAACAAATGAATATAATGATACAGAAGTAATGCTCGTCACAAAGATGTGAGAAGGGAGCAACAAGCTTGCACCGTCAGCGATTGGAGAAAGGAGTAGCAAGCTGCTTGGCCGTTCTATGGTCAACAATGTGAGGAACAGCAGCAAGGCTGTGTTAGCGATGGGAGAAGCAATAAACTTTGGAAGGGGGAGGGGGGCAAGGCTACGTTAGTGTTGGGAGAGACGAGAAGACTGGCAGGAGGAGGTGTACTTTTGAAGAATCTTCCAACTAATAATTTTTTTAAAAGAAGCGCCAAATATGTATGCCAATAGCATGTTTGATGTGTTTTTTTTCCATTTCTTTTTACGGAGAATCAAGATTGGATGCTTTTATGAGCCAACAGGAAAGAGAAAAGGGTGTGTGTTGGGCTTCCTTGTCTCTACATTGCCTCTTGCGTGCAATGTGCAGTGCCCTCCACCTCCTCACGGATGGGCTTTAATGAATCAATCTGCCCCTCACCTCCTTGCAGCCCTTGTGGCAAATATGCAAGAGCATGAGCAAGGGGAGAGCATTACTGCTGCGTAGCAGGGGACCTAGTTGGCCTTTTGTATTGGCACCATTGAGGTTATGGAAGTCATGTCTGGACAAAGAGGTTTGAAAAGGCTCAAGTGTGCTTGGATGGAGACACTCAATTGAGCCGAGATGGCGTTATACAGGTGGTTCCCATGAGAGGGAAGTTGTGGCAATGGTCTGATAGGACATATGTAATGGGAGTTCTCAATTGTCACACCTGATAGTTTCAACAATGGTTGTAAGTACTTCTTGGTGCAGGAAGCAATTTTGCAAGCTGAAGCCTTGGATCAAGCAGGTGCATACATCATTGGCTTGCGTGCACCGTCTAGGAGGGCATATGCCTCCAAGCTTACAAGTGATGAGGAGCTTGCTCGGCTCCTACTTGTTCTGGAGGCCATTAAGAAGTTTCCATCCATGAATTCTGTAAGGCTTTCTTTAGATACCTTTTACTCCAAGGTTGCAAGAGAGGCCGTGAAGCACGGAATTCACATGGTGAACGACGTATCTGGAGGATAATTACATCCTGACATATATAAAACCATGGCAGAGTTAGGTGTTCCTTATGTGTTGATGCACATGATGCGGCGAGATCCAGTCGCAATGTTATAAGAGAAAAACCTGCAATATTATAATGTGAGTGTAGATGTTGCTACAGAGTTGTGTGAGAGTCTAAGAAAGGCAGATTCTTTAGGTATACAAACTTGTCAGGACCTTGATCATAGTGTGCGTAAAAAGGAGGCAGGTGGCGATGATGCCTGTGTGGTGCAGGAGGGGGCCTCTGAGAAGAAGTGAGGATGAAGGGGGCATGTCGCAACAAAAGCACACAGAAAAAGAGAAGAGGGCTCAAGGGGCCTCCTTGTTGTCTTTCAAGCTCTATGCATGGCGATGGCCTATGCATGTGTTAGGCAGGAGGTGCTCACGTGCATCTCGAGCACATGCCAGGTCACATAATGGGTCGCCCGCGAGTCCCGTCCTATACGGCCTCCTCCATGCAGCTGATATGTGAGGGTAGAGCAGATGACATGTGGGGAAAGGGGGGCTTGGGGGGAGGAGGGATTCCCCTTAATTCTCTCCCCACTTCAGACCCACTATATAGTATAGAGACAATAGGTCTCCCCAATCTCAGAAAAAAAAGGTTGTGAAAGCATGAAGATTCTAGGTAAATATATTGGAAGGTCATGAAGAACTTTGTGAAAGCATATGGAAGGTCGAACGTTAGGCCTCCCCAATCTCAACAAAAGGAAAAACAAGTTGCTAAAGCATGGATATTCCAGGTAAAAATTTTGAAAGGTCGTGAAGAAATTTGTGGAAGCATATGGAAGGTCGAACATTATCAATAAACTTTTGGAGGAGTTGATACCTCTCAAAGTGCAGTTGCGTAGCTGTAGAGCTTGGCGAACTGCGGACGGCAAGAGGTTGTCACCATGACAGTTAAGGGAGTGCAAGTGAGGTCGAAAACAAGGCAAGCCTATGGCGAGTAGATTGTTGTCAGATGAGTGAATGAGATAGTTGCTTGGCCCTTGGGAAGCAAGAGTCTGCAACCATTGCTTACCAAACTCGGAATCCGCATACTGGTTCTTCATGCTGTTGAAAGACACCTCTTGTATAGAAACTGTGGATCCTGACTCAAGAGCCAAAATCTGTCCTTTGCGACTCAACGCATCTACAACATGGCTAGCTTTTCCAAGTACATACTCATTCAAACCTCCAAATTGCTCAAAAATTTATGACCACCGTGCTTGGCGATCACTCCAATGTGCACTAGGCGTAGACTGTTGCTAAATGGACTATTTTCTTAATTTCTCGAGTAATTTTTTTTATTGAAATTAGGATATTTAAAGATGTGTACTTGAACCGTAAGGTTAGGAATTATAGATCTATTGGAATTATTAAAAGCTATCAGGAACGGAAAACTTTGATGCGTAATATGATGGATGACATTAAGTATCGCGAAGGGGTTTTACCGTTAGTTCGGTAGGAGAGACCGGGAAACGAATATTCCTGATGCGTCACGTGATGGGGTGACGGGAGCATCGGAAAGGGAATATCTCGTTGGTCTGGCAGGAAACCCGAACTAGAAAGAGGAATATGCATAAAGACACAAGCACAAGAATAAAGATGGGTTCTGAGAAGCTTTTCTTTAAAAGCGGAAAATTTAAACGAGTTTTCTGGAAAGAGCAAATGCTTTCCCGCGAGGAATCTATGTCTGCATTGCATTTGTGCATGTGGTTGTATCCAGGGACGCCTGGGAAGTGTTGAGAAAAGCATTATTTTAAACTTATAAGGTTTTATTGAGTTTTTGGGCAGGTTTAGACCAATTTAAAATATGCCGGCCGTCCACTTGATAAGTGGGCAGCCACTTAGAAAATAAAGCAACGAAACCAGCCAGTGAATTCTCTCTCCCTATTTCGGGTAGAGCAGCCACAAAAAAAAAAAAGGCCGGTAGCGATCTCTACGCGAGCAGCTATTCGTGCCGTGGCGAAGGAGCTATAAAAGCACCACATGTCCTTACTGAAAGGGAGTTATCAATGTCAGCAAGAGAAGACTCTGTCGCCAGATAACGCAAGAGATCGCGAGACTACGAAGTACGGAAGTCGCTTATCGCGCAAGAGCGACATGTATCTATTGTGGATTCGCCATACGAATTGTTGTCGTGTGTTTGTGTGTGTATTTGCAGGTACTTCATCGCAAAGGAGAAGCGAGAGGGCTTCGGCGCTACGCTTGGGAATTCTTGGAACGGAATTCGGAAATTGTCTGCGGAGTCTCGACTCCGAGTATAGACGGAAAAAGGATTGAGAGCTCGTCTCTCGGATTTCCCTTATGGGAAGGAACGACCTTCGAGTCAGAGATTTAGAACGGAGGGGTTTTCTACGGTTCTTGTGCTTGTAAAAAGATTCTTTCTAATAAAGAATTCTCTTTAAGGGGGGGGACCAACCCATCTTCTGGTCCCAAATACTGTGTCGAACTTCTCCGTCAACTCCGTTTAGTTTTATTTTCATCTTGTTGATTATTCGTGTGCGCTCCCGTTTGTGACAGTGGTATTACAGCTCGGATTCCTCTCTCTCTACAAAGAAGGACGATTCTGGGAAGGAACGAGAAGAACCATGAAAAGCCACGGAAAAACCGTTGAAGACGAACTTCAGCAAGTGCGAACCCAACTCGCGGAATTGCAACAACTCATTTCGTTGCCGGATGTCCAAAAGGCTTTGGACAGAATCAAGAAGCCGCAAGGAACGGATGTCGATGGGCGTCAGGAAAATCCTGTTAATGGAAGTAACCCGCAGGTGGATGGTGCGGAAAAAGGTGCCGAAACGCACAAGGGATCTCCGGAGCAAGACAAACGGTCTTCCAAGAGCAAGGGCTAGGAAAAAGAACTTTCTCTGCTTAATGAAAGCAAGGATGTCTCTATCTCTTCTCCATCATACTCTCCTGATTATACTACTAAATCTACTTCTCATACAGTATCTAAATCTTCTCCCAAGAAGAAAACTCCTACTACTTCCCTACATGCTACTAAAGAGAAGCCCCAGTTTAAGAGGGATAACCGCAGACGTCACGTCAAGATGCGGATTTTCAAATCCGGTGACAAGGATGTGAAGTTTCATAACTACACATGACGGAGAGATATCTCCAAGGCACTGTCTTTCATCATGCAGGTTGAAGTTGCTTTTGCCAACGGAAACTTCATTGAAAAATCCAAGTTACGTCATGTTGGGATGCATCTCAAGGAGACTGCAAGCAAATGTTGGCTAGCCAAAATTCTGGAAGGTACTCAAGCCAGAACCTGGACTCAATTTAAAGCTGAATTATATAAACAATTTCTTTCACCTGATTTCGAGAAGGACATTCGGAAGGAATGGGGCTGGCTCGCCCAGAAGGAACAAGAGAAAGTCACGGCTTACGTTGACAAGTTTTGGTCGGTTCTTCTAAAAGTTACGTCTTTTATGAAGATTTCCGACGAAGAAAAGATGTGAAAGTTTGAAGCAGGTCTTCAACCACCACTTCGAAAGAGCATGAAGGTGTACCCATACGACACCCTTCAGCGGATGATGGAGTCGGCAATCATTGCCGAGGATTTACATTCTACTGGTACCTCCAGACGGATGAAACATAGCACATACCGTGCAAGGCAAAGAGCGGTCTATGATGACCATGGCAACCAAGGCAAAAAGCGTTCCCCAGAGGACCCGGATGAGCCTAAGAAGCCAGAGGGTACCGGAAAACGGCTTAAGTATCTCACGTCGAACCAAGTACAAACCTTCAAAGAGCAAGGAAGGTGCTTCTACTGTGGTGAAAAAGGACGTATGAAGCCCGACTGCCCTGTTCGGCAGCAACGGCAGGAACAAACATCTTCGAAGAAGGAACAATTGAAGAAGAAATCCGCTCCACCGAGCTTGAATTCCATTCTTGATGTGCAAGGGAATACAAAAACCAAGAAAGGGAAGCGCTATCTCCTTAAAGGCTGGGGATGTGTGAATAACCAGCGGGTGCTGATCCTCTACGACCCTGGATCGACGGACAACTTCATCTCACTGGAAACTGCAGAACGCTTGGGCCTTACACCGGCTCAGCTTAGAACTCCAGTCACTTCCGGATCGGCATTTGAGGGGTTGACCACCACTGCAACTCCCGTGCAAGGACAACTCAATCTCCGGATTGGTGAATACAAGGACCGCGAATGCTTTTTGATGGCACCTATCGAGGGATGTGATATCATCTTAGGTATGCCATGGCATTACCATATGCAACCGGTCCCAGATTATGTAGAAAGGACCCTCGCTTTTGAGCATGAGGGTAAGAACATTAAAATTTTTGTTGATGCAGGGGATTGGCTATTTCCAATCGTAAGCCATATCTCCATTAAGAAGGAAATAAAGAAGTGCGTTTCTGCTTACTTAATGTTTGCACGTGAAAGAGATAAAACTAATGAGGGTTCGCTCTCTAGTTTGGAAATTAAACGTTTTCAATTTCTTGAAAAGTATAAAGATTGTTTCACGGATACTCTACCAGACAAGCTACCTCCGGAACATCTGGAAGATCATCGCATTGATCTCGTACCAGGTAGCTCTCCCCCAAACCTACCTCCTTATCGGGTTAGTCTTGCTCAGCAAGAGGAAATTTTGAAGCAAGTCAACGAGCTTCTGGAAAAAGGTCTAGTACAATTAAGTACCTCGCCTGACTGCTCTCCAGTTCTACTAGTGCAGAAGAAAGACGGCACGTTTCGAATGTGCATAGATTATCGATCTCTAAACAAGATCACTATCAAAGAATCGCTTTCCGATATTCTCGATAAGCTGCAGGGAGCAAGCATCTTTAGTCGCATTCACTTAAAAAGCGGGTATCATCAGATATGCATAGCCCCTAAAGATGTCCCTAAGACTGCCTTTGGCACAACTTTTGGACTTCATGAATTTTTGGTAATGTCGTTTGGCTTGACTCCTGCCACATTCAATCGAATGATGGATCTAATTTTCAGCCCACACCGAGCTTTCACAGGAGTGTTCTTTGATGACATACTCGTCTTTTCAAAGACCAAGGAGGAACATCGGAAGCACTTGGATATAGTGTTTCAAGAATTGCGAAAGCAGGAGTTGCATGTGAATGCAAAGAAGAGTGAGTTCTTCCTCACTCAGATACACTATCTCGGCCATATAGTCTCACACAATCAAGTGAAAATGGATCCCGCAAAGATCCAAGTCATGCAAGATTGGCCAACTCCCACTACGGTACATGATGTACGAAGTTTTCTGGGATTGTGTTCTTACTATCGGAGGTTTAATCCGAGGTTTTACTTAAGTAGCAGGACCACTTCATGACCTAACAAGGAAAAAGATCCCCTTCAGGTGGGGATCGAGACAACAAAGTGCCTTTGGTAGGCTAAAGTACCTATTAAGCCATGGACCTATTTTGATAGTGCCAGACTTAAGGAAACCATTCGAGGTTCACTGCGATGCTTTAGGTGATTGCATCGGTGCAGTGCTTAACCAAGAAGCCCATGCAGTGGCTTATGAAAGTAGACGACTTAAGGATGCAGAATTGCATGCCTCAATCTACGAGAAGGAACTTATGGCTATGATCCACGCCTTGTCTACCTGGAAGCATTATCTTCTAGGAGCAGATTTTGTGATCAAAACCGATCACCAGAGTTTTGCAGTATTTTCTTGCGCAACGGAAATTATCTGAGAAGCAAATGAGATGGGCCAACTTTTTGTCCATGTTTCACTTCCAGATCCTCCATACGGCTGGGAGTAAGAATGTGGCTGCAGATGCATTGTCTAGACGGCCTAGGGTGAATGCAGTTACTTCTGTGTATCACCAAGAATTGGAATCACTTCCAGAGTTGTATCCAAATGACCCAGACTTCTCCTCCACTTGGAATAAGTTACAGAACAGAGAGGATGAATATCCCTATTCTATTCGGGATAGTTACCTCTATCACCACCAAGAAATTTGCGTGACAGAACTATTGAGAAAGAAAATCATGGAAGAAGCACATGCTTCACCATATGCGGGTCATTGGGGAATTCTCCCTACAACCTTAGCATTGGAAAGATATTTCTTTTGGCCAAGCCTTAAAGCAGACATTGATCAATATGTCAGGGAATGCTTGGTTTGCCAAAAAGTAAAGTATGATCGGCATAAGACGCCTGGGTTACTCCAACCTTTACCTATGCCTGATCAAACCTGGAGGAGTATTGCCATGGATTTTATTATGGATCTCCCGAAGACTCAAACTAGAAATGATGTGATCTGGACTATCGTGGACAGATTTAGCAAGCAACCTCACTTTATTCCAGTTAAGAAAACAATCAAAGCAGACCATATGGCTAGAATTTTTCTAGCACAGATCTTTAAGCATCATGGGCTGCCCAAGTCTATTTTAACTGATCAAGATCCTCGCATGTTAGGTGCAGCGGAATGAATGTTTGCACTTTGCTCAAGATGAGTGCTCCGAACTGTGCTCAAGGTTCCTTTTGTTCTTATGGAAGGGAGAGCCTTCCGTTCTTAATGAGAGAATGCTATGATCACAAACAAAGTGAATGGACACTGTGCGTGCAAGTGTATAAGACTGAGAGATAGAGAGAGAAGAGAGATACGACACCAGAGACGTTGTAAAACCCTCCTCCGAAGGCCCCACTCTCGTCGGCGAGAGTGGTCTACTTATGATTACACAATCTGGTACAAATGGTATGCATGAGATTGATGCAAGTCTAGGCTATGTCGATGACGACGACGACCTAAGGGCTGAAATCTGCAACCTTCTAACTGCTGTCCAAAGACGCTATGGGCTGAAAATCTGGGACTTATTCGGGGCTGCTGAAAACGCTGATTTGGCTGCGTTTTTGAAGTCTGAAAATGATGATCTTCTGCAAGTATCTAGGGTTGAAATTGTGGGCTGATCTGCTGTCCTTAATGCTAGAAATCGCAGCCTTGTCTGCTATGGCTTTAAAGCTGAAAAACGCTGGTACCTCTGCTACGTTCAAGCTGAAAAACGCTGGATGGGCAGCCTTGCTGGTGTTAGTGGAAAACGCTAGGTCTACTGGGGGTGTCTGCTGAGAAGTTGCCTGTTGAGTGTGGAGCTCCTGCTGCCTCTTCTGCCATTTAGTGCTAACTTGGGTTTGCTTATATATTTTCTTAGCAAAATTGCTCTACCTACTTTTGTTGGGAAGTTACTTAAATTAATAAGTGAAAAATGTCAAAAATAGGGAAAATAGGCTAAATGCACTAGAAAATTCCCCTGATGGAATCTGATGGGAATACTGATGATCATGCTGTGTGGAACCAGAGGATATGCATCTACACTAACTGACTGGGCATGCACGGTCTACGAATAGACTCACAAAAGTGCCAGATCACTTCTTATCTAGACTGACTGGACTGACTGAACCTTGTTATGCTGTAGCTTGTCCACGGACACATAGGGTCGGATGTGTCACGTGACATCCCCTCCTTTTCAAAGTGAGATACTGGTACCGAACTGTATGGCGTCGAGACAGATCGCCAATAGCATCCGGAATCCTGGAAGGGACTCTTCGCCGGCCCACTCTGATGTGTGGGTCGTGCGGTACTTGAACTTCATAAAGGTCTGCAACGCTTGCTTCTTTGGACCGAGCCGAAAGTGACACAACGTCTTCTGTGGCTCCTTCAATGCTTCTACTTCATCTAAAGTCATGCTTCTTTCGTCTTCAAGAATCTCCCTGGCTGAAAATTCCTGAAAGCATTCCCAACACAAAACCATGAACATACCCATTCCATGTAAAGTGAGTGGAAAAATTTTGTCTTCTCTAAAGACTGTGTATGCAATGTAGATGAACATAGAGACGGAGTGACAAACCGTTCATCCAACACATGCAAACAATGAAATCGAATCCTTCTCTTTGGATCTAGAGCAATCAACTGTGGCAATTCACAACGGAAATGCCCATGCTTGGTGCTCATACTTTCATGTGCTCGTTCGGAAACTGTGTCATGCCAAGGAAGAGACATGGAATGTGACTTCCTTGAATGCATACTTTTCAGCTTTTCATGAACAATCCGCATACATTCGTGCTCATTCGTGAGTGAAACGTACTCAACGTACAATATGTCATTCCTAGTAAAAGGGATCACATAAAGATGCTGACTAAAATACAGGAAACGATCACGAATGAAAAACTCGAACAATGCGTGCGTATCAATCATGTGAACACATAATACTTCCTGTGAGGGTTCTTGAGACCTAGGCTCGAGAGCCAAGATCGGTTCTTCCTGAGGGGGTTCTTTGGACCTAGGCTCGAGAGCCAAGATCGATGCTTCGTGATTGATCGTCTCTGCAATGTCGTTAGCTTCACTAGAGAAAGTATCAACTAACACATCATCCTTGTGAACAATCACATCTTTTTCTTGTGAGAAATCACACCTTGATCATCTTGCAAATCATCATGCTTGTTCTTATCATCCAAATCATCATGCTCATCATTATCATGCTTATCATCATGCAAATCCTGTGTGTCTTGCTTTGGAGAAGAAGAGACTGAGAGAGTCTCCTTTTTCCGAATCTCTTGTATCTGTGCCTGAGCTTGAGAAAAGAGTCGCAAGAACTCTTTCATGTGTTGGTCGCTCTTTTCTTTGATGGCTTTGTTCTCGCGATCAAATTCTTCTTGTCTTGCTTTGTTCTCATCAAATTTGGCTTGACTTTCTTTTTCTTCCAAGTCGTACTGACGCTCTATGGCTTTCATTCTTGCATCGTATTCACGATCTATGGCTTCCATTCTTGCATCGTATTCACGATCTATGGCTGCCCTTCTTTCTTCATAGTCTAACTTCCTGTCCATAAACAACTGCGGCAACTCCTTCATAGGAGTTAGTGCAATCCTTGTCGTAGATGGGGAGGGGTGAGGGTTGGAAAAACCTCTTGGTGGGGAAAATTCTTCTTCTCCTCTCTCATGCTCATCACCTCCAAGCGAAGTAGCCATTCGGCTTCGAGTGATGACTATCCACTTAAGTCGTGGGTTCTTGTGAGTTCTTGGGCTTGGGTTCTTAAGTTCACAAGGAACTTGGGTTCTTGTGGGTCTTGGGTTCTTGGGTTCTTAAGTTCACGAGGAACTTGGGTTCTTGGGGATCTTGGTTCTTGAGTTCTTGAGGTTCTTGAGGGTCTTAAGGTTCTTCTTTCGCTTGCAATCTGCATTTGAGAAGGATCTTCTCTTTACCCGAGTTCTACTCCTTTCTGCAGCAGGCGCACCCCTTGGCGGCCTTGCGCTCACACCAAGGTTGCTTTTTCCCACCTCACGTCGATTGGCCGGCCGCTAAGTGCACGGTCTGCTCTCAATGAGTGAAAAGAGGCACAAGGGGAGACTGGACAAGCCCTTCTTTCTTGGAATTCCTGTCACCCTTCAAAAACACGATTAGGAATCGACACGTCCAAGTGAACTTGGGTTCGTGCAACCGCAACAAGCAAAAAAAAAGATCTTGTGATTCTTGTGGTTCTTTCCTTGAGTGATACAGAACACTGCCAAAGCTCTGATACCAATGTTAGGTGCAACGGAATGAATGTTTGCGCTTTGCTCAAGATGAGTGCTCTGAACTGTGCTCAAGGTTCCTTTTGTTCTTATGGAAGGGAGAGCCTTCCGTTCTTAATGAGAGAATGCTATGATCACAAACAAAGTGAATGAACACCGTGCGTGCAAGTGTATGAGACTGAGAGATAGAGAGAGAAGAGAGATACGACACCAGAGACGTTGTAAAACCCTCCTCCGAAGGCCCCACTCTCGTCGGCGAGAGTGGTCTACTTATGATTGCACAATCTAGTACAAAGGGTATGCATGAGACTGATGCAAGTCTAGGCTATGTCGATGACGACGACGACCTAAGGGCTGAAATCTGCAACCTTCTAACTGCTGTCCAAAAACGCTATGGGCTGAAAATCTGGGACTGATTCGGGGCTGCTGAAAACACTGATTTGGCTGCGTTTTTGAAGGCTGAAAATGATGATCTTCTGCAAGTATCTAGGGTTGAAATTGTGGGCTAATCTACTCCTTAATGCTAGAAATCGCAGCCTTGTCTGCTATGCCTTTAAAGCTGGAAAACGCTGGTACCTCTGCTACGTTCAAGCTGAAAAACGCTGGATGGGCAGCCTTGCTGGCATTAGTGGAAAACGCTAGGTCTAGTAGGGGTGTTTGCTGAGAAGTTGCCTGTTGAGCGTGGAGCTCCTGCTGCCTCTTCTGCCATTTAGTGCTAACTTGGGTTTGCTTATATATTTTCTTAGCAAAATTGCCCTACCTACTTATGTTGGGAAGTTACTTAAATTAATAAGTGAAAAATGTCAAAAATAGAAAAAATAGGCTAAATGCACTGGAAAATTTCCCTGATGGAATCTGATGGATTCTGATGGGAATACATATGATCATGTTGTGTGCAACCAGAGGATATGCATCTACACTAACTGGCTGGGCATGCACGGTCTACGAATAGACTCACAAAAGTGACAGATCACTTCTAATCTAGACTGACTGGACTGGCTGAACCTTGTTATGCTGTAGCTTGTCCACGGACACATAGGGTTGGATGTGTCACGTGACATCGCATGACAGGCAACTTTTGGCGTGCCTTATTTGATAACCTTGGCACAAAGTTGAATTTTTCTTGTGTATATCATCCTCAAATGGATGGGCAGAGTGAGATCGTTAATTCCACAATATTGGATATGCTGAACTCTTATGTGTCAAAAGACAGTCTGACTGGGAGAAGTATTTGCCCCTTGTTGAGTACGCGTATAACAATACCGTGCATTCGTCTATGGGGAAAGCACCTTTTGAGATTCTCTATGGTAAGCCTTTGCTTCCACCGATCCTTGTCACTAAGGATAAGATTTTCGCAGCGGATGAGTTTGTCCGGGATTTGGACACGGTCTACGCGCAAGTTAAGAGAGCAATTTTGCGCTCTCAGAAAAAACATAAGAAAGCTACAGACAAGCACAAAAGGAACCTGGACTTAATAGTCGGTCAACTACTCTTACTCAAGTTTGAGAAGACAAGACTAAAGAAACAAGCGACTCATAAAAGGAAAGTGGTAAAACTTTCCAATCGCTACTATGGGCCGTTTAAGATAATTGACCAAGTGAACGATGTGACGTTCCGATTAGACTTACCATCTAATTGGAAGATCCGCAATGCTTTCCATGTTAGTTTACTACGGCCATATGTGGGACCGCTTCCAAGTCAGCTTATTGCTGAGAAACCTCTTGAGGTTGAGGAAACAGAAGAAATACTCCAACTGGAGCAGATCATTCATCATCAGGAGCGGCCACTTAAGTCCAGAAGATTACATGGAAGTATTTGGTAAAGTTTAAGAATTATTCTACTTTAGATGCGCAGTGGATGACCGAGCAGGAATTAGCATCCTATCCTGAGATTCTGGAAGGATATGTATAAGCACTACAGTTGAGGACAACTGTTGAGAAGCCAGAGGGATGTTGCTAAATGGACTATTTTCGTATTTTCTTATTTTTTCGAGTAATTTCTTTTTATTGAAATTAGGATATTTAAAGATGTGCACTTGAACCGTAAGGTTAGGAACTGTAGATCTACTAGAACTATTAAAAGAGAGACCGGGAAACGAATATTCCTAATGCGTCACGTGATGGGGTGACGGGAGCATCGGAAAGGGAATATCTCGTTGGTCTGGCAGGAAACCCGAACTAGAAAAAGGAATACGTGTAAAGACGCAAGCACAAGAATAAAGATGGGTTTTGAGAAGCTTTTCTTTAAAAAGCAGAAAATTTGAACGAGTTTTCTGGAAAGAGAAAATGCTTTCCCGCGAGGAATCTAGGTCTGCATTGCATTTGTGCATGTGGTTGCATCCAGGAACGCCTGGGAAGTGTTGTGAAAAGCATTATTTTAAACTTATAAGGTTTTATTGAGTTTTTGGGCAGGTTCAGACCAATTTTATAATATACCGGCAGCCCACTTGATAAGTGGGCAGCCACTTAGAAAATAAAGCAACGAAACCAGCCAGCGAATTCTCTCTCCCTATTTCGGGTAGAGCAGCCACAAAAAAAAAAAAAAAAGCCAGCCATGATCTCTATGCGAGCAGCTATTCATGCCGTGGCCAAGGAGCTATAAAAGCACCACATGCCCTCACTGAAAGGGAGTTACCAATGTCAGCAAGAGAAGACTCTGTCGCCAGATAACGCAAGAGATCGCGAGACTACGAAGCACGGAAGTCGCTTATCGCGCAAGAGCGACATGTATCTATTGTGGATTCGCCATACAAATTGTTGTCGCGTGTTTGTGTGTGTGTTTGCAGGTACTTCATCGCAAAGGAGAAGCGAGAGGGCTTCGGCGCTACGCTTGGGAATTCTGGGAACGGAATTCGGAAATTGTCTGCGGAGTCTCGACTCCGAGTACAGACGGAAAAAGGATTGAGAGCTCGTCTCTCGGATTTCCCTTACGGGAAGGAACGACCATCGAGTCAGAGATTTAGAACGAAGGGGTTTTCTCCGGTTCTTGTGCTTGTAAAAAGATTCTTTCTAATAAAGGATTCTCTTTAAGGGGGGGACTAACCCATCTTCTGGTCCCAAATACTGTGTCGAACTTCTCCCTCAACTCTGTTTAGTTGAAAGATTATTTATTTTCATCTTGTTTATTATTCGTGTGCGCTCCCGTTTGTGACATAGACTGGAGCCACTTAAGGGCTTGGTGATCTGTGCGAACTGTGAACTCTCTACCATAAAGAAAATGCTTCCAATGCTTAAGAGAGTGAATGACAGACAAATGTTCTTTATCATAAACTGATTAGTTCTTTTCTGCACTATTGAGCTTCCGGCTAAGGAAAGCTACTGGACGACCCTACTGCTGAAGCACAGCGCCGATTGCGACATTGCTCGCATCCGTCCATACCTCAAAGGGGTCATCCCAAGATGCAAGGATAAGACACGGTGCTTCCGTCACCCTAACCTTGACAGCTGCAAAAGCCTCAATGGATGCCTCGGGCAAGTCTATGCGCTGATGGCGAGTCTTTACCCCTTTCAAAGCATCAGTCATAGGTGCGGCAATGCGTGAAAAATTCTCTATGTGCGAACTATATGCTTGACATAAACCAAGAAAAGAGAGCACATCATATGTAGTTTTGGGAAAATCTCAATTACGTACTTGTTCTACCTTCGCGGGGTCTATCTTGACGCCTTCTGCAGAAATGATTTAACCCAGATAAGTAACTTCAGTGAGAAAAAACTCAAATTTCTTAGCTGCAATGTACAACTGACACTCATCCAAATGGGTTAGTACCCTTTCGACATCCTTTTCATGTTGTTCCCACGATGCAAAAAAAATGAGAACATCATCCAGAAAGATGAACACACACATACCAACCATATCACCAAAGCGGCCTACCATGAGACGATTAAATGTATCCACGGCACCTGTCAATCCAAAAGGCATAACAACATACTCCCATTGCCCTCTCTGTGTGCGAAAAGCGGTTTTGAAGATGTCGCCTTTGAATACCTGTACCTGATGGTATCCACTCTTGAGATCGACTTTATTGAAAACCTTTGTCCCATTGAGCCTATCAAGGATATACTCAATGCAAGGCATTGGAAACTTGTTCTTGATGGTCATCTTGTTCAATGCCTTGTAATCAACACACAAACGAGACGAACCATCTTTTTTTCGGACAAACAAAATAGGAGCAGCAAAAGGACTTACACTAGGACATATGAATCCTCTAGCCACCAACTCCGTGAGTTGCCGCTCAAACTCTTCCTCCTTCTGCCAGATTTCACTAGTGCTAGGTTTTCTTTTATATTTGCTTTGCTAAGTTACCCTACCTAGTTCCCAACAAAAGTCACTTAAAAATAATAAGTGAAAAATGGTTAAAATAGGGAAAATAGATTTTCTGCACTGTAAAATGCTCCTGATGGATTCTGATAGTAATGTTGTGTGCAACCAGAGAATATGCATCTACACGGTCTGCGAACACTCACAAAAGTTCCAGAACACTTCTGAATCTAGGCTGACTGAACTGAATTGAACCCTTGCCATGAAGTAGCTTGTCCACGTATACATAGGGTTAGATGTGCACGTGACATCCCCTCCTTTTCAAACTGAGGTACTGGTACCGAAGTGTATGGCGTCAAGGAAGATCGCCAACAATGTCTGGAATCCTGGGAAGGACTCTTCGCCGGCGCACTCTGATGCGTGGGTCATGCGATACTTGAACTTCATAAAGGTTTGCAATGCTTGCTTCTCTGGGCCATGCCGAAAGCGACACAAAGTCATCTGTGGCTCCTTCAATGCTTCAAATTTGTCTATAGTCATACGTCTACCTTCTTCAAAAATCTCCGAGGATGAAAATTCCTGAAATCACTTCCAACACAAAAACATGAACTTACCATTCCATGTAAAGTGACATTCTAGTATTCCTAAAAGACTGTGCATGCAATGTAGATAAACATATAGACGGAATGCCAAACCGTTCATCAAACGCACGCAAACAATGGAATCCAAACTTGTCTTTTTGATCTAAATCTATCAACTGTGGCAAATCACTATGGAAATGCCCATTCTTGATGCTCAATCCTTCTTGTGCTCTTTCGGATATTGTGTCATGCCAAGGAAGAGACATGGAATGTGAATTCGTTGAATGCAAATATTTCATCTTTTCATGAGTAATCCGCATACATCCGTGCTCTTTCATGAGTGATCGTGTTCATCGTACAATATGGCATGCCTGTGAAAAGGGATCACAATATGACGGTGACTAAAATACAGGAAAGCATCACGAATGAAACACTCGAACAATGCGTGTTGACTAATCATTCAAACACATAATACTTCCTTTGGGGGTTTCTGGGAACTCGACTCGAGAGCCAAGATCGGTTCTTTGTGATTTATCGAATCTGCGATGAGGTTAGCTTCACTAGGCAAAGGATCAACTAAACCATCATGCTTGTGAACAATCACATCATTATCTTGCAAATCATCATGCTCGTGAATAATCACATCTTGATCATGCAAATCATCTTTATCATTATCATGCAAATCTCGTGAGTTGTGCTTTTGAAAAGAAGAGACTGAGAGAGTCTCCTTTGCTTGCACCATTCAGCATTGACACATCGCAGTAGAGCCCCCAAACCTCGCAGATCTCACCTTCCCGCAGCAGCAGATCCTCGCCGCACGGTCAGATTCATCGAAGTTTGCAGTTTCAGTCCGGAAAACGCAGATTTCAGCATCTACGTTTTCAGCGAGTCGTCGTTGCATCGTCGTCATCGACATCATCGTCAACATAGAGTCAAAATTCAGCAGATAAAGATTTGCAGATTTCAACCCTTAGCATTTTCAGATTTCAGCCCGCCTTGTCGTCGTCCTCATCGTCGTCGATATCATCGGTAAGTCCATAAGTCCATTGCATTGTAGAGATTTGTGCAATCAATAGTAGACCGTTCTCGCCATAGAGAATGGGGCCTTCGGAGGAGGGTTTAACATTCTGGTGTCGTATTCTTCTCTCTCTATCTCTCAGTCTCAGCACCCTCATTCACAGTGTTCACCACTTTGTTTGTGTCCATTGCACTCTCTCACTAAAGGAACGGAAGGCTCTCCCTTCCGTAAGTAAAAGGAACCCTTGAGGACAGTTCGGAGCACTCATCTTGAGCAAAGTTTAACATTCACATCCGTTGCACCTTGTATTGGTATCAGAGCTTTGACAGTGTTCTGTATCACTCAAGGAAAGAACCACAAGAACCACTTTTTTTTTTTTTTTGCTTGCTGCAATCGCACGTAACCCAACTCCACTTAGGCGTGTCGATTCCTAATCGTGTTTTTGAAGAGTGACAGGAAACCCAAGAAAGAAGGGCTTGTCCAGCTTCCCCTTGTGCCTCTTTTTACTCATTGAGAGCGGACCGTGCACTTAGCGGCCGGCCAATCGATGTGAGGTGGGAAAAAGCAACCTTGGTGTGAGCGTAAGGCCGCCAAGGGGCCCGTGGGAAAGAGAAGAGCTCGGGTGAAGAGAAGATCCTTCTCTAACACAGATTGCAAGCGAAAGAAGAATCTCAAGAACCTCAAGACTCTCAAGAATCTCAAGACCCTCAATACCCTCAAGAACCTCAAGACTCAAGAACCCAACAACCCAAGACCCACAAGAACCCAAGTTCCTCGTGAACTTACGAACCCACGGCTTCAGTGTATGGTCATTACGCGAAGCAAAATGGACACTTTGCATGGAGGTGATGAGCATGGAAGTGGCGAAGAAGAGTCTTCCCCACTAGGAGGTTTTTCCGATCCTCCCCCTTCCCCATCTACGCCATGGTTTGCACCAAATCCTATGGAGGCTTAATGTGCAGCCACAGATTGCAAAGGATCAGGAGAAGGAGACTCTCTCAGTCTCTTCTTTTCCAAGGCATGACACACATGATTTACATGATAATGATAAGCATGATGATTTGGATGATCAAGATGTGATTATTCACGAGCATGATGATTTGCATGATCAAGATGTGATTATTCACGAGCATGATGATTTGCAGGATAATGATGTGATTGTTCACAAGGATGATTGATGGTTTAGTTGATACTTTGTCTAGTGAAGCTAACCTCATTGCAAATTCGATCGATCACGAAGAACCGATCTTGGCTCTCGAGTCGAGTTAGCACGCATTGTTCGAGTGTTTCATTCGTGATGCTTTCTTGTATTTTAGTCACCGTCCTTATGTGATCCCTTTTCATAGGCATGACATATTGTACGATGAGCACGATTCACTCATGAATGAGCACGGATGTATGCAGATTACTCATGGAAAGAAGAAATGTTTGCATTCCAGGAATTTACATTCCATGTCTCTTCCTTGGCATGACAGAGTATTAGAAAGAGCACAAGAAGGATTGAGCATCAAGCATCGGTATTTCCATTGTGATTTGCCACAGTTGATTGATTTAGATCAGAAAGTCAAGATTCAACCTCATTGTTTGCGTGTGTTTGATGAACGGTTTGGCACTCCGTCTCTATGTTCATCTACATTGCATGCACAGTCTTTAAAGAAGACTAGAATTTTTGAAGTCACTTTACATGGAATGGGTATGTTCATGTTTTTGTGTTGGAAGTGGTTTCAGGAATTTTCATCCTCGGAGATTCTTGAAGAAGGTAGACACATGACTTTAGACGAAGTTGAATCATTGAAGGAGCCACAGATGACTTTGTGTCGCTTTCAGCGCGGCGGCCCAAAGAAGCAAGCGTTGCAAACTTTTATGAAGTTCAAGTATCGCATGACCCACGCATCAGAGTGGGCCGATGAAGAGTCCTTTCTAGGATTGCAGACGCTGTTGGCGATCTCCCAGGGAGCCCCTCCTTGAGCCCTCTTTTCTTTTTTCATCTGCTTCTGTTGCGACATCCCCCCTTCATCCTCACTGCTTCTCAGAGGCCCCCTCCTGCACCACACACGCATCATCGCCACCTGCCCCCTTTTTACGCACACTATGATCAAGGTCCTGACAAGTTGGTATACCTAAAGAATTTGCCTTTCTTAAGGCTCTCACACAACTTGTACAACATCTACACTCACATTATAATATCGTAGGTTTTTCTCTTACAACATTGCGACTGGATCTCCCTCCTGTGCATCAGTACATATGGAACACCTAACTCTGCCATTGTTTTATACATGTCAGGATGTAATTATCCTCCAGTTACGTCGTTCAGTATGTGAATTCCGTGCTTCACAGCCTCTCTTGCAACCTTGGAGTAAAAGGTATCTACAGAAGGCCATACAAAATTCATGGATGGAAGCTTCTTAATGGCCTCCAAGAAAGGTAGGAGTGTGCAAACTCCTCATCACTTGTAAGCTTGGCGGAATATGCCCTCCTAGACGGTGCACCCAAGTCAATGATGTTTGCACCTGCTTGATCCAAGGCTTCAGCTTGCAAAATTGCTTCCTGCACCAAGAAGTACTTACAACCATTGCTAAAACTATTAGGTGTGACAATTGAGAATTCCCATTACATATATCCTATCAGACCACAGCCACAACTTCCCTCCCATGGGAACCACCTGCGTAAGGCCATCTGAGCTCAATTGAGTGTCTCCACCCAAGCACACTTGAGCCTTTTCAAACCTCTTTGTCCAGACATGACTTCCATAACCAAGCTTTTGTCAATGCTGCCAATACAAAAGGCCAGCTAGGTCCCCTCCTCACATCGCTTTATATTCATTCGTTCAGGCATATCTCCACCTCTCAAGGTGCACAATTCAATGTTCATATGCATGTCAGCCATTAAAATGTGTAACACATGACTCGAACCTCCTCCTTAAAGTCGTGCGATCCTGTGGCCTAACGAATCAGGTCAAACTGGTGCCCTTTTTTTGTATAAAATTCTATTTACGTTTGACTCCTCATTGTGCTCATTTTCTACTATTTGCACTCGCGAGCCCCATCCAAAGTAGCCAGTCCACCATTCTTTTGTTCATCTTAACTGTTAGGCCAAGGGTACTTTGCCAAAGCTTGCATGTGTTGGGCCATGGAAAAGAAGGAAAAGCTGTTAGGGAGGAAAGTCGGCCTGCACAAAACCCCCTCTCTCTCTCTCTCTCTCCTCTCCTCTCTCTCTCTCTCTCTCTCCTCTCTCCTTCTCGGGTGTATGTGTGGGTGTGTGTGTGCGTGCTAATAAAAAGAGGAAAATGGTATAACCTATCTATCACCCAAGTGTGGTAGATTGGTTATGCCATTTCCCTCTTGAATAACAGGTCTTGGTTTCAACTTCTCGTCGGCTAGATCTTTAAGGTGTCTTGGGATAGTTTCCTACGACGTTAAAACTCTCTCTTCTTCTTCTTCTTTTCCTTCTCTCTCTCTCTCTCTCTCTCTCTCTTCTCTCTCTCTCTCCACGAGATCGTGCTGGCAAGAGGGGCAGTTTTCGTTTCTTGAGCTGCCCTCCTTGAGCATTGTAGCGGATTCTCTCTCTCCCCTTGTCTTCGGCACAGGCTGCCCGACACCATGGAACTAACTGTGAACTAACTGAAAAAAAAAATTTAAACCCTACGAGAACACAAATACCTGCTCTGCTGGATGCCACTGCACCCCAAGGACGGGGCTGCCTGTGTGTGCTATGATGTGTTGACCGTCCACGCCGCTTAGCTCCTCTGCTCTTAGCCTTCTGCTGATTGTGCTGATGTTCAATGACCCCATGCTCTTCAAGATCGTCAAGCTTATCCGTGTATTCTTTGAATTGTTTAGGACCATTCAAGGAAACTTTTCCTTTCTCCACTCCGTGGATGCCGAGGATTCTATTGTGACGGGTAAAATGGTGACGTTTTCTACTTGCTTTCGTTAGCTTCGCTCTAGCAGTGTGTTGCTCCTCTCTGCATGTCATTAGAATCCAAGCATTCTCCTGCATCCTTCAGCTCTTGGTTGAGAAACTGATGCATAGCCCTAAATGTGGCCCTCTCGGAGCTTTTCGTGGATGTCTAGTTGGAAACCCTTCTTTCCAACTTCAAATACCTCTGATTCAGTGAAATCAAGTCTGCCTGCATCTTCTTTAGCAACAATATTCCCTGTACGTGTCAAACTTCATCTCTGTGTTGCTGGGACATGGAGACATGATGCATGATTGTGTGTGAGAGAGACGAGAGAGCTGAGTAGAGAATGAATTTTTTGTGTGAGAGAGACGAGCGGGCCGAGCAGAGAATGAATTTTGGGTGTGTTCAGATGAGTCAAAGATTCATCATGGGCATTATCAAAACTTAAGAGGGAAGGGCTAGAGATACTACGTATACTATCATATACCATCTAATAAACCCCCCACAAAAATTGTGCACACCTACTTGCTTTCTATGACCCATTGGCTCTCCTAACAAGAACACAGAGAGGGGGAGAGAGCGAGAGCGAGCAGAGGAGAATGAATTTTGAGTGTGTTTAGACTTCAGATGAGTCAAAGGTTCATGATGTGCATTACCAAAACTTAAGAGGGAAGGGCTAGAGATACTATCTATACTCTATACTCGCTTACTACTACCTATTGACTCTCCTAACAAGAACTTACACCACAAACAATAGTATAGAGATTTCTCCGATGTGTAAAAAATTTCAATAGTATGAAGAGCGAGCGGGGGGAGGGGGTCTTGTTGAGAAGAGGCAGCAGGAACCAAGGTTCAACAGGCACCTTCTCAACAAGACCCCTCGGGGATTCAACCTTGCGCTTTCAGCCACAGACCCCAGATCCAGCCTAGTGTTATTGCATAAAGACTGCCTGGCGTTTGCATTGCAGATCAGCCCCCGGGGTAGCAGGTTCCAGCAAGTAGCCTAGTGTTTTGCATTTGCAGCAGTTTGGCGACAGCAGGACATGAGGATCACTAGCATTTTCGCATCAAGTACCGGATCAGCCCTAGCGTTTTTGGAGCAGCACAGCAGCCCAATATTTTGCAGTTCCATCGTGACAGAACCCAGAATACCATCAGCGTTTTCAGTTTTCAACATCAAGACTCCGCAATAGAGCCCCCAAACCTCGCAAATCTCACCTTCCCGCAGCAGATCCTCGCCGCATGGTCAGATCCACGAAGTTTGCAAATTCATCCCGGAAAACGCTAGGCTTCTGCTGGGTCTGCTAATGCCGGGCTTGATCGCAAACGCTGGGCTGAATCTGCTCTTGTAGAAAACACTGGCTGTTCTTGGCTGAAAACGCTGAGTCTTCTTGCCGGGGGGGGGGTCTTGCTTGAGAAGGTGCATTGTGTTTTCCAGAAAGTGCTAGCGCTGGGTTTTCTTATATACTTGGCTATCAAATTGTCTTACCTAGTTCCTTAGAAATAACAAGTGAAAATTGGCTAAAATAGGGAAAATAGGGCTATGCACTGTAAAAATGCTCCTGATGGGTTCTGACTAAAATCTGATGGTCACGCTGTGTGCAACCAGAGGATATGCATCTACTAAGTGTCTGGACATGCACGGTCTGCGAACAGACTCACAAAAGTTCCAGATCACTTCCTCAGCTAACTAAACTGAACCCATGTCATGAAGTAGCTTGTCCACCTACACATAGGGTTAGATGTGCACGTGACATCCCCTCCTTTTCAAAGTGAGGTACTGGTACCGAACTGTATGGCGTCGAGGGAGATCGCCAACAGCGTCTGGAATCCTGGAAAGGACTCTTCGTGGACCCACTCAGAAGCGTGGTTCATGCGATACTTGAACTTCATAAAGGTCTGCAACGCTTGCTTCTTTGGGCCGCGTCAAAAGCGACACAAAGTCTTCTGTGGCTCCTTCAATGCTTCAACTTCGTCTATAGCCATGCGTCTACCTTCTTCAAGAATCTCTGAGGATGAAAATTCCTGAAACCACTTCCAACACAAAGACATGAATATACCCATTCCATGTAAAGTGACTGGAAAAATTATATTCCTTCGAAAAAACTGTGCATGCAATGCAGATGAACAAAGTGACAGAGTGCGAAACCGTTCATCAAACACACGCAAACAATGGGGTCCAAACTTATCTTTTTGATCTAAATCTATCAACTGTGGAAAATCACAAGGGAAATGCCAATGCTTGATGCTCAATCCTTCTTGTGCTCTTTCGGATACTGTGTCATGCCAAGGAAGAGACATGGAATGTGAATTCCTTGGGTGCAAACATTTTATCTTTTCATGAGTAATCCGCATACATCCGTGCTCATTCATGAGTGAATCGTGTTCATCGTACAATATGGCATGCCTGTGAAAAGGGATCACATAAGGACGGTGACTAAAATACAGGAAAGCATTACGAATGAAACACTTGAACAATACGTGTTGACTAATCATTCGAACACATAATACTTCCTGTGGGGGTTCTTTGGACCTCGACTCGAGAGCCAAGATCGGTTCTTCGTGATTGATCGAATCTTCCTGTGGGGGTTCTTTGGACCTCGACTTGAAAGCCAAGATCGGTTCTTTCGTGATTGATCGAATCTGCAATGAGGTTCGCTAACCTTCACTAGACAAGGTATCAACTAAACCATCATCCTTGTGAACAATCACATATTTATCCTGCAAGTCATCATGCTTTTGAAGAATCACATCTTGATCATGCAAATCATCATGCTTATCATCTCGCTTATCATTATCATGTAAATTATTTGTGTCGTGCTTTGGAGAAGACAAGACTGAGAGAGTCTCCTTCTCCTGAATCTCTCTAATCTGTGCCTGCACATTAGAAAAAAGTAAGACCAATGCGGCTTTTCTTTCATTGTGCTCACGCTCCATTTTGGCTCTTCTTTCTATGTTTTCACGCTCTATGGCTACCATTCTTTCTGCTTTTCTTGCTTCGCGTTCTAACTTCCTATCCATCATTATCTTATCGAAGGCCTCCATAGGAGTTAGTGCAATCCTTTGCGTAGATGGGGAAGGGGAGGGTCAGAGAAACCTCCTGGTGGCGAAAATTCTTCTTCACCACGTCCATGCTCATCACCTCCATGTGAAGTATCCATTCCGCTTCGAGTGATGACCATCCACTGAAGTCTTGGGTTCTTAAGTTCACGAGGACCTTGGGTTCTTGTGGGTATTGGGTTCTTGAGGTTTTGGAGTCTTGAGGTTCTTGAGGTTTCTTCTGTCTCTTGAAATCTGTGTTAGAGAAGGATCTTCTCTTTCCCGCGGGCGCACCCTTGGCGGCCTTGCGATCACACCAAGGTTGCTTTTTCCCACCTCACGTCGATTGGCCGGCCGCTAAGTGCACGGTCCGCTCTCAATGAGTGAAAAGAGAGACAAGGAGAGGCTGGACAAGCCCTTCTTTCTTGGGTTTCCTGTCACTCTTCAAAAACACGATTAGGAATGGACACGCCCAAGAGGACTTGGGTTACGTGCGACCGCAACAAGCAAAAAAAATTCTATGGTTCTTTCCTTGAGTGATACAGAACACTGCCAAAGCTCTGATACCAATGTAAGGTAGCGGATATGAATGTTGAACTTTGCTCAAGATGAGTGCTCCCAACTGTGCTCAAGGGTTCCTTTTACTTACAGAGGGGAGAGCCTTCCGTTCCTTTAGAGTGAGAGAGTGCAATGGACACAAACAAAGTGGATAAACACTGTGAATGAAGGTGCTGAGATTGAGCGATAGAGAGAGAAGAATACGACACCAGAATGTTGTCAAAATCCTCCTCCATTTTTTTTCAAAGTAATTTCTATTAACGGACGAGGAGCCCGCTCGCTGCTGCTGTTTCCCCTTCACTGTGCCATCGCCCCCCCCCCCCCCCCCCCGCCCCCCGCCTGCCCTCTCTGCTCCCCCTTGCTGCTTGTCCGCGCGTTGCCCCACCCCTGCTGTAGCAGCTCGCGACACTGCCGCTCTGCTGCAGCCTCGCCCGCTACTGCCGCCACTGCCACCTGCTCTGCCGACCCCCTGTTGTGCAGCCGCTCCCACCATTGCCGCCCCCGCCCGCTGCTGCTAGCGCTCTCGCATTAGCCGTCCCCACCCGTTGCCCCCCCCCCCGGGCCCGCCTGCTCTTTTTCCTCCGAGTTGCATCCTGCAAATCGGTACATACAGCATTGACTCCGTTTTGGGGCAGTGCTTTGCGTGCCTAGTTGCAGATTCCACCCACCATCCTCTTCTTACGCCACAGTTGGAGGCTCCAGGTTCGCCACAGAGGGACTCGCCTGAAGCCCCCTCGCCCGACCCCGCTGAGCCCACCATTCGACTTGCTCTTTCGCCGACAGAGCAAGCGAGCCTTGTCCGCAGAGGTAGAGCGTTTGCAGGCGACTTCGGTCATCTACAAGATTCTCGGCACCCGACCTAGCAGAGGAGAGCTGCGAGACCTTCTCCAGGCCTGCCTTCTCGCAGAGGTGGGCAAGATCTTGGATGTCCAGATTCTCGGACGGGGTACTACTAGATCGAGTTCGAGACCTCCGAGATGGCCTCCAAGGTCATAGCTATGAGTCCACTAGCCATCCGAGCATCACGCGCCCACTTTTGACAGTGGCGACATGGTTTTGACCTGACTTCGGATGTGCTAGCAGAGGAGGCAGACATCCCCATCTCAGTCTGCTTTCCGGGTTTACGGAGGGAGTACCTTCCACTTCTCTCCAGGATTGGCTCCGCCATCGGGACTGTCCTGGAGACACCTCGTACGGCAGTATCAGTAGCTGCCAAGGCGGCTGGCATCCCTTTAGTTCGAGTTTTGGTCAGAGATACCCACACGCTCCCGAAGGTTATCCTTCTGCCTCGGGTGAGTGGGGGTTGGTTTAGACAGAGCGTGGAGTACTCGGGTCTCCCGAACCAGTGCTTTATTTCTCAGACAGATGGGCCACCTAGCGAAGGCCTGTCCACGGAGGAGGCCACGACCTGCACCTCAGCCTCAGCCCCAGCCTGCCAAGGCTGGGGCCCGTAGCCCCATAGCCAGCGGCACAGCGCACAGATTCAGAGCCACCCTCCGAGCCTGGGGCTCCAGCGGAGGAGGGGTGGCAGTAGGCTCGTGGCCGTCGATGCCAGGGGCCACAACGACAGCCTGGCACTCAGAGTGGCCCTCAGGTGCCTACTCAGCAGCAGTGGGTTCCCACGGGTAACCGCTTTGGTCCTCTTGAGCAGGAGGAGCCCCCTACGCCAGCCTCCACCTCCGCTTCACCCTCGCCAGCCGCCCCACCTTCAGAGTTCCCCTCCTCCTCCTCATCCTCCCCTCCGCCCTCTGCTCCCGTCCAATCCCCACCTCGCCCCCCTCCCTCTATCGCCCCAGATCGCTTCTCTTCCTCTCCGCCCCCCCCCCCCCCCTCCCCGGCTCCTTCTCCCCCTCCTCCTGCTTCAGTACCACAGTCGACTCAGGAGACTGGTCCCTCGCCGGCGGCTAGGAGATCTCCTGGCAACGCTTTTGCCACGAGTCGCCCAGCGAGAGAGGGTCAGCCCTTCTTGCGGCCCCCTCTGCAGATTCAAACATCTTCCCTTGCAGCTATCCCTCGTGGTCTGACGAGCATTGACCTCCGATGCCGCTGGATTTCTTCGATTACGGGTTCACTCTCGCTTTCTCGGCGATTCCGCAGCAGACCACGAGGCAGCCTACTTCAGGGTCCATACTTTGTTCCTCGCCTCTAGGGAGACAGAGGCCTTGGACTCAGCAGTTGGTTTCTCCTTCCCCCTCTGTGGTAGGACAGAGACAGAGTGGTCCCTCGACTCAGTGGTGGGATGGTTGCATACACAGGTTCTCGAGTTCTATCACCACATGGGAGAACTTGGAGTTACAGATTTGCTGCAGACTTTGTGGCCACTGGACAAGTTTGCGGTGACACCCCCCGACTCAGCAGGATGTAGGCACATTGTGTACTTTTTTGCTGATACGCAGTGTTTGCCTTGCTATGTATACATTCATGAGGACTCCTGTACAGAGGAGGTTGCTTTACACACGGCTCGCTCTGCTTGGGCTTGGGCTAGGCACTCACTGCAGTCTCGCCTATCTAGAGGACGCTCGGATGCAGATTACTCCCCATCCAAGCCAGCCTCGAAGATAGCCCGTCTTGCTGCTACTGCAGCATATGTTCTCTCTCGCTCCCCATGAGGATCGTCTCGTGGAACGTGCAAGGACTAGGTGGGCCCCTGTTTCAGGGACAGCGGGGCCGATTTCGTCAGGAGCTTCAACGTTGCCTTGTGGGAGGAGAGATTGATCTCCTTATGCTTCAGGAGAACCATTTGTCTAAGAGCCGCATTCGGCGATGTGGTCAGATTTTGCGTGGACGATATGATACCTTTTGGTCAGCTACTTTTGGACCTGGAGGCATCCAAGTGGGGTATGTATTACTATTGCGGACTCATTGCAGCAGGCCATTGCGGGCAGAGGGATTATTGTGCTAGGCAGGGCTCAGTGGATTACTATGCAGGTTCAAGGTGGCCTTGTGGGCTTCCTGAACATCTATGCGCCCAATGTGGCGGGTGCTCATGCAGAGTTTTGGTCACAGATTATTGGTGTGTAGGAGGGGACTTCAACATGTTGGAGGACCCTTCTGACAAGATCGGAGGCAGCCATGCTACTGTGCATGGAGTCAAGTTAGCAGCTTGGGAGAGGTTGTGTATGACTTTGAGGGTCTCGGATACATGGCAGCATTCTGGCTTTGTGAGGCCTCCAGAGAGTCTTGCCTTCTCTAGATCGGACCGCAGAGTGGGAGGAGTGAATCTATCGCGGATAGATCGCTTCTACACTAGTGACCACTTCAGTGACTTGGGGGGATCAGTGGGCATCCTGACAGGGACGTCCTTCTCGGACCATGCACCAGTGATCCTCACAGTGGCAGACAGGCAGAGGAGTGGGAGCACGATGCTTCGCATCCGAGAGCGGGTCTTGTTGGACTCAGCACTCAGAGAGAGGGTAGAGGCTCTCTGGACAAAGGGCATGGAAAGCTAGGCTCTACCTGCAGACAGAGTGGACTTAGGCCTAGCTCAGCTTAGCCACTCTTTTCTCCAGGAGTCTCTGGCTCGGCAGGCTGCAACGAGAGAGGAGGAGCAGCGTCTCAGACGAGGCATTGCTTCACTACAGAGGATGCAGGAGCAGCATCCAGACAGTCCATGGTTGGAGGACCATTTACAGCAGGCTCGACAGGAGCTTGCTTGCACAGAGGAGAGGCGTCATGAGTTTGCATTTCACCGACAGGCATCTTAGTGGACTCAGGTGGGTGACAGAGTGACAGGTGTTTTTTTTGAGACAGTGGGATCTCGGCACTCTCGGCACGCATGCCAAGGTCAATCAGTTGAGGAGACCCGATGGGTCAGTTGTTTGTGAGCCCGAGGATATGCGTGTAGTTGCTACTGACTTTTACCGTGGGTTACTGTCGGCTGAGCCCAAGTCAGAGCGACAGGATGCATGCAGGGAGCAGGTTTGGGCACAGATGCCTTGTCTTGTGACTGAGGAGATGCGCCAGAGGCTAGAGATGCCTCTTCAGCTTGAGGAGCTGCACACGACTCTTAGGGCCCTCCCTCGTGGTAGCTGTCCAAGTGAGGATGGGGTGACTCCCAGCTTTTTCTTGGAGTACTGGGACCTGCTTGGCCCAGATCTTTGTAGTGCCTTTCAGTGCACACACGCGTGATGCCGGATAGCATGAGTGAGGGCCTGATTTACCTCATTCCAAAGGAGGGTGGCTCCTTGGATGAGATTGGACAGTGCGCCCCATCACCATCCTCAACTCAGCCTACAAAATTCTTGCCAAGGCTCTGAGTTTGAGGATTCAGCCACTTTTGGAGAGCCTTATACATGGAACTCAGACAGGTTTTGTCAAGGAACGCAGTATCCTTGACAACATCTTCACTTTCTGGGAGGCTTCTGCCCTGGCACGGCTCCGTGGGGAGGACCTTGTGATTCTTCTTCTCGATTTTGAGAATGCATACGACAGAGTTGACTGGGACTTTCTAGAGGGCACTCTACGCAGGATGGGCTTCTCAGATGCTTGGATCAGAGGGGTGTCAACTTTGTACAAACAGGCTCACAGTCAGGTGCTTTTGGCAGGAGGTAGAGGTGAGCGCTTCATGCTCACACGATCGGTCAGACAGGGTTGTCCTCTTGCCCCCTTTCTCTTTCTGTTCTATGCGAAGGCAATGAGCAGATTTTTGGTGTCACAACAGGTTGGTCTGAGGGGCTTAGCGCTCCCTATACGGGGGGATGAGCTTCTGGACGCTGATTTTGCCGACGACTCAGCCTTATACTTAGAGGGCCAAGAGGCCAATCTACACAGTTGTGAGCAGGCTTTGGAGACCTTCTGTTATGCATCGGGGGCACTGATCAACTGGAGAAAGAGAGTGGCTTTCTCAGTTGGCAGTGCTCCTGTGCCAGATTGGATGCCAGGAGAGGGTTTCAGGTGGATTCCCCCAGGGACTGCAGTTCGGTACTTGGGTTGTCAGGTTGGTTTGGACTTGTCCCCCGAGCAGCAGATTGCTCCTCTTCTCCTATCCATCAGGAAAAAGCTGTTATATTGGAGCTCAGCACGACTTTCACTGGCTGGTAGAGTAGTAGTTGCGAACCAGGTGCTGTTGGCGACTATGTGGTACATCACTTCTTGCTGGATCTTCTCGAGTTCTTGTCTCAGCCAGGTTGAGAGGCTGATCAGGAACTTCCTTTGGTCAGGTCGTGACACTCAGATTGCCCGAGCCAAGGTGGCTTGGTCGGTCATCACACTTCCTTGTTCTCAGGGAGGGCTTGGGATCATTGATCCAGCACAGCAGAGCAGAGCCCTTGTTGGGAAGTTCGTCGTCAGAGGACTTCGTCCACGCGAGGAGCCCTGGAAGGATTTCTTGCTGCAGAGGCTTCATGCCAGGGTGCCTCAGTCAGGAGGCCCTTGGCAACCTTCGACCAGATGGATCTTTACAAAGTTGCGCCGAGTTGGTTTGAGCAGGATATTGGAGGACCGTTTCGTTGTCAGTTTTCTTCAATCTTGGGAGCTCTTACGGCGTGGCCTAGAGCAGAGACAGCCGACGTGTACGGAGGAGCGCCTTCGGCAGCCCCTCGTCTGGAACCCCATGGTTAGCACTCAGAGAGGCCACTTGGTTGGGAGTCGGCCTCATGTTTCTTGGGGTCCCATGGCAGCAGGTCCAGCGCTCTCTCTAGGTGACTGGCTAGAGTTCACAGGTTTGTCAGAGGAGGTGCAGGGTTTCCAGCTACAGGGCATGAGAGGGGTGCAGAGCATGTGTCACGACATCTTAGAGTCAGTTACAGTTGAGTGACTCACGCCTCTCGAGCCAGTAGCACCCCGGTGGATGGGAGCCTTCACACGACTGGAGGTTCTCATTTCAGTCAGGGCTTGCTTAGAGACTGTCCCAGCCCTCTTCTTCGAGCTTCAGGGTGGGGTACGATTACAGCGAGTTGCAGTAGAGGCCCCGCAGGTAGCAGAGTGCTGTTTCCAGAGGATCGGAGTTGTGGGCATCTGTGGAAGGACTTGCGTCATAGACCCTGACCCAACAGCTCTTGAGACTGGACACTGGAGGCTATGGGCTTGGGAGTGTTGTCCGATGGCACGAGTACAGTGGGATCCTGGTGAGTGGCTATGGAGGGACCTCTTCTCTTCTACAGACCGCCCAGGAGTCCTCTTCTTTCAGTACACTGTTCGGCTTGGACGTCATATGTTTGCAGCACAGAGAGAGGTCTGCCCCATGTTTCTTGGGGTCCCATGGCAGCAGGTCCAGCGCGCTCTCCAGGTGACTGGCTAGAGTTCACAGGTTTGTCAGAGGAGGTGCAGAGTTTCCAGCTACAGGGCATGAGAGGGGTGCAGAGCATGTGTCAGGACATCTCAGACTCAGTTCCAGCTGAGTGGCTCACGCCTCTCGAGCCAGTAGCACCCAGGTGGATGGGAGCCTTCACACGACTGGAGGTTCTCATTTCAGTCACGGCCTGCTCAGAGACCGTCTCAGCCCTGCTCTTCGAGCTTCAAGGTGGGGGACGATTACAGCGAGTTGCGGTAGAGGCCCCGCAGGTAGCAGAGTGTTGTTTCCAGAGGATCCGAGTTGTGGGCATCTGTGGGAGTGTTAACCCTCACGGCACACGGACACCCTATGATCTATAAACGTTGTATTATTTATTTAAGTAGAGTCAGGTACCGGGCTTGTCGGACCAATAGGAAAAGGGTAAGAGTGATCGCCAATGAGAGGCGCACTTTAACTTGGACATTCAAGGGATTAGTTGGCTAAGCATGGGCGCCCAAGTGTGAATGGGGTGAGCTCCTATAAAAGCCAACTAAACCTAATTTTTACTCATTCTCTCATTTGTGCAATTGAAGAGTGCTCTTGCTCCATCTCCATCTTCTTCTTCTTCACCTCCTTGTGTGTGTGTGTGAGAGAGAGAGAGAGAGGGAGAGTGTGTGTGCGATCGAGCATTACGAAGGCACGACGGCGGCGAAGCGGTTGAGCGCGGCACGACTGCAGCTTCTTCTTCATCGCGGCGAGGAATCCACCACGAAGGCGAGCGTAGAGCGGTGAGTGACACACCCTTTGTTCTCTTGAGCTTGCTAGTTTAGGCTTGTTATGTGCTTGGAGCCGTTTGTGGCTCGCACACGGTGTATTGGCAAGTCCCTTGCTTCGACAGTGCGGCAAGGAGCGCACATTTTTGGCGCCGTTGCCGGGATATGCCCTACACTAAGCTCGGTTAGCACTTTACGCTTCCTTGTGGTGCAATTTCTATCATAGGAAAGGCAGGGAAGGAGTGTGTGGAGATTTCTGTTTTTTGCGTTTTTTGCATTTGCTGTCAAGTTTCAATTTCTGCTATTGTCTGCGTTTTTTCAATTTCTGCAATTTTTGCATTTTCAAGTTCGGCGTTTTCAATTTCTGCAATTTTCTGCATTTCTGCGTTTTTTTAAATTTCTGCAATTTCTGCATTTTCTGCAATTTTCTGCATTTCTGCGTTTCTGCGTTTTTCAATTTTCTGCATATCTACCCAAGCCCAAGCCCAAGCCCAAGCCCAGGCCCAGGCCTCAGTCCTCAGTCTTATGATATATACTAGACTCACTCTTATATATATACCCTACTCCCTCAAGAGAGAATGAGAGCATGTGGGACAAGTCCTCCACTCTCCTCCTTTCTCTTCCCACTTGCACCCTTAGACTTTCTAGTTTGGGCCTAGTTCCCTACTAGAAATTGACAGTTTTAGGGATTCCGAGGGCATAGAGTGACCAAACGGAGGGCTGTAAAGCACGGCACGACCCTCTGACCGATACGCTCATTTCGAGCTATCACACGGCCCATTCCACGACACGCTCTAAAAAATCTAGCAAAAAAACAAACAAAAAACACGCTAAAAACTAGTCACAAGACCTCCTAGAGCAGCTTTTTGACACCTTAAGGTATCAAAAGCACATGCACTTATGCTCTGGGCGGGTGCTAGAACACGAGCATATTGAGGGTGCCTCTGTTCATACGGACACCCATTACCCATCCACGATAAGCTCTAGACCCTCAGCGGGGACACAAGGTAGCACCACCCAAGACCCTAAAATAGCCGCTAGTGATTCCTCCTCCGACTCAGAAATCATGGAAGCATACCCTACCCAAAACACTGAGAGAGAAGGCCATGCACCTCCCGAAGCTCCACAGCCTAGTACTAGTATGTTTAGCCGTTTCATGGAAACATTAGGTAGAGCTACTCGCTCGGAACCTGATGCAAATGAAGCACACGAAGGGGGTGGGGAAGTGGACTCTCCTTTCACATCACACGTGGACCCCACACCCCCAAAGAGTGTCCATGTGGATATCCTACCAACTTCTTACCAAGAAGGCCCTGTTGAGCTGCCTCCTTCAGAAGTTCCCTCTAGAGTACCGTTGGTGACAAGTAAAACCACGGGGAGCAACATTGCTTCTACCTCACAAGAAACCATTAACATGTCGACTCTAGAAGGATTGTTCATTAATGATCATTGGACATACGACCTCCACACTGAGGTGTTGACGGATCTACACTCTGGCCACGCCTACCATGTAGGATGGATAGAGATTGTACAATCCACCTCTAGTGCCACGAGCATCGAAGATCAACAGAAAATGATCTGTAATGTTATCCATGGCATTATTCAATCAGAAAGGCAAAACCGAGGGGTAAATATACTCTCAACTGGCCCCATGAGATTTCTGGATACGAGCAAGGCTCAACAGCCTACTCTATCTCAAATGGAGACTCCTCTAATGAGCCCCATGGACCCATCTTATGTCATTTCACCTGGGGTCTCTATGCAATCTGAGCCTCCGAGCGAAAAATTTAGCTTCCCTAACTTGGCTCAACCCTCTATTAAGGAAAACACAGTGCTCACTCCAGGGATAAGCCTGACAGACAATGTACCGATGACATCTACGGTTAGCGCAGTGCCACTACCTAGTGTTGTAGTACCTAATATGGGGCCTCGACCGTATGTGCCTCTAGCCCCTTATGCACACATGGCCCCCACACCTCCAATTGTACCACTTGCTTATGCTCCTCGAGTGCCGCTCCCTAGCTCTTATCCGAGTGGACCTATGCCCGGTTATGTTCCATATCCTGCATCATCCACACATATGCCAAGACCGGTACCCGTTCCTCTCCCACATATGATTCCAAGAGTACCTCCACCGGCCCTGCCTCCTCACATAGGTGACTTGGCAGCGTTTGCTCAAACCATAGGTCGATCTATCACGGAAAATATGTGTCATGCATCTGATAGAGAGCCTAGAAGTAAGGCAGTACAAATTGCCAAACTCACGCAAAAATTCAATGGGGACGAAGATGCTAGGAAACACATTGAAGTGTTTGAACAAGTATGTGATTCCTTAGGGGAACGCAACGAACTACATAAGTGCAATGCCTTAAGCTTGACATTAAGTGGGAAGGCTGGAGATTGGTATATGACCCTAAGGGTGGACGAGAAAACAATCTACCCTACCCTTCGATGGTTGTTTTCTAAAGGAGTACATACGAGAAGGTGTGCTTTGGGGTGTAGCATCTCAGCTACAGAAGGCCGAACGTAAGGAAGGAGAGTCAGTAAGGGACTTCATTAGTCGTCTAAAGCACTTAAACTCTCGTTGCCCTGTAAATGAGCGCTTCAACAATAACCAACTGCTTGATCGATTCATTCGAGGATTGAGGAATGAAGGAATCTATAATGGACTAGTGATTAGAGGTATCACAACCTGGGAAGATGTCACTGCCAATGCAATCCAATTAGAGGACAACTTGATGATAGCAGGCATGAGGGTGTCTACTGACACGAGATCCACTAGCTCACAAGCCATTGAGTATGAACCCATGACTGCAAAGCCCATTGCCAATGAGCCAAAGGTATTTGAGACCTTCTTGACAGACCTCACCAAGGCAATCCAAGAGTCTCTTAAGGATAATCGACCCCCTCAAAATAGTCACATGTATCCAAGAAGGGAGCAACAATGGTGTTCCATTTGCTTAGGTCCACATAGCACTAGTGAGTGCCCTACGTTTAGAGTAAAATTTAATGGAACTTGCAACGCATGTGGTAGGTATGGTCACCAAGCTAAGGATTGTTTAATGATCAAACGCATGATGGCAAATAGACCACCTGTAGCCTGGACGGATGCACCTCGAGCTCCTGTATTGATGCCTACTCCACCTGTTGAGCAACTACCGCAACACATGGTCCCTAGATCTCAAAATGTTGTACAAGCTACACCGTTACCACCTCCTGTGCTAGGACCGCAGCCCCCGCATCCAAGAGTTGCCCCTATGAACCAAGTGGCTTGCGAGCCATCTAATGCTTATGCAGATGGTTGTGAGGAGGAAATAGACACTAGTATTGCCTACGGACTTGATACATTGGAAGAGTGTCCTATATACTACATGGAAGATTGTTGGGGGCAAGTCAAGCCGGTTTATCAAGCTGCTGCTCTCGCATCCAGAGGTCAAAATATCAACACCCAGACTAGGAGGCCACCTCTTCAATGCTACGAGTGTGGTGGACCACATCGAGTAGCGGAGTGCCCTATTAGGCTGCAAAAGAATGCTGCACAGATGCAAATGAATCAAGGGAGCACGTCTGCAATGCCAATACTCAGATGTAATCGTTGTGGCATAGATCACTTGATTGCCCAATGCCCCTATAACCCAAATGCGCCTAAAATCACACCCCTGAATTTGGTCGAAATTGCTAGTGTGACATCGCCAATACCACCCGTCGCACCCGCTTATGCGATTACACGGTCCATGCTTCAAGGGCCAGGACATATCCTCGAAGAGAGAGATACCGCGTCAGTTATCCAAGCAAAGAAAAAGAAGACACGAAGGAAGAAGTCGCAGAATACGGAAAATTCAAAGCCAAGTTCCAAAACAAACATAGGAACAGGAGATGACCCCGTGTATATGAATGACCTCGAGGATGATTCAGATTCAGTCGAGACAATGGAGACTAGAACCAATACCACAAGGGGAAAGACCGACACAGAAAACCGTAACATGGAACCAAATGAAAACCGAATAAGAGAAAACCATAAAGAGCCTCTGAAAACACCACAAGTGTTTCCAAATCCAATCCAAGACCCCCAAGATAAACCGCAGGGGCAAAAAGGGAAGAATCGTAAAAAGAAGATTGGGACGTACCCAAACCCAGTAGACGAGATTAAGCAGGTGAAACATCTAAGAGGTTTAGTGGAGGAGACTCAAAGGAAACTAGAACCAGAACCCATGCATGTCAAAATTCATGACACAGTGTTTCCCACGCAAGTTCATCCACCTCACATGAACCATAGACCGTTAGCCATATCTAGTATCATCCAAGAAGGGAGTGAGGACGGGACATCAGAAAGTGAGCATACACCCTTCTTGTTGGAAAGGATGTTTAACGAAGGAATACCTGATCCCATTGAGGAATATGAGATTCCATCCTCACCAGTTCCTAGTCAAGGACCTACACCCTGCAAAACGCCAATGAATGTTGCCAAACTAGTGGACTTCATGTCTTCTGAGGTCCGAACCACGATCATAGCAAAGCTGTTTGGAGATCCTGAGTTATTCCTTGCACTTCGAGCATTCCTTAACGGAGAGCTACGAACGGGATTACCGCAGTTTGCGCAACCAAATAGGCCTGACTCGATTATGATTGATGAGGAAAATCATGTGCAATCACTTGACTTAGATGGACATGAGTCTGTGATCGAGGTACCCATTAACGAATTAGGGCAGTATTTTGAAGGCGACGAGTCTAATGCGACCCTACCCATCACTACCAAGGGATTAACTATAAAGGGAATTCTTGATGGTGGTGCGGGAGTTAGCATCGTTACAAAAGATTGTTGGGAATCCATGGGAAAACCCCGCCTCAGTGTTACTAACATTGTGGTAAAGATGGCAAATGGTACCATAGCCAAACCTATGGGGATGCTCAAGGATCTTAAGGTCAAAGTTCTAGGACACAAGGTACGACATACATTCATTGTAATGGATTTCTCTAAACACCTTATGTCATATGAAATGATTTTAGGACGACCATTCATGAGGGAAGCACAAATGGTTCACGATTGGTCTAAAAATCATGTCTATTTGCAATTCCAAGACTCTGTCCTTAGAGTGGATTTGGTGTCTGGTAAGGTACACCCCTTAGGGAGTAAAACCATTATTGATCATCGCTCTGACACCACAGTTCACTCGGCCCCACTACAATATTGTTACACTTGTAAGAAGGATACAGACATTGGCCAAGATTCTCCTTGTATGGATATCCTACATGGGATGACTGAATCAGACAATGTGGATTGGGTCCACCTATTAACATGCAAAACTTGCTGAAACGATCAACAATTGTCAAACATTGAGTGTTCCTTGAATGAAAACTAGGTGAAAGGTTAGTCACAAAATCCATGGAAATATCTTGAAAAGGTCCATCGAGAATAGACAGCGGAAGCAAGAGGCATTGCTTCTTACCCCGAGGAGCTTTTACCTTTTGACATATAATGAACTGTGTGACATAATGAAACACATCTTTTCGCATTTTAGGCCAATAAAAGAATCTTTCTATTTTTTCCAAAGTGGTATTCATTCCCTTGTGCCCACCCGTGAGAGAATCATGTGCATCATGCAATATGGTTGGCCTGAGAGAGGGCAACATACATAGACATTGACGAAAATACAGCAAACCATCACGAACGAGATAGTTGCTTGGCCCTTGGGAAGCAAGAGCCTGCAACCATTGCTTACCAAAATCGGAATACGCATATTGGTTCTTCATGCTGTCAAAAGATACCCCCTCTATAGAAATTGTCGATCCTGACTCGAGCCAATCTGACTCCAACCAAAATCTGTCCTTTGCAACTCAACGCATCTACAACAAGGTTAGCTTTTTCAAACACATACTCAATCAAACCTCCAAATTGCTCAAAAAATTGTGACCACTTTGCTTGGCGATCTCTCCAATGTGCACTAGGCATAGACTGGAGCCACTTGAGGGCTTGGTGATCTGTGCGAACTGGAAACTCTCTACCATAAAGAAAATGCTTCCAATGCTTAAGAGAGTGAATGACAGATAAAAGTTCTTTGTCATAAACTGAATAATTCTTTTCTGCTTTATTGAGCTAAGGAAAGCTACTCGACGACCTTGCTGCTAAAGCACAACGTCGATGGCGATATTGCTCGCATCCGTCCATACCTCAAAGGGGTCATCCCAAGAGGCAAGGGTAAGACACGGTGCTTATGTCACCGCAACCTTGAGAGCTGCGAAAGCAAGACAAGAATGCATATCATATGCAGTTTTGGAAAATCCTAATTACGTACTTGTTCCACCTTCGCGGGGTCTAGCTTGACGCCTTCTGCAAAAATGATATAACCTAGATAAGTAACTTCAGTGAGAAAAAAATCAGATTTCTTAGCTGCAATGTACAACTGACACTCATCCAAACGGGTTAGTACCCTTTCGACATCCTTTTCATGTTGTTCCCACGATGCAAAAAAAATGAGAATATCATCCAGAAAGATAAATACACACACATACCAACCATATCACCGAAACGGCCTACCATGAGACGATTAAATGTATCCACGGCACCTGTTAATCCAAAAGGCATAACAACATGCTCCCATTGCCCTCGCTCTTTGGGAAAAGCGGTTTTGAAAATGTCGCCTTTGAATACCCGTACCTGATGGTATCCACTCTTGAGATGGACTTTACTGAAAACCTTTGTCCCATTGAGCCTATCAAGGATATACTCAATGCGAGGCATCGGAAACTTGTTCTTGACAGTCATCTTGTTCAATGCCCTGTAATCAACACACAAACGAGACGAACCATCTTTCTTTCGGACAAAAAAAATAGGAGCAGCAAAAGGACTTACACTAGGACGTATGAATCCTCTAGCCACCAACTCCGTGAGTTTCTGTTCTAACTCTTCCTCCTGTGTCTTGTTCAAACGGTGGGGAGCCTTACTGACAGGCTGTGTCCCCCTCCATAATCTCGATGCGATGGTCCTCCGGTCGCTCAGGTGGGAGACGGGATGGAAGATCATCCTGCAAAAAGAGATGCTTAAACTTGGTAAACAAAGTTGAATACTTGTCTGGAGCCTGAATGCTCTAGGAAACTGGAGCAGCATAGATAAATGCCGCTTGTGCTCCTCGTCGTAATTCACGATTTACCTGCACATGAGAAATAAGAGGCAAAGAATGCAAACCCTCCTCACCACGAATGATCATGGGAGAGTCAGTCTTGGCCTTTAATGTGTGAGTGTTGGCCTCCCAATCAATGAGAGGGTTATGCTCACGAAACCATCTAATGCCCAAAAGCATATCACATCCTCAGAGAGGAGACACGAGAAATTTTCTACAGAAAGCAGCTTGTTGAACTGTAAACAACACATCAAAGGCACTCTTTTGTGATGAGAGAGTCCATACCGGGAGTGAAGCCAGACACCTCGAGATGAAATTTCTGACTAACCTCTAGGTGGGCTCTCTCAACAAGAGAGGCACTAATCACATCATGCATACTGCTTGGATCAAACAATATGATAAAACGCTGACCCTTTACATGACCATAACACTTCATAAGAGACTCATCAATGTGTGTGTCAGAGACATGAGAAGATTCAGCTTGGTTCATTAAAGTGCTTGTGGTTGCTATGGGTGCCTTAGGTTCTTTAGGTGGGGCTGTCTTAGGACAAGCCTTCTTAATGTGACCCTTGATGAGACATTGATAACATCTACCTTCCTTAGCATAAATCACCTGTTCTTCAGCCGTTATGTATCCTCCTACAATTCCTTGTGCGGCTTTTTCATCCGGGGTTAGCTTAGGTTTTGCAGGTGCTTTAGCTTTTTTTCCGAGAAAAAGATCCTTCTATTAGTTAATGAGAACTGCCCATAGGACTACATCCACCTCTGCAAGAGAGGGCTACAACAAGCATGATGGGGAGACTCTCCCAATGAAAAAACAGCATATGTACAATGAGGCTAAATCAAGAGATGGGAGGAGGGAAGAGCCACACAGGTGGACAGTAGTGCCATCTGAGCACCCCCTAGACTATGGTGTAGAAAGGCCTAGGGCGCCAGAGTCGAAGCAAAGCCTCGCGGCGCTCCCGCATGCGTTCGGAGCTACCCTGTAGTCCCTCAAGCTGTCCTCTGAGAGTATGGATCAGCTCTAGCCAAAAGTCACGAACAGTCTCTACTCGTGGCACAGGGCGAGCCTCAAAGATGCAAAAACAGCGGTCCCGCCAGATGAACCAAAGTGTGAGGCCACTGATGAGCTCCCAACACTCCTCTCTCTCACTGCACCACTCCTGTGGAGTAAGCTCTGTAGCAGGCTGGAGTGTAGGTCGCCCCCCCTGCATCACTATCATCCTGCTAGTGGAAGATAGCTCAAACTGAAGTGCCGGGCCGGTGAGTGTGGACCAAGCCGTTACCCCCCAAGTGTACTGTGGAGCCGTGGAGAGAGCAGGCATCAGCCGAAGAACTCGTAGCCACACTTGCTGGGCCGAGGGACAGTCCCAAAGACAATGACGCTGACTCTCCACCAACTGGTCACAGGCTGCACATGCGGCCGGGAGACCACTATGCACAAGCCAACTCCCTACTGCTGTGGCTCTGTGTGCAACCAGCCACTGAAACAAAGTGACGCGCCTCGCCTGTCTGGAGTTCCACAGCCTCTGCCAAAAGGCTGCCAAGCACTCGACTGTGAGGCCCTCCTCCTGCCAATGACGTGCTGCAGCGGGGCAGGCCTCTCTCTGTGCTGCAAGCATATGACGTCCAATCCGAACAGTGTACTGAAAGAAGGGGACTCCTGGGCGGTCTGCTGAAGAGAAGAGGTCCCTCCATAGCCAGTGGACAACACTCCCAAGCCCATAGCCTCCAGTGTCCAGTCTCAAGAGCTGTTGGGTCAGAGTCTATGATGCAAGTCCTCCCACAGATGCCCACAACTCGGATCCTCTGGAAACAGCACTCTGCTACCTGCGGGGCCTCTACTGTAACTCGCTGTAATCCTCCCCCACCCTGAAGCTCGAAGAACAGGGCTGGGACAGTCTCTAAGCAAGCCCTGACTGAAATGAGAACCTCCAGTCGTGTGAAGGATCCCATCCACCGGGGTGCTACTGGCTCGAGAGGCGTGAGCCACTCAGCTGGAACTGACTCTGAGATGTCCTGACACATGCTCTGCACCCCTCTCATGCCCTGTAGCTAGAAACCCTGCACCTCCTCTGACAAACCTGTGAACTCTAGCCAGTCACCTAGAGAGCACGCTGGACCTGCTGCCATGGGACCCCAAGAAACATGAGGCCGACTCCCAACCAAGTGGCCTCTCTGAGTGCTAACCATGGGGTACCAGACGAGGGGCTGCCGAAGGCGCTCCTCCGTGCACGTCGGCTGTCTCTGTTTTAGGCCATGCCGTAAGATCTCCCAAGATCGAAGCAAACTCACAGCGAAGCGGTTCTCCAGTCTCCTGCTCACACCAACTCGGCGCAACTCTGTAAAGATCCATCTGGTCGAAGGTTGCCAAGGGCCTCCTGACTGAGGCACCTTGGCACGAAGCCTCTGTAGCAAGAGCTCCTTCCATGGCTCCTCGCCTGGAAGAAGGGCTTTGCTCTGCTGTGCTGGATCAATGATCCCAAGCCCTCCCTGAGAACAAGGAAGTGTGATGACCGACCAAGCCACCTTGGCTCGGGCAATCTGAGTGTCACTTCCTGACCAAAGGAAGTTCCTGAGCAGCCTCTCTACCTGGCTGATACAAGAACTCAAGAAGATCCAGCAAGAAGTGATGTACCACATAGTCACCAACAACACCTGGTTGGAAACTACTACTCTACCAGCCAGCGAAAGTCGTGCTGAGCTCCAATGTAACAGCTTTCTCTTGATGGACAGGAGAAGAGGAGCAATCTGTTGCTCGGGGGACAAGTCCAAACCAACCTGACAACCCAAGTACCGAACTGCAGTCCCTGGGGAAATCCACATGAAACCCTCTCCTGGCATCCAATCTGGCACATGAGCACTGCCAACCGAGAAAGCCACTATCTTTCTCCAATTGATCAGTGTGCCCGATGCACAACAGAAGGTCTCCAAAGCCTGCTCACAACTGTGTAGATTGGCCTCCTGGCCCTCTAAGTACAAGGCTCAGTCGTCGGCGAACTTAGCGTCCAGAAGCTCATCCCCCCATATAGGGAGAGCTAAGCCCCTCAGACCAACCTGCTGTGACACCAAAAATCTGCTCATCGCCTCCGCATAGAACAGAAAGAGAAAGGGGGCAAGAGGACAACCCTGTCTGACCGATCGTGTGAGCATGAAGCGCTCACCTCTACCTCCTGCCAAAAGCACCTGACTGTGAGCCTGTCTGTACAAAGCTGACACCCCTCTGATCCAAGCATCTGAGAAGCCCATCCTGCGTAGAGTGCCCTCTAGAAAGTCCCAGTAAAATCTGTCGTATGCCTTCTCAAAATCGAGAAGAAGAATTACAAGGTCCTCCCCACGGAGCCGTGCCAGGGCAGAAGCCTCCTAGAAAGTGAAGATGTTGTCAAGGATACTGCATTCCTTGACAAAACCTGTCTGAGTCCCATGCATAAGGCTCTCCAAAAGTGGCTGAATCCTCAAACTCAGAGCCTTGGCAAGAATTTTGTAGGCTGAGTTGAGGATGGTGATGGGGCACCACTGTCGAATCTCATCCAAGGAGCCACCCTCCTTTGGAATGAGGTAAATCGGGCCCTCACTCATGCTATCCGGCATCACTCCTGTGTGCAGAATGTACTGAAAGGCACTACAAAGATCTGGGCCAAGCAGGTCCCAGTACTCCAAGAAGAAGCTGGGAGTCAGCCCATCCTCACCTAGACAGCTACCACGAGGGAGGGCCCTAAGAGCCGTGTGCAACTCCTCAAGATGAAGAGGCATCTCTAGCCTCTGGCGCATCTCCTCAGTCACAAGACAAGGCATCTGTGCCCAAACCTGCTCTCTGCATGCATCCTGCCGCTCTGACTGGGGCTCAGCCGCCGACGGTAACTCACGGTAAAAGTCAGTAGCAACTGCACGCATATCCTCGGGCTCACAAACAACTGACCCATCGGGTCTCCTCAACTGATTGACCTTGGCATCCGAGTGCCGAGGTCCCACTGTCTCAAAAAAAAGCACTTGTCACTTTGTCACCCACCTGAGTCCACTGAGATGCTTGTCAGTGAAAGACAAACTCATGACGCCTCTCCTCTGTGCAAGCAAGCTCCTGTCGAGCCTGCTGTAACTTCTCCTCCAACCATGGACTGTCTGGATGTTGCTCCTGCATCCTATGTAGTGAAGCAATGCCTCGACTGAGATGCTGCTCCTCCTCTCTCGCTGCAGCCCGTCGAGCGAGAGAATCCTGGAGAAAAAAGTGGCTAAGCTCAGCTAGGCCTAAGGCCAGTCTGTCTGTAGGTAGAGCCTAGCTGTCCATGCCCTCTGTCCAAAGAGCCTCTACCCTCTCTCTGAGTATTGAGTCCAACAAGACCCGCTCTAGGATCCGAAGCATCGTGCTCCCACTCCTCTGCTTGTCTGCCACAGTGAGGATCACTGGTGCATGGTCCAAGAAGGATGTCCCTGCCAGGATGCCCACTGATCCCCCCAAGTCACTGAAGTTGTCACTAGTGTAGAAGCGATCTATCTGCGATAGATTCACTCCTCCCACTCTGCAGTCCGACCTAGAGAAGGAAAGACTCGCTGGAGGCCTCACAAAGCCAGAATGTTGTCATGTATCCGAGACCCTCAAAGTCATACACAACCTCTCCCAAGCTGCTAACTCGACTCCATGCACAGTAGCATGGCTGCCTCCGATCCTGTTAGAAGGGTCCTCCAACATGTTGAAGTCCCCTCCTACACACCAATGGTCAACTTGTGGCGAAGACTCAACAATCTGTGACCAAAACTCTACACAAGCACTCGCCACATTGGGCGCATAGATGTTCAGGAAGCCCACAAGGCCACCTTGAACTTGCATAGTAATCCACTGAGCCCTGCCTAGCACAATAATCCCTCTGCCCACAATGGCCTGCTGCAATGAGTCCGCAATAGTCATACATACCCCACCTTGGATGCCTCCAGGTCCAAAAGCAACTGACCAAAAGGTATCATATCGTCCACGCAAAATCTGACCACTTCGCCGAATGCGGCTCTCAGACATATGGTGCTCCTTAAGCATAAGGAGATCAATCTCTCCTCCCACAAGGCAACGTTGAAGCTCCTGACGCAATCGGCCCTGCTGTCGCTGAAACAGGGGCCCACCTAGTCCCTGCACGTTCCACGAGACGATCCTCATGGGGAGCGAGAGAGAACAGATGCTGCCGCAGCAGCAAGACGGGCTATCTTCGAGGCTGGCTTGGATGGGGAGTAATCCGCATCTGAGCGTCCTATAGATAGGCGAGACTGCAGTGAGTGCCTAGCCCAAGACCAAGCAGAGCGAGCCGTGCGTAAAGCAACCTCCTCTGTCCAGGAGTCCTCATGAATGTATACATAGCAAGGAAAACACTGCGTATCAGCAAAAAAGTACACCACAATATGCCTACATCCTGCTGAGTCTGTCGGTGTCACTGCAAACTTGGCCAGTGGCCACAAAGTCTGCAGCAAATCTGTAACTGCAAGTTCTCCCATGTAGTGAGAGAACTTGAGAACCTGTGTATGCAACCATCCCACCACTGAGTCGAGGGACCACTCTGTCTCGGCCCTACCAGAGAGAAGGAGAACCAACTGCTGAGTCCAAGGCCTCTATCCCCCTAGCGGGGAGGAACAAAGCATGGACCCTGAAGCAGGCTGCCTCGTGGTCTGCTGCGGAATCGCCGAGAAAGCGAGTGAACCCGTAGTCGAAGAAATCCCAGCGGCGTCGGAGGTCAATGCTCGTCAGACCACGAGGGATAGCTGCAAGGGAAGATGTCTGAATCTGCAGAGGGGGCCGCAAGAAGGGCTGACCCTCTCTCGCTAGGCGACTCATGGCAAAGGCGCTGCCAAGAGATCTCCTAGCCGCCGGCGAGGGACCAGTCTCCTGAGTCGACTGTGGAACTGGAGCAGGAGGGGGGAGAAGGAGCTGGGGGGGGCGGAGGGGAAGAGGAGCGGGGTGGGGCGACAGAGGTAGAGAGGCGAGGTGGGGAGTTGACGGGAGCAGAGGGCGGGGGAGAGGATGAGGAGGAGGAGGGGAACTCTGAAGGGAGGCGCTGGCGAGGTGGTGAGTCGGAGGTGGAGGCTGGCGTAGGGGGCTCCTCCTGCTCAAGAGGACCAAAGCGGTTCCCCGTGGGAACCCACTGCTGCTGAGTAGGCACCTGAGGGCCACTCTGAGTGCCAGGCTGTTGCTGTGGCCCCTGGCGTCGACGGCCACGGGCCTGCTGCCACCCCTCCTCCGCTGAGCCCCAGGCTCGGAGGGTGGCTCTGAATCTGTGCGCTGTGCCACTTGCTGTTGCTGCGGCCCAGCCTTGGTAGGCTGGGACTGAGGCTGAGGTGCAGGTTGTGGCCTCCTCCGTGGATAGGCCTTCGCTAGGTGGCCCATCTGTCTACAAATGAAGCACTTGTTCAAGAGGCCCGAGTACTCCACACTCTGTCTAAACCAACCCCCACTCACCCGAGGCAGAAGGATTACCTTCGGAAGAGTGTGGGTATCTCTAACCAAAACTCGAACTGAGGGCATGCCAACCGCCTTGGAAGCTACTGATGCTGCTGTACGAGGTGTCTCCAGGACAGTCCCGATGGCAGAACCAATCCTGGAAAGAAGTGGTAGGTACTCCCTCCGTAAACCCGGAAAGCAGACTGAGATGGGGATGTCTGCCTCCTGTACTAGCACATCCGAAGTCGGGTCAAAACCATGTCGCCACTGTCGAAAGTGGGCGCGTGATGCTCGGATGGCCAGTGGACTCATAGCTATGACCTTGGAAGCCATCTCGGAGGTCTCGAACTCGATCTGGTAGTACCTCCATCCAAGAATCTGGACATCCAAGATCTTGCCCACCTCTGCGAGAAGGCGGGCCTGGAGAAGGTCTCGCAGCTCTCCTCTGCTAGAACGGGTGCCGAGAATTTTGCAGATGATCAAAGTCGCCTGCAAACGCTCTACCTCAGCGGCTAGGCTCACTTGCTCTGTCGGCGATAGAGCAAGTCAAATGGTGGGCTCAGCGGGGTCGGGCGAGGGGGCTTCTTGCGAGTCCCTCTGTGGCAAAGCTGGAGCCTCCATCTGTGTCTACTGCTGTGTCGTAAGAAGAGGTCGATGGGCGGATGCTGCAATCAGGCACAGGAGACACTGCCCCAAAAACAAAGCAATGCCGAGGAGGCCGAACTGCAGCGGATGACGAGGAGAAAACGAGGGGGAGGGAGTGGGGGGTGGGGTGGGTGGGGTAGGGGAAGGCTGACGGCAGCAAGAGGAGGGGGTGAGGAGGGGGGGGGGGGGGGGGCGGCAGAGAGCGTCGGGCGGCAGCGGGCAGGCAGAAGGCAGGCACGGGCTAGGTGAGGGCAGCGCGGGGCAGGCAGGGGGCGACGCAGGATGACAGGCAGCGGGGCAGTGGGGGAGGGGGGAGAGGCAGCGGGCTGAGGAGAAGGGGGGGGGGGGGGGGAGTGAAGCAAGGCGTGCGCAGGTGGGCAGCAGTAGCGAGCTCGCAAGTCGACAAATATCCGGTTCTGAATCGGAAGAGCAAACATCAGGTGCTTTAGCTTTACCCTTATATTCATTTTGAATGTTCTTTTCCGAAGGGATTAGAGGAAGATGGGCTAGAAGAGTTACCATTCTTAGCATTCTTACCGTTCTAAGGGTTTTGAGAGGTACTTTGAGAAGTCTTGTTTTCCTTAGGTTTGCCCTTGTTGTGTTTCATCTCTTTGGAGAGAGCAATTGCTACCGCCTTGTTGAGATCCGCGGGGTCGAAGACTTCTACATTAAACTTAATATATTCGTCCAACCCAAAGAGGAAAGCCTCTTTGCACTCATGATCCGATTTGCGTAATTGGGTGCCAAGCTGCAAAACACGTTTAAAAAAAGACATGACTGGCATACCATTTTGCTTGAGATTGCGCCAATCCTCTTTCAACCGTGCTAGGTATTGTGGTGGTATAAACCGCGCCTTGAGCTTGTCTTGGAAGTCGGCCCAATTGAAGGTAAGGGACGCGTCTTCGTCGGCTTCCTCTACGTGCGCGGTTTACTGTGCCTCTTGCCACGTGTAGTACCAATTAATGGCATCACCGGCAAGGTACATGGATGCCGTCAAAACCTTGCTATTGCCTTCCTTAGTTAGTTGCAAAATAAGCATTAAATTGATGCAACCAAGAATGAATAACATTAGCATCCATCTTACATCATACTTACTGAAAGTCAACTTCTCGGTGACGGGGTTGTTGGAGTCCGAATCTTGGCTTGCGCCACTTTATGAACCACCAACATCTTTGGCCGGCTCGAGTTTCGAGGTGAGAATCTATCAGACCAACTCTTGCATGCGTAGGTCTCTCTGCACCTCACGCTCTGCCTCCAAGGCCGCTTGTCTTTCTTCGACCGCCAAGCGCGCTTGATCGCGCTCACGCTCCAAAGCTGCATGTCGTTCTTCTTTTCTTTCTTTTCGTTCCTCGGCCGCCAAGCGCATTTCGCGATCCAAGCTTTCTTGTCTTTGGCGTTCACACTCCATGGCTTCTTGTCGTTCTTCTTTTCTTTCTTGTTGTGCCATCGCAACGCGATTCGCTTCTTGTTGTTGTGCCATCATGTCCATCATCGACTTGACCAAAGCCTCCATAGGAGTTGTGCAATCCGTGGCGTAGATGGGGAAGGGGAGGGTCAGAAAAACCTCATGGTGGGGAAAATTCTTCTTCGCCATTGCCATGCTCATCACCTCCATGCGAAGTGTCCATTCCGCTTCGGGTAATGACCATACACTGAAGTCGTGGGTTCTTAAGTTCACGAGGAACTTGGGTTCTTGTGAGTCTTGGTTCTTGAGGTTCTTGAGGTTCCTGAGGTTCTTCTTTAGCTTGTAATCTGTGTTAGAGAAGGATCTTCTCTTACCCAAGCTATGCTCTTCCCTGCGGGCGCACCCCTTGGCGGCCTTGCGCTCACACCAAGGTTGCTTTTTCCCACCTCACGTTGATTGGCCGGCCGCTAAGTGCACGGTCCGCTCGCAATGAGTGAGAAGAGAGCAAGGGGAGGCTGGACAAGCCCTTCTTTCTTGGGTTTCTTGTCACTCTTCAAAAACACGATTAGGAATCAACACGCCCAAGAGATCTTGGGTTATGTGCGACCGTAACAAGCAAAAAAAACTATGTGGTTCTTTCCTTGAGTGATACAGAACACTACCAAAGCTCTAATACCAATGTAAGGTGCAGCGGAAGTGAATGTTGAACTTTGCTCAAGATGAGTGCTCCGAACTGTGCTCAAGGTTCCTTTTACTTACGGAAGGGAGACCCTTCCATTCCTTTAATGAGAGAGTGCAAGTGATCACAAAAAAAGTGGATAAACACTATGAGTGAAGGTGCTGAGAATGAGAGATAGAGAAAGAAGAATACGACACCAGACAAGTTGTCAAACTCTCCTCCAAAGGCCCTTCTCTCGGTGGCGAGAGAAGTCTATGCTATTGATTGCACAAAACTAGTACAAGATGCTGATGCAAACTCATAAAGCTTATGATGCAATGTGTGTCTAGGTTGGGGACGACGGTGACGACGAGAGCGGCGACGACGACGGCTGAAAATGCTCCTTTCGGGCTGTTCTTTTATCTGCTAAAATTGTTGGATCTATCTGCTGAATTTGCTGCTGAAAACGCTGAGTTCTGCTGCTACAAAAACAATGATTTGCTTGCTGTCTAAAAACGCTGATCTGCTTGCTGAAAAACGCTGTTTGGCTGGCTGAATTTGCTGGTTTTGCTGGCTTGGAAAAACGCTAACTTGCTTGCCTTGAATCGCTGAACTGCAGGGCTAAAAACGCTGATAGGGCAGGGCTGAGAACGCTAGGGTTCCAAAGCTGAAAACGCTAGGGTTTCTTGGGGGGGGGGGGGGTCTATTGCTTGAGAAGCTATTCCAGAGGGCCTGCTGTAATTGGTTCATGTGGCTCTCCTTCCTCCTTCTGCCAGATTTGACTAGTGCTAGGTTTTCTTTTATATTTTCTTTGCTAAGTTGCTTACCTAGTTCCCAACAAAAGTCACTTAAAATAATAAGTGAAAAATGGCTAAAATAGGAAAAATAGGTTTTTGCATTGTAAAATTCTCCAGATGGATTCTGATGGTAATGCTGATGATTATGCTGTGTGCAACCAGAGGATATGCATCTACTCTAAGTGCCTGGGCATGCACGGTCTGCGAACAGACTCACAAAAGTGCCAGAACACTTCCTAAGCTAGGCTAACTGAACCCTTGTCATGAAATAGCTTGTTCACATGCACATAGGGTTATATGTGCACGTGACATACTAGGTACTTGGTATTCTGGGTACTTTGGGTACTGAAGGTACTTGGGTGCTAAGGACACGGAGGTCGTGATGATCCTTACGTTGAGCTAGGCAGGAGCCAAGCGAAAACACAAGGGGTGCTAGATCCTAGGGTACTACGTCGACAAGGACGGCGGTGACGATGACGAGGGGTACTTGTACAACGGTGCTATTGAGGTACTAATGAGTATTGCTGGAGATGCTTGGTACGACGACGGCAACGACGAGGCTGTGGGCTGATCTACTGTCCCGAGAGTGGCGATGGCTGAAAACTGAAAATCGCTGGTATTGCTAATGGCTGAGGCTGAATTGGTGATGAAGTGAAGGGCTGAAATCGACGGCGAGGGTATGCTGGCTGAAAAACGCTAATGCAAGGCTACAAAAATGCTGGTACTACTGGTCCTTGAGAGGCTCTGCTTCTCTGATCCTCTGCCTTCTACTGATGCCCCAAGGGTTTCGTTTATAGATCCTTTAGCCATTTGCCCTATCTACAAATGTCATGTCAAAGTCACTTATCAATAATGACTTAAGTGATTGTTCATATGCCTATATGCTTAAGTGACTTAACTCTGCAAGAGAGGGTATGCAACTATGACCGGCCTAGACATGCACGTCCTGCTAGAGGAGTGCGCACGTGACATCCCCCTTGTTAAAGGTGAGGCATAGATGCTGAGCTTCTACCTGTGGATGCTTTCTATACTTTTGACGCTGACTGCTCTGGATGCTTGTGAAAACACAAACCGCTGAAAACTCCTCCAAACTTGTGGATAATGCGGATGTAGATGGCTACGATGTAAACACCGACCACATGATTTACTAGGTAGCCTGACTACTGTCACTAAATACAAGCCTTGATGCTAACTCTGTCTTGCGAACAAGTACTTCCACTCGAATAGTCCTGTTGTGAAAACATTGTGGGTGAAGCTGAAAGGTAAGGATGCATGAAGGTATTTCCAAGGGTTACTTGTCCATGGAAGTGGATGCACGCTACATGTGAATGCGAATGCGGAAGAGGGTTAGGGATCCTTGCACCAACTCCTTCCATATCCGCATAGGAGGCAAGAAAATCTTGGTATTGAAGATCTGAGTTTTTGTGTATCCGATGTCGATCTTCGTTCAAAGACATAGTGATGTAGTCGTTCAAAGACATAGCGATGTAGACGGGAGCGCGCCAGATACGTGATGGACGAAGGGTGGGAGTGGCTAACAAGTCCGGGATCGCGACACGAAGATTCTTTGAGGAAAAAAGAAACTAAGAGAGGTTCTTTGGGTTCTTGGTGTCCTTGGGGTACTTGGATACTTGGGGTTCTTCCCTTGAGTTCGCAAAGTCGAAGCATGCACAGAGCTCTGATACCAATGTCAAGTGCGGCGGAAGTGTTTAAGGATTTAGCTCGGATCTAGTACTCCGCACAAACACAAGGAACACTTTACTTCACTTTAAATGAGAAACTGAACTGAAGACTATGAGAGAGAGAGAGAGAGAGAGAGAGAGAGAGAGAGAGAGAGAGAGAGAGAGAGAGAGAGAGAGAGAGAGAAGAGACGACACGGGATGTCGGGTCCCAAACTCTCAAAGGCTAAAAGCCTAAAGGGTCCCCTTGCTCTGTTGCCGGAGCAAGTACTTTCTTTATTCTTGCACAATGCTGATACAATGATGCTAAATGCTGAGATGCTAAGGCTAATGGGGTATTGATGCTACTGATGCTAGGTACTACTGAGATATTGAAGGGTACTGCGGGTTCTGGGATACTGAAAATACTGAGGTACTACGAGGTGCTGCGGTACTGCGGGGTACTGAGAGGTTCTATGTCGACGACGACGGGGTATTGCTTGGTCTATGTCGACGATGTTGATGTCGACGACCAGGTATCGACGGGTTCTATGTTAATGACAAACAAGGTACTGATGGGTTCTATGTTGATGACGACGACAACGACGATGACGACGAGGTACTAATGGGTTCTATGTCGACGAAGATGACGGCAAAAACGAGGTACAGATGGTTCTATGTCGACGACGAGGTACTGATGGGTTCTATGTCGACGAGGACGATGAGGTACTGATGACTTCTATGTCAATGACGATGACGACGAGGTACTGAGGGGTTGTCTGGGTCCTTGCTGAGCGAGGAAGGGCCGAGCCAAGGCACAAGGGGTATTAGGTGCTGGGGTTGTGTGCCGACGATGACAATGACGCGATGCGATGACAATGCCGACGACGACGCTATGGCTGAATGCCGGGATTAGCTAATGATGTCTATGGCTAGGATCTGCAACCATGACGAGGCTAGGGCTGAAGTTTGCTGGCTCTCAAAGTTGAAAACTCTAGTTGTCTTGGGCTGAAAATGTTGGCTGATCTGGGCTGAAAACGCCAGGTGAGGGCTGAGCGGGTGACGATCTTCTTCTCCTCCTGCTTCTTACTTCTCTAGTGCTCTCATGGGATGCCCTTATAGGTGCCAAAAGGTGGGTCGAGCAAGCCAAAAGGAGACCCCACGACCTTGCAAAGAATAAGCTTACCAATGCTGGAGCAATCTGCAAAAACGCTAGGCCTGAATCTGGAATCTGCTAACGCCAGGGCTGATCTGGTACTGCTGAAAACGCTAGGTTGAAACTGTAGTCAAAAATGTTGGTCTTGATCTGCTGTTGGCTAGAAACGCTTGGTCACCTGCCGGTCTTGCTGAGACGGTGCATTGTAAGTTGGTGGACTTCTGCTGCCTCTTCTGCCAGAAAGTGCTAGCGCTAGCTTTCTTTTATAGAGCTTAGCAAATTTGCCCTACCCAGTTTCCCAACAAAGTCACTTATTAATTATAAGTGAAAAATGTCTAAAATAGGGAGAATGGGTTCTGTGCACTGTAAAATGCTCATGATGGGTGGCTACTGACTATAATGCTGATGATCATGCTATGTGCAACCAGAGGATATGCAACTACTTTATGTTAATGGACATGCACGGCCTGTGCACACAGGCTGACAAAGGTGTCAGAACACTTCCTAAGCTGATCTGAACCCTAGACCTGAAGTAGCTTGTCCACATGCACATAGGGTTAGATGTGCACGTGACAAAGGCAGATCGACATGGAAATCATTGTGGAGAAAAGGGCCATTAGTGGCAGAAGTGTCCAAAGCGAGTTGGAGATGCTTCGACTTTTATGACGGCGGCGATGTAGTCACCAACCTTTGTTTATTTGGAGAGTCTACTCTTGGAGAATTCTCCAAGGACATCAAAGCATAGTTACCCGGAACGGGAACGGGGAACGGGAGGGAGGAGAGGGGCCGGAACGGGAACGGGACCGGAATGGTAGACCAAAGAAACTATATATATTATATGTATTATAGGCTCATATGTTAGTGAAAAACTATAAGCTAAGCTTTTGAATTCGACTATCCTAATTAGAGCCATATTTAGACATTTTTTACGATGACGGAGCTTGAGACAAGAATAGAGTTTGACAAGAGAGAGAGAGAGAGAGAGAGAGAGAGAGAGAGAGAGAGAGAGAGGAGAGAGAGAGAGAGAGAGAGAGAGAGGAATGGAGCTTGAGACACGAGAGGGAGGGATGGAGCTTGAGAAAGAGAGATAGAAGCCACATTTGTTCTTTGAGGGTGTTGTGCTTTCCGCCAAAAAAGAATAGGTAGAAGCTAGAGCTCCATGTCTAAGCTTAACCTTTAGCAAGGAGAGTAGCTCAGTAGAGATGTTGAGAGCTTGAGGAATAGGTGAGACAAGCCTCCAAACAGCCCCAAATCAGCCCTCCAAATAGCCCCAAACCTGTCCCCAAATAGCCCCCAACCAGCCCCAAACATGCGCCCAAATGGCTAGTCAAAAAAAGTTGACTTTTTATTTGACCGTTTTGGATTCCCGTTTAGCCGTTCCGCCCGTTTCCGTTCCGGGTCATCGTTTCGGCTACACTCCGTTCCGGAACGGTGTTCCGTTCCGACTCCGTTTTGGGAGACTAACCCCTCCGGAACGCTGTTTCGTAACATTTAGGGTCCATTCGGCCCGTTCCCTGTTACTATGCGTCAAAGGTTGAGACGACACTTGTGGTTAGAGATGGTCGTGATTGGATTCTTGATAGTAGTGCCTCCCAACACATGACACCTCAGAGGATATTTTGTCCACCAACATGCGGTGACACTGCGGTACCATTTTCATTGGCAACAAATCTGACATTCCTATTCACAGCGAGGGTTCCATGGAGTTGATTCTAGATAGCAGAGGGGGTTTGCATATCTCCAAGGTTCTTTATGCTCTAAAGTTGGGATTCCATCTTATGTACGTGCACGAGGTGTGCAAGCTTGGCATAATGGTGATCTTCTCAGAGGATGCGGTGTCCATTCGGGATCGAGTCTCTGGCAAGGAGGTCAGAGGGGGTAGAGTGGAGAATGGTCTGGCTCCATGCTCATTCCTTTTGACAGGCACTCTCATAGGTCATCTTTGTCACAAAGTGATGACGTCACATGACCTAAAGGACGGCTCTGGACAAAGATGGGTCCAAACCCTAGTGAAAGAGGCAAATGAAGGTTTACCAAACTTACAAGGCTTACCTAGTGGCCTATTTTTAAAGTACAATTCCACCAACTGATGGGACCTTGTCCGACGGGCTTAGAGACACTAGACTTAAAAAATAGGCAAAGCACACACACACACACACACCTGCATTCAAGCCTTGCGTGGAACGTGCTGACGTGACAACTGTACGGACACTTGCAAATTGCGTTGATGATGTGGCAGGCTGTACGAACCCGCTTTTTACGCTGATGACGTGGCAGTCGTATGGATTTTTGTAAATCATGCTGGCTATTGGGAGCGCTAGGTTTTTGGAGCCAGATGCGTTTAGAATTGATGCTTTTAATGTATTGCTTTTAGGCCAGGGGCCTTTATAAGAATTGCCAAGGCCTCTCTCCTCGAGATTAGCTGGGGAGCACTGCTGAGAGAAGAGGACCCTCAGACATTGTACTTTGTGAAGCATAATAATAAAGAAATACCGAGAAGGGGTGCCAGTCTTTGGGGTCAGTCTCTTTGGGCGCAGAACTCCACCGTGCCGTGTCGTCTCTCTCTTTCAGATTTCTCACGTGTGTTGCATTAGATCTTCGGCTTGGAGTGTCCAAGTCTATTACAGTGGTATAAGAGCTCAAACGATTCTTCTACAAAGGATCCGATCCCTTTACTTGGAGCACACATGGATTTAGTCGACGAATCCCACCAGGAGGAAACTGTGGCACTTGACCACTCAAGTTCAGGAGAGAATAATGGAAATTCAAGCAGACATCGACCATCTTCTGAAGATTCAGAAGAGTACGGCCTATCTTCACCTTATGAATGCGAAAGAATGGAGATGCAACATCAATAGCAAGTCGACGCTTGTGCTCAATTGATGCTTCAGTATTCCAAGGATCCTAGTATGCGAAATTTTTGATCAAGCATCTGCTTGAGGATATGCATTCTTGATGGTGTACCGCCATCCGTTCACCTCTGAAGTCAACTTTGAAGAAGACGCATACACCAACACTAGCTCAGAAGGTGTACTCAGAAGATGAATTCAAGGAAGTAGTAGAAAGGCTAGTCAATAGGCTCATGAAGACCAAGAGGCACCCGCAGAAACAGAGTCGAGCAATAGATTATCCAGGCTACTTAGGCCGGAGATCTACTTTTGAGAATGCCCGAAAGGCAAAAGAAACGTGTGAGTTTTGAGGGTGTTTCCAATTGGATTCTGAAGGATGCTACTCGACCCACCTGTATGCACCTATATATGTGGCCCATGGGGTGCTAGCCAGAAGCAGAAGACACAGAGTAAGAAAGGCCAAGGAGCACAGGCAAGCAGTGCACCGTAGGACCAACACCTCTTGCGTTTTCTCAACACCCTAGAATTTTTGAAAGGAATAGCCTAGTGTTTTTGCCTTGTGAAAAACGCCAATACACTTAGCAATTTCAGCCATAGCCTTGCAGATCCTCACCATTTCCTGCAGCAGACCTTCGCCGGAAATCAGCCCATTGCCGTCAAATCAGCCAGCGTTTTCAGATTTCAGCCACCAATGTTTTTGCATAGCATCGTTGTCGTCGTCGCCGGCACAGTTGCAGATTCAACACTAGATCAACGATCAGTTTCAGCTAGCATCAGCCCTAGCGTTTTTCATTTTCAGCCCTTAGCCACCGTCAACATCATCATCGTCGTCGTCAAGTACCACAGCATCTAGAAGCATTGTGCGAGCCTTTGTGCAATCTACAGCAAATACCTTTCTAGCGATAGAGAGGGGGTCCCTTGGAGGGGAGTTTGGGACCCCATCTGGTCGTCTCTCTCTCTCTCTCTCTCTCTCTCTCTCTCTCTCTCTCTCTCTCTCTCTCTCTCTCTCTCTCTCTCTAGTACTCTCACGCACTTGGCACTCACAATTTCCACTCTCTCGTTGTTTTGATCATTGCACGCATTTCTCACTAAGTACGGAAGGCTCTCACTGAACCCTTGGTGATGTATACAAGACCGCATTCAGGACGTCCTTTGGATATACGAGTATTTGGTGATGCCTTTTGGTCTCATGAATGCTCTTGCAACGTTCCATAAGATGATGGACATGATTTTTTGAGAGTATAGGTCATTTGTGGGCACAGATTTATCAGAAAGAGCTTTTGGCAGTAATCCATGCTCTTACTCAGTGGTGACAATTTCTACTTGGAACCGATTTTACAGTGTCCACCGATCACCAGAGTTTTGCCCTATTTCTTGTCTCAGAAACAGCTTTCCGACAAGGGACAGAAGAATGTGGTGGTGGATGCACTGTCTCGTAAACCTTTGGTTTTGGCTATCTCGGCGGTTCATCACCACAACTATCCTATCCTCATTTTACAGACATTTTTGATCAATTACAGAGTGGGGAAGTGGTTATGGGCTATTCTCTCAAGGAAGGCTATTTGATGCGGGAAAACTTGTTGTGTTACACAAGCGTTGCAGAATAAGGTTTTGATAGAGTACCATTGTCCATCTGTTACGGGCCATCACGGCATAGAAACCACCTTGAAAGGTTTTTCTATTGGCCGAGGCTCAAAAAAGATGCGGACAAGTTTATTCGCAGTTGTTTAGTATGCCAGAAGGTCAAGTTTGACAGGCATACGACACCATGTCTTTTGCAACCTTTACCTATACCTAGCGGACCTTGGGAAAGTATAGCAATGGATTTCATTTTTGATCTTTCCAAGACTCAGAGTGGGATGGCATTTGGACAGTCATCGACAAGTTTAGCAAGCAGGCTCATTTTGTTCCGGTCAAGAAGATGGTTAAGCTTGATCATTTGGCGAAACTGTTTGTTTCATAGACATTTCCACTACATGGCATGCCTCAATCTATAGTTTCAGATAGAGATCCCCGTTTTACTATTTTGTTTTGGAGCGTAATCTGGGAGAATATTGATACTGGATTACAATTCTCGTTTCTTTCCACCCATTGACAGATGGGCAATCAAAGATAGCAAATTCAATGGTTTTGGACTTGTTGAAGGCTTATATCTCTAATCATAAAGGTAAGTAGAAGAAGTATTTGCCTTTGGTGGAGTTTGCTTACAACAACACAGTACATACGTCTACGGGGAAGGGGCCATTTGAGATCATCGAGGGTGCTAAGAAGGTGTCACCTATTCTAAGCACCAAGGATAAGATTTCTGAAGCAGATCAATATGCTCAAGATCTAGATACTACTTTTGCAAAGGTGCGCAAGGCTCTTGAGAAGTCTCAAGCATGGCATAAGAAGGCGGCGGACAAGAATTGACGTGACTTGCAGTTAAAGGAAGATGACTGGGTGCTTCTACGGTTTGAGAAGGCACGCCTATAGAAGGAAAGGGTAAGGAGGGACTTTTCCAAAGTTGAGTATGTGATACTGTGGTCCTTCCCAGATTCTGGAAAAGATAAATGATGTATCCTTCAGACTGAAGTTACCAGATACTTGGAAGATTCACAATGCATTTCATGTGAGTTCGTTGAGACCTTTCAAAGGTGAGCTACCAGTGGACTGGGAGCCAGAGGAGCAACCCGAAGTGGAAGAAATAGAGGAGATTTTCATTCCAAAATAGAAACTGTCTCACAAGGAAAGGAAAGTGAAAGGTAAGCTGATACGTCAGTACTTAGTCAAGTTTAAGAACCATCCGGCATTGAATGCGGAATGGATGGAGGAGGTGGACCTAGCAAATACTCCTTGGATTTTAGAGCTTTACTTGAGGTTTTGGTCTAGCTTCGACTATTCCAAGAGTTATCGATGATCAGCAGGGTGAATCTAGTGTGGTGCAGACTGCACAAGAGGAGAGTTACTCCGCTCATTTGTCACAGATTACCCAGATGGATTAAAGTCACTAATTTCTTTTGAGATTTCAAGGTTATTGACGAGCTGATAGTATTTTGTTGTATGACTCATGAAAATATTTACTTTGGAATGGGAATTCTTTAAATAAATTTGTTATATGTGTTGTCTCATGTGTGTCGTGTTTGAGTGCATGTTTGAAAGACGAGATGACTGCAGCATTTCAGTCTTGCTCACTTGAGGAGTGATGTGGATATGATAGTAACAAGATTTAGTCAATCAAGATATCCGCGAGAGATCTGGATGTGATTGCTAAATACATTACGGTGATCATGATTCTCATCTAAGATCTCGACGGGGATAGTGATGTGAATATCATGTGAATCTTGAGTGGTTGTCGTCTTCATGCAAGTACTGGATATGTGTTGTCTAGTGCATCGGTACTTAGAGTCAGTGTCTACTGAACTAGTTTTTGGGTTATGCTGGTTTTGTAGGCGTAATCGAGGGCGATTACAATTCTTTCAAGAGGGGAGTACATCACAAAGTGATGACGTGGCATTACCTGAAGAACGGAGACAAAGAGGGTCATAACTGGCAGGTGCAGCGAAGTGTTTATGGATTTAGCTCGGATCTAGTACTCAGCACAAACACAAGGGACACTTTACTTCACTTGAAAGAACTAAACTGAATTGAATGAAAGAGAAGAGACACAGAGAGAGAGAGAGAGAGAGAGAGAGAGAGAGAGAGAGACACCGATGTCGGGTCCCAAACCCTCAAGGGTCCCCTTGCTTTCTTGCCAGAGCAAGTAATTTCTTTGTTAGAGAGAGAGAGAGAGAGAGAGAGAGAGAGAGAGAGAGAGAGAGAGAGAGAGAGAGAGAGAGAGAGAGAGAGAGAGAGAGAGAGAGAGAGAGAGAGAAAAGAGATGACACCGAATGTCGGGTCCCAAACCCTCAAGGGCCCCCTTGCTTTCTTGCCAGAGCAAGTAGTTTCTTTGTTCTTGCATAATGCTGGGACAATGACTAAATGCTGAGATGCTGATGCTAATGGGTACTGATGATACGGATGTTGAGTACTATTGGGTACTGAGGGATAGTGCGGGTACTAAGGTACTGATGGGTCTATGTCGACGATGATGATGTCGACGACGAGGTAATGATGGGTATGTGTTGACGACGGTGATGTCGACGACGAAGTACTGATGGGTCTGTGTTGACGACGATGATGTCGACGACGAGGTTCTGTGGATCTATGTCAATGACGACGACGACGACGACGCATGAGGTTTTGTGGATTCTTATGCCGAGCCAAGGCACAAGGCGTACTAGGTGCTCGGGTACTGTGTCGACGACAACGACGCTACAGTTGAATGCTGGAATCTGCTAGCGATGCCGATGGTTAAGGGATTGCAACCAATGACGAGGCTAGGGCTGAAATCTGCGGGTCTTCAAAGCTGAAAACGCTGGCTGTTCTGGCTGAAAAACGCTGATGATCAAGGGCTGGTCATGCTGAGAAAACGCTGGACTACTGCTGGTCATGCGGCACGGCTAGGTGCTCTGCTTTCCCTGCGTCTTCTGGCTCCAACTAGCGCCCATAGGGCTCCTTATATATGTGCTAAGGGCTGGGTTGAGCATGTAGAAAGGCAGACCCACGACCTTGCAAAAATAGGCTGAAAATGACCTCTTAAAAAATGCCATAATAAGAGGTGGTTCACATGCGGCAATTACCTGTATGCTGGAATGACTGTACTGTGCAAGAGAGGGTATGCAACTATGACCAACCTGGACATGCACGTCCTGCTAGAGGCTCACAAAGGTGCCAGGCTCAGCCCTAAGCTAAGACTCATGCTAGACTGTAGTAGAAGCATGTCCACATAGCGCAAGTTAAGTGCGCACGTGACATCCCCCCTGTTAAAGGTGAGGCTAACTGCCAAACTTCTATATGTGGATTCTTGCTGTACTTCTGATGCTAACTGCTTCTGATGCTTGTGGATGCATAACCAATGAAAATTCCTTCAAACTCATGGGAACAATGGATGTAGGTCTTGTTGCGATGTAGACACCGACTAACCAAGTTGCTAGGTAGCCTTACTGCTATCGCAGAATACCAGCCTTCATGCCGACTCTGCCTTGCAAGCTAGTACTTCCTTTCGAATAGTCCTGTTGTGAAAACATTTCGGGTTAAGATGAAAGGTAAGGGTGCTCGGAGGTATTTCCAAGGATTTCTTGTCGACGGAAATGGATGCACGCTACATGCAAATGCGAATGTAGAAGAGCTTTAGGGATCCTGTCTCCAACTCTTTCCATATCCGCATACGAGGCAAGTAGATCTTGGTACTCAAAATATGGATTGTCGTGTATCCGATGTTGATCTTCCTTCAAAGACATGGCAGCCCATGATCGGGACTTAAAGATTGTTTCAGGAAAAAAAACCCGAAAGAGGTTTCCTGGGTTCTTGGTGGTTGTTCCCTTGAGTTCGCGAAGCCAAAGCACGCACAAAGCTCTGATACCAATGTCAGGTGCAGCGGAAGTGTTTATGGATTTAGCTCGGATCTAGTACTCCGCACAAACACAAGGGACACTTTACTTCACTTGAAAGAACTGAACTGAATTGAATGAAAGAGAGAGACAGAAGAGAGAGAGAGAGAGAGAGAGAGAGAGAGAGAGAGAGAGAGAGAGAGAGAGAGAGAGAGAAGAGACAACATCGAATGTCGGGTCCCAAACCCTCAAGGGTCCCCTTGCTCTTTTGCCAGAGCAAGTACTTTCTTTATTCTTGCACAATGCTGGTACAATGACTAAATGATGAGATGCTGACGCTAATGGGTACTGATGCTACTGATGCTGGGTAGGGATATTGCGGGTAATAAGGTACTGATGGGTCTATGTCGATGACGAGGTACTGATGGATCTATGTCGTCGGTGACGACGAGGTACTGATGGGTTCGTATCAATGACGGTGATGTCGACGAAGAAGTATTGATGGGTTTGTGTCGACGACAATGATGTCGAGACGAGGTTCTATGGATCTATGTCGAGGATGACCATGACGACGAGGAGGTTCTCTGGATCCTTATGCCAAGCCAAGGCACAAGGGGTACTAGGTGCTGGGGTGCTGTGTCGACGACGGTGACGATGACAACGATGATGACGACAACGATGACGATGATGTCAACGATGATGCTACGGCTACATGCCGGAATCTGCTAGCAATGCTGATGGTTAAGGGACTGCAACCAATGACGAGGCTAGGGCTGAAATCTGCTGGGTCTTCAAAGTTGAAAGTGCTGGCTGTTTTGGATGAAAAACGCTGACCATCAAGGCTGAAAAACGCTGATGATCAAGGGATGTTCATGCTGAGAGAATGCTGAACTGTTGCTGGTCATGTGGCACGGCTGGGTGCTCTGCTTTCCCTGCGTCTTCTGGTTCCAACTAGGGCCCATATAGCTCCTTATATATGTGCTTAGAGCTGGGTCGAGTAGGCAGAAAGGCAGCCCCACGACCTTGTAAAAATAGGCTGAAAATGACCTCTTAAAAAATGCCATAATAAGAGGTGGTTCACATGCGGCACTTACCTGTATGCTGGAGTATTGTGCAAGAGAGGGTATGCAACTATGACCGGCGTGAACATGCACGTCCTGCTAGAGGCTCACAAAGGTGCTAGGCTCAGTCCTAAGCTAGACTCATGCTAGACTATAGTAGAAGCATGTCCATGCAGTGCAAGTGAAGTGCACACATGACAAGAACCCTACTGAAAGATGCAAAAGAAGTTGTATCAACTTGCAGAACCTATGCGAGAGGCCTGAAAATTGAACGACACTTATTTTATAAGTTGTTCCACTCTTATGGGGTCCTGTCTGATGGGGCCTAAGGGACTCGAGACTAAAAGTGGCGAGGAGGGCCGCTGATGACGTGACAGGCTGTACAGACATCAGTAATTTACGTTGCTGACATGGCACCTGTACGGATTTCGCAAATCGTATTGGCTCTCCCTAGCACTAGCTTTTGGGCCAAGATGCGTTTAGACTTGAAGCTTTTCATATGTAGTGCTTTTGGAAGGCCTAGGGCCTATAAATTTAGTGCCAGGGCCTTAGTCTAAGGCAGTTAAGCTTGGGAGCGCTGCTGAGACGAGGACCCTCGGACATTGTACTTTGTGAAGCATTATTAATAAAGAAATACCGAACGAGGCACTAGTCTTTGTGGCCGGTCTCTCTTTGGGCGTGGAACTACGCCGTGCCATGTCTTCTCTCTCTCAGTTCTTCTCTCTCTCAGTTTTGTTCAGTTCTTTCAGTTAGCTCAGGTGTGTTGAGGTAGATTCTCGGCTTGGAGTGTCCAAGTCTGTTACATGTGGTCGCAGTCTGGCAACGGTCTTGATGGAGGAGGGCCATGTTATAGCTTACAAGAGCAGAATGTTTTCACGACCAGAACCGGTTGCATAGATTTATGAGAAAGAGCTTCTGGAAATCATTCATGCTCTTACTAAGTGGCCACACTTTTTACTCGAAGCCGATTTTACAGTGTTCACTCACCACCAGAGTTTGCGATCCTTCTTGCCTCAAAAACAGCTTTCAGACAAGCAAATGCGGTGAGCAAACATTTTGGAGCAATTTCATTTTCAGATTGTCCATGTTCAGGGATAGAAAAATGACAGAAAAATGTGGAGGTAGACGCATTGTCTCGCAAGACATTGATTTTGGCTCTTTCGGTGATTCATCATTATAGCTTTGAGGATATGGTCGATCAGTCATAGTTACAGGGAATTGCCATTTTCAGGTCTCCATTCCCCGTTCCCATCCCAATTTCCCGTTCGGTGTTTCAGACATGCATTCCAATTTTCTGTTCCGGGTAACTATGAGATCAGCACGCCATAGATCCAAATTTTGCAAACATCTTTGACTGATTACAGAGTGGGGAGGTAGTTGCAGGCTATTCCATCAAGGAAGGCTATTTGATGGGGAAAAAAACATGTTGTGTATTACACAAGCATTGTGGAATCACGGCATAGACACCACCTTAAAAGGTGTGGAACGCTTCTTCTGTTGGCCAAGGCTCAAAAAGGATGTGGATGAGTTTGTTCGCAATTGTTTAGTATGCCAAAAGGTCAAGTTTGACAGGCAGAAGGCACCAGGTCTTCTGGAACCTTTACCTATACCTAGCCAACTGTAGGAAAGTATAGCAACGGACTTCATCTTTCATCTCACTTTATTCTGGTCAAGAAGATAGTTGAGCCCAATCATTTGGCTAAACTATTTGTCTCGCAGATTTTTCAACTACATGGTATGCCTAGGTCTATAGTTTCAGATAGAGATTCCCACTTTACTAGTTTTTTTTGGAGGGCAATCTGGGATAACATTGGTATACGGCTACAATTCTTGTCCTCTTCCCACCCATAGACAGATGGGCAATCAGAGATAGCAAATTCAGTGGTTTTTGACTTGTTGAAATCATACATCTCTGATCAGCACACTCAATGTGTCAGGTGCAGCGGATGTGAATGTTGAACTTTGCTTATGGAAGGGGGAGCCCTCCGTTCCTTTAGTGAGAGAGTGCAAATGATCACAAACAAAGTGGTAAACACTGTGAATGAAGGTGCTGAGACTGAGAGATAGAGAGAGAAGAATACGACACCAGAATACGGCCCCACTCTCTATGGCGAGAGCGGTCTACTATTGATTGCACAATCTGTATAATGCAATGGATTGCCGACGATGAGGACGACGACGAGACGGGCTGAAATCTGAAAACGCTAATGGCTGAAAACTGCAAATCTTGTATCTTCTGAATTTTGACTCTATGTCGGTTACGACGATGCGACGACGACGCGCTGAATACGCAGATGCTGAAATCTGTGTTTCCGGGTAGAATCTGCAAACGCTGGCTGATCTAACCGTGCGGCAAGGATCTGCTACGGGAAGGTGAGATCTGCGAGGTTCGGAACTTGATCTGCGGTGTCTAGATGCTGAAAACTGAAAATGCTGATGCAAAGGCTGAATCTGTCGCGGGGAATTTGCAAAACACTAGGTGTTCTGCTGATCCAAAAATGCTAGGGCTGATATGGTCTCTTGCTGCAAAAACGCTAGGGAATCTGCTGGGTCCTGCTATCGCCAAGCTGATCTGCAATGCAAAACACTGGGCTGATTTGCAAAGTTGAAAACACTGGCCTCTTTGTTGGCTGAAAACACTTGGAGTTCCGCCCGGGGGGGGGGGGTCTTGTTGAGAAGGTGCTCTTGGTCCCTGCTGCCTCTTCCACCAAAAAGTACTAGCCCTAGGTTTTCTTATATACTTGCTTGTCAAAATTGCCCTACCCAGTTTCCCAACAAAGTCACTTATTAATAATCAGTGAAAAATGGCAAAAATAGGAAAAATAGGTCTATGCACTGTAAAAATGCTCTTGATGAGTTGTGATGGTAATCTGATGATCATGTTGTGTGCAACCAGAGGATCTGCATCTACTCTAAGTACCTGGACATGCACGGTCTGCGAACAGACTCACAAAAGTGCCAGAACACTTCCTAAGCTAGGCTAACTGAATTGAACTGAACCCTTGTCATGAAGTAGCTTGTCCACGTCCACATAGGGTTATATGTGCACGTGACATCCTCTCCTTTTCAAAGTGAGGTACTAGTACCGAACTGTATGGCGTCGAGAAAGATCACCAACAGCGTCTGGAATCCTGGGAAGGACTCTTCGCTGGCCTACTGTGATGCGTGGGTCATGCGATACTTGAACTTCATAAAGGTTTGCAATGCTTGCTTCTTTGGACTGCGCCGAAAGCAACACGAAGTCATCTGCGGCTCCTTCAGTGCTTCAACTTTGTCGATAGTCCTGCGTCTACCTTCTTCAAGAAGCTCCAAGAATGAAAATTCCTGAAACCACTTCCAACAGAAAAACATGAACATACCCATTCCATGTAAAGTGACTAGAAAAATTCTAGTCTTCTTTAAAAACTGTGCATGCAATGTAGATGAACATAAAAACGGAGTGCCAAACCGTCTATCAAACACACGCAAACAATGGAATCGAATCTTGACTTTCTGATCTAAATCAATCAATTGTGGCAAATCACAATGGAAATGCCGATGTGTGATGCTCAATCCTTCTTGTGCTCTTTCGATACTGTGTCATGCCAAGGAAGAGATACGGAATTTTTGAACTCCTTGGGTGCAAATATTTCATCTTTCCATGAGTAAACCGCATACATCCGTGCTCATTCATGAGTGAATCGTGTTCATCATACCATATGTCATGCCTATGAAAAGGGATCACATAAAGACGGTGACTAAAATACAGGAAAGCATCACGAATGAAACACTCGAACAATGAGTGCTGACTAATCATTTGAACACAGAATACTTCCTGTGGGGGTTCTTTGGACCTCGACTCGAGAGCCAAGATCGGTTCATCGTGATTGATAGAATCGGCAATGAGGTTAGCTTCACTAGAAAAAGCTTCAACTAAACCATCATCCTTGTGAACAATCATATCTTTATCCTGTAATTCAACATGCTTGTGAATAATCACATCATTATCATGCAATTCATTATGCTTGTGAATAATCACATCTTGATCATACAAATCATCATGCTTTATCATTATCATGCAATTCACCATGCTTATCATTATTATGCAAATCATGTGTTTCGTTCTTTGGAAAAGAAGAGACTGAAAGAGTCTCCTTCTCCTAATTCTTTTCAATCTGTGCCTGCACATTAGAAAATAGTAGGATATGCTCTAACCGTCTTTCTTCGCACTTGCGATCGAATTCGGCTTTTCTTTCTGCGGCTGCCAAGCGTGCTTGCTCGTCCTTACACACTAAGGCTGCCATCTTTTCTTCGTGCTCACGATCCAATTTTCCTTTCTTTCTCTATGTTCACGATCCAATTCTACCTTTCTTTTTTTGTGTGGCACTTCTCGTTGTATCCTCATGTCCATCATCATCCTGACCAAAGCCTCCATAGGATTTGGTTCAATCCTTGGCATAGATGGGGAGGGGGGAGGGTCGGAAAAACCTCTTGGTGGGGAAAATTATTCTTCTCCACCTCTATGTTCATCACTTCCATGCGAAGTATCCATTCCGCTTCGGGTGATGACCATACACTGAAGTCTTGGGTTCTTAAGTTCACGAGGAACTTGGGTTCTTCTTGGGTTCTTGAGGGTCTTGAGTTTCTTGAGATTCTTGAGTCTTGAGGTTCTTGAGGTTCGTCTTTAGCTTGCAATCTGTGTTAGAGAAGGATCTTCTCTTTACCCAAGCTCTTCTCTTTCCGACGGACGCACCCCTTGGCGGCCTTGCGCTCACACCAAGTTTGCTTTTTCCCACCCTACGTCGATTGGCCAGCCGCTAAGTGCACGGTCTGCTCTCAATAAGTAAAAGGAGAAGCAAGGGGAGACTGGAAAAGCCCTTCTTTCTTGGGTTTTCCGTCACTCTTCAAAAACACGATTAGGAATCAACACGCCAAAGCGGACTTAGGTTACGTGCGACCGCAACAAGCAAAAAAATTCTTGTCGTTCTTTCGTTGAGTGATATGGAACACTGCCAAAGCTCTGATACAAATGTCAGGTGCAGCGGATGTGAATGTTGAACTTTGCTCAAGATGAGTGCTCCAAACTATGCTCAAGGGTTCCATTTTCTTACGGAAGGGGGAGCCTTCCGTTCCTTTAGTGAGAGAGTGCAAATGATCACAAACAAAGTGGTAATCACTGTGAATGAAGGTGCTGAAACTGAGAGATAGAGAGAGAAGAATACGACACCAGAATGTTGTCAAACCCTCCTCCGAAGGCCCCACTCTCTATGGCGAGAGTGGTCTACTATCGATTGCACAATCTGTACAAATGCAATAGACTTGCCGACGATGTCGACGACGATGAGGACGACGACGAGATGGGCTGAAATCTGAAAACGCTAATGATTGAAAACTGCAAATCTTGTATCTGCTAAATTCTGACTCTATGTCGGTGACGACGGAGTGACGACGATGCGACGACGCACTGAAAACGCAGATGCTGAAATCTGTGTTTTCGGGGCTGAATTCGCAAACGCTAGCTGATCTGACTGTGCGGCGAGGATCTACTGCGGGAAGGTGAGATCTGCGACGTTCGGAACTTGACCTGTGGTGTCTAGATGCTGAAAACTGAAAATGCTGATGCAAAGGCTGAATCCGTCGTCGGGAATCTGCAAAAAGCTAGGTGTTCTGCTGTACCAAAAACGCTAGAACTGATCTGGTGTCTTGGTGAAAAAATGCTAGGGAATTTGTTGGGTCCTGCTATCGCCAAGCTGATCTACAATGCAAAACGCTGGGCTGATCTGCAAAGCTGAAAACGCTGGCCTCTTTGTTGGCTGAAAACGCTAGGAGTTCCGCGGGGGGGCCGGGGGGGTCTTGCTGAGAAGGTGCTCTTTGACACTTGGTCCCTAGCTGCCTCTTCTGTCAAAAAGTACTAGCGCTAGGTTTTCTTATATACTTGCTTGTCAAAATTGCCCTACCCAGTTTTTCAACAAAGTCACTTATTAATAATAAGTGAAAAATGGCTAAAATAGGGAAAATAGGTCTATGCACTGTAAAAATGCTCCTGATGGGTTGTGATGGTAATCTGATGATCATGCTGTGTGCAACCAGAGGATATGCATCTACTCTAAGTGCCTGGACATGCACGGTCTGCGAACAGACCTCACAAAAGTGCCAGAACACTTCCTAAGCTAGGCTAACTGAACTGAACTGAACCCTTTTTTCGTGAAGTAGCTTGTCCAGTACACATAGCGTTAGAGTGCACGTGACACAATGGTGTTACCATATACATGTGGTAGTGATGTGTGTGAACACACTAGGACCGCTGGGGCATTTTTTCCCTCTTTAGGAGGTTTTTTTCCCCCGAGCATTGTATATACGCCCATCACTCTAGGGCTATCTATCTTTCCATTGCATACTAAGTAAAACACTCTCTATTGTGTGCCTTGAGCTTCCTTTTCTTCTCCAAGCTGTGTGCGTTTCTCTGCAACCCTAATTTCCACAATTGGTATCAGAGCAGGTTGCGTCCTCCCGGGCTTAGTCGCCAGCTGCTCCAGCACACGCCTGCTCACTTTCTCCGATTCCAGTGAGCTTTGGCAAGTGTTCGCTGGTTGACAAAAAATTTCGGGAGAGATCAAAGAGCTTAGTCTGCTCAGATTTCTGATTTGGCCTCATTTCAGCCTCCGTTTCCACTACAGGCAATACTGCACAGGCTATTTCGTCATTTTGTGCAGCATTTCTGTCAGTGCCGTTTTCTACATAACAGGTGCCTCTTAGTCTTCTACGGTTTGTGCTATATAGCACGTGTTGTTCCCGCTCCATTTCTCCTATTTTCGGGCAGTTTTCACATCAGGTGCATCATTTACCATGGCTGACAACAACACAGATGTGTTCAAGATGTTTGCTGCTGAGGACAGGTTGGATGGGGACAACTACTCTATGTGGGCTTATATGATGCAACATGTTCTTGTGTCAAAGGGCGTCTGGAACATTGTGCAGGGCATTGATGTATGTCCTGGTTCTGAGGATGTAGGCGATGTTGATGATGTCGTAGGTCTTGCTGCAAGGATTTCTGCTATTAGAGTTGTTTTGCCTACGGCAGAACAAGCTCGCTGGGATGTAAAGGATACGTAGGCTCATGCATTGATTGCGTTATCTGTGAAGCGCACCATTGTTCCTCACATTCGTTCAGCAAAATCTGCAAAACAAGCTTGGGATATTCTAGCAGGTCTTTATGTAAGCCGCAATGAGTCTAAAATTGCTTTGCTGCGTAAAGAGCTGGAGTCGAAGATTATGTATGAGGAAGATGATATGGACACTTTCCTTGCTGGTGTTAAGGATATCAATGAGAAACTTATTTCTGCAGGTGAAGTCATTTCAAACAGTTCCCTTGTGCAGACTGTTCTTGATGCCTTACCAGATTCCTACCAGACTTTTGCTAGTACTTGGAGACTGATGACCCAATAAAATCCTGAAGTTGTCAAGTTTGATGCATTATGCACATTGCTGTTTCAAGAGTCACTTTCCAAAAAAAAACAGAACTAGGCAGCGTGCAGCTGAACAGGCTTTTATTGCTTCTCAAAGAAAGGGTGGTAACAGCAATGCGGCCACTTCTCATGGTTTTGCTACGAGTGGCAAAACTTTTGTTCCTAATGCTTCTACTGACAGCAATTCGTCTGGAAACTCTAGTGATAAGGGCAAAAAGAAGATGCGTTGCCATTATTGTAAAGCTAATGATCACTTGATCAAGTCGTGTCCTAAGTTGAAGGCCAAAGAGGCTAAGAGGGGCAAAACTTTTGTTCCTAATGCTTCTACTGACAGCAATTCGTCTGGAAACTCTAGTGATAAGGGCAAAAAGAAGATGCGTTGCCATTATTGTAAAGCTAATGATCACTTGATCAAGTCGTGTCCTAAGTTGAAGGCCAAAGAGGCCAAAGAGGCAAATGTTGGTTTCACTACAAATGCAGCCATTGTTGAGTCTTCTGTGAAAGGAGACTGTGTTGCTGATGGTGATGCAGAATGGGCTTTTAGCGCAGAGTGCACTTATAATCCTGCTGTCCATGATGCATGCTTGTCAGTTGCTGCAGATTCACATGTGTGGTATTTCGATAGTGGTGCTACAGAGCACATTACCACACATCGTGAATTGTTTATCTCTCTCGAGTCTGTTCCTCATGGGAATTCAGTCACTTGCGCCAACAATGCCTCTTATCCGGTTCAAGGAGTTGGAAAGATTGTGCTTACTGCTGCAAATGGCGATTCCTTCACACTTGTTGATGCACTTTATGTACCTGGGATCAAGAAGAACTTGTCTGTATCCGCACTTGCTAGACTTGGACTTGTAGTCAAATTTGTGGATGACAGATGTACAGTTCATGATCTCAGTTTTGGTGATGAAATTGTTGCATCTGGCCTTTTGTGCCGTGGGCTGTATAAGCTCACTTTGTATAACAAGTGTGGATAAAATTTTTGCAAATGCTGTTGTAGATTCAAGGGCTATTTCAGATGAAAAACTTTGGCATGCACGTTTTGGTCATCTGAATTTTGTCAGTTTGCTGCGTTTGCAGAAATCTGATATGGTTACTTCTTTGCCGCCTCTTGAAGCACCTGTCAAACATGTTTGTGAAGGTTGTATTTTGGGTAAGATGCAGCGTTCTAAGTTTCCAAAGGGGTGATGTTTGTGGGCCTATGCAAACTCCGTCCTTGGGAAATTACCTTTTACTTCGTGACTTTTATTGATGATTACTCCAGGCATGCATGGGTATTTCCGCTTAAAGCGAAGTCCGAAGTTTTTATGTGCTTCAAATAATTTTTGGCTATGGCTGAAAATGTCTCGAGATGTACTATGGGCACCATCCGTTCCGATCGAGGGGGGGAGTATATGTCTTATGAATTTAATGCATTTCGGCTAGTCGTCGGATAAAACACCAATGTACAGTGCATTATACACCTCAGCAAAATGGTGTTGCTAAGAGGAAAAACAGGTCACTGACGGAAATGGCACGATGTATGGTCAAAAGTCAAGCTTTGCCGCATTCTTTTTGGCTTGAGGCCATCGTGTGTGCCACTTATGTACTTAACAGGTGTCCTACGAAGCTTTGCAGTCTATTACTCCATATGAAGCATGGCATGATAGAAAGCCTTCTATTGAGCACATGCGTGTTTTTGGTTGTTTGGCATATGCTTTGGTGCCACAAACACAGCGCAGAAAATTGGATGATAAGGCTGTCAAATGTATTTTTGTTGGCTATAGTGCTGAAAGCAAAGGTTACAGGTTATATCATCCCGCAAACAAAGCATATTCTGGTTTCACAGGATGTAGTGTTTGTGGAAGATTCTGTTCAGCCCTTGCTGTCATGTACTAGAGACAGTAATGTAAGCTCACAGGACATTTTTGACACTTTGTTGCCTCTTTTCAGTGGTGGAAATACGAATGTAATTTCCAATGAGGCAAATGTACAGCCTTGGGGTTTTCTGAAAATGTTACAAATCAGCCTATTACTGATGCAGATGTACATGATGTACTTGATGATGAAAGGGCTGAAAATGAGCAAGCTAGAGGCATGCCAAAATGGCTGGTGCACACTTTGCGTGACAGTAAATTGGATGCACCTTTGTCTAGTCGTTCGTCTATCGCATTCAGATTGCCATCATTTGGCTCTGTCTAGCTTACATGATGTTGAGGAGCCTCTGTCTTTTGATGAAGCACATAATTCAGAAAATTGGATAGCTGCCATGCAATCAGAATATGATGCACTTATAGAAAATGACACATGGACTTTATGTGATTTGCCTACCTGGCAAAAAGGCCATTGGTACGAAGTGGGTTTACAAGTTGAAAGGCAAGCTGGATGGTGAGATCGATCGCCATAAGGCTCGACTTGTTGCAAAAGGTTATGCACAGCAAAAAGGCATAGATTATGAAGAGACTTTTGCTCCCACTTGTCGTATGACTACTGTGCGTTTTCTATGTGCATTGGCAGCTCATTTTGGTTGGGATGTACATCAATCAGACATTGTTACTACTGCTTTTTTGAATGGTGACATATTTGAGAAAGTTTATGTAACACAGCCTCGCGGTTTTGTCATAAAAGGACAAGAGGAAAAAGTGTGCAGATGTAAGAAGGCTTTGTATGGGTTGAAGCAATCTCCTCGTGCTTGGTATGAGAAAGCTGACACTCATTTGGTTAAACGAGGCTTTCGTAACAGTCCAACAGAAAGCACATTGTATGTAAAGCGTGAGGGTGATGTACTTCTCATTGTGGTTCTTTATGTCGATGATTTGCTGATCACTGAACCAAATGAGAGACATATTGCTGAATTTAAGGCTGATTTGAATGCTACTTTCAAGATGAAAGATTTGGGGCTGTTGCATCATTACTTGGGTATACAGTTTAAGCAGTGTGATGGTGGTATTGCCTTGTGTCAGAAAAGTTACATAGAGACATTGCTATGTAAGTTTGGACTTGAGGATTGCAAACCTATTGCCACTCCCATGGAAACAGGATTGAAGTTGAGTCTACATGATGCTGGCGATCCTGCTAATGTCACTCTTTACCAAACTGCTGTTGGCTGCCTCATTTATGTATGCAACACGAGGCCAGATATTCAGTTTGCAGTCTCATAGGTCAGCAGATTTATGCATAGCCCAGGGTCTAAGCATTGGCAGACTGTCAAGAGGATTTTCCGCTACCTTAGTGACACTTTACATCTTGGCTTGTTTTATCCCAAGGGGGATCATTGCCGCCAGACTTACATGCTTTTTCGGACTCAGATTGGGCTGGTTGTTTTGACACGCGAGTGTCCACAAGTGGTTTTTGTTTCATGCTTGCCAGTTCATGTATATCATGGTTGAGCAAGAAGCGACCTACTGTGGCCACTTCGAGTTGTGAGGTTGAGTGCAGGACAGTCTTCACAGCTACGGTTGAGTGTGTGTGGCTCAGACGCCTTATGGCTGATTTGGGTGTTGGACACGACATTGCCAACACTATCTACACTGACAGTCAGAGCGCATTGGCAGTTGTTGCAAGGAACCAAGTTTTTCATGCTCGCACAAAGCACATTGAGGAGCATTACCACTATGTCAGGGAGAGGCTCTCAGCAGGAGAGATCAGCTTGGCTTATGTGCCAACACAGGCCAACCTTGCAGATCTTTTCACAAAGGCATTGTCTCATGAGAAGCTTGAAGCTTTCCACAGAGCTTTGGGCTTACTCCCCTTCCCTTTGTGGACTGATCATGTCCTCAGGGCATGGCACTTTCCTTTACTCATGTGCCAGCTCTCGTTCACCGCATCACTCCAGGAGGGATTTGTTACCATATACATGTGGTAGTGATGTGTGTGAACACACTAGGACCACCGGGGCATTTTTTCCCTCTTTAGGAGGTTTTTTCCCCCGAGCATTGTATATACGCTCATCACTCTAGGGCTATCTATCTTTCCATTGCATACTAAGTAACAAACTCTCTATTGTGTGCCTTGAGCTTCCTTCATCTTCTCCAAGCTGTGTGCGTTTCTCTGCAACCCTAATTCCAACAAATGGGAGAAGTATTGGTCCTTGGTGGAGTTTGCCTACAACAACACAGTTCATACGTCTACGGGGAAGGCCCCATTTGAGATTATCAAGGGCGCTAAGAACGTCCCACCTATTCTAAGCACCAACTGATTTCTTTTGAGATTTCAGGGATACTGATGGATTGACAATATTCTGCTGGTGATTTTATGTATAGAAGTACTCTGAAATGGGAATTTCTAAAATGAACCTGTTACATGTGCTCTCTCATGTATGTATTATTCTAGTGCATGTTTAAAAAGACGAAATGAATGCAACATTTTTGTCTTGTTGAGCCCGTATGGATATCCTTATTATCCATATCCGGGGTACGCGCCTAACCACCCAAAGGATTTCAAAGATGGCGGCACCACAATAAAAAATTTCACCTTTTCTGGAGTGAAAGATCAAAAGAAAGCTTTGCGGTTCTTCCAACAATTCGACAACATCTATGCTTTGGGAATTATACGGAAGTCAAAGATTTATGGAATAGCGAGATTTCTTGAAGATAATGCTATGCAGTGGTCGAGTTCAATCGCGACACAACCACATGCTCCAAGGACATGGCAAGCTTTCAAGACAAATTTTGCACGCAGTTATATGACTTCAGTCCAGATCTTGTCAGAATGGGGCAACTGAAAATGCTTGTCACGGAGACCTTGGAAAGCTACTACCAAAGGTTTCTTGACGTCTACCTTCCGATGTCTTTCTTCAAGATGGTTCCCTTGGAAGATCAATGCGATCAATACACCATTGGAATGCCATCACGTTTAAAGATTCTTGCTTATGGATCATGCCGCGGTCGGCTACAAACTTATGAAAGGGAAGCTCGAGTTTACTACAGAAGCCACTACGGCAAACAAGTAGAACTCCCCAACAACGACTAAATCCCTGGGAATCTCGTAAAAGTCAAGCTCAAAGGCCTCATGTGACATAGCGTCAACAAGAAACCCTGTTACAAGGAGGCCGATGCTTTAAATGTTTTCAAACTGGTCATACTTTCAATACATGTCCTCAAAGAGCCTCTACATCTTCAAAGCAACATCCCACTCTGACAATCGATAGATCCCCAGGACCATCTGCGGCTAAGAGAGCTAGACCTGCCATTGGCCTTGTACGTGATATTTATGGAATTAATCTTGAAATTGTGCGGAGCCTATGGCAAAGTCAACGACTTGAAAGCCCTGATCTTCTTTGACCCCTGAGCTACTGAGAACTTCATCCATCCCGAATTCCTCAAGAAGATGGATTTTGACTATGATTCACAAGGTGGCGAACTTGAGGCAGAGCTAGCCACAGGCCAAACTTAGAAGGTGGTACCACTTATTGGTGCTCTTCCAGTGGCCATCAAAGAATACCATGGAAAAGCCGATTTCCACATCATGAAGTTGGACAAATTGCGACGTTCTATTGGGCATGCCTTGGCATGACAAGAATGACGCGACACTCTAGATTCGGAACCGTACAATTACCTTGATGCTGAAGGACAAACCTTCCGTCCTCAAAGTTCGGATGTCCAAACAAAAAACCCAAATAAATTTTCTACTTGCTTTGTATTCAGATACTTTTTGAACTTTGTTTGAGAAAGTACTATTTGAAATTTATTTGAAATGGATGGTTATCTGCTTTAAACCTGTCTTGGTACCGATTTGAGAATTGCTTGACTCTGGTTTTTTATATTGGTTTCAATGATTTGTGATGTACTCCTCGGTGAAGTCCTCAAGAATTGCTATTTGACCTCGGAACGATGCAGACCAGGTGTCTGGGGAGCGTTTTGTTGTATGCTAGAAAACCTCTGAACGACGCATACAGGGTGTCTGGGGAGCGTTTAGTTCTATGCTTGAAACCTCCAAGCGACGCAGGCTGTGGCTTGGGGAGCATATCAATCCTCTGAGCTCATGACCCGGACCTTTTTAGGTTATTTGCGAGGGGAGTGACGAGGTAGTTGCCTCATGCCACAGATCGTCCATCTCGGAGGAGTGCTCAGCGGCACTATTTGTGTGTCTTGTAACATGCATATATGAGCATCCGTTGCATTGTGATGTGTCAACCACTAAATATTTCTTAATTGGGTGAGATTGCCTTGGATGTGTAATCTTAGTGAATCGAGACACCCGTTAGGGATCAGCACGGTCTGGGCATAATGGCTAATTTTGCTAGGCCGGAATATCAAGAGGTCCGACTGGGAATGAGAAAAGTGAATGTCAAATGGAATTGAGCTAACTTGAGCTGTTTTGCAAATATATTGTAATCATGGAGGATTACTCTTCTTTTAAGAAGGGGAGATATCACTAACTGCTGATGTGTAAAGCCATTAAAGACGCGACGACCCACAGTGCACACACATACACACATACACAATGAAATCGTTGCGTATCAAGCGGGAGTTGTACGGATGCTCCGTGAATTGTGCTGGCATGCCACGTGGCACTCTATAGATTTTTGTTGCTGAATTGCTGACGTGGAAGGCGTACGGATTTCTTATTTTCTGGCGCCGGTAGCTTTTAGCACCAAATGTGTTTCATGTACTGCTTTTAGATAGGCCTAGGCCCTTTAAATATGCGGCAAGGTCGGGCATGCTATCACTCATAAGAAGTTTTGGACAAATTCTCACAATAATTCCCACATTGTGACTTACCTTAACATCATGAGCTTGTGCTCGAGAGGCGCCGCATACCTAGCTAGGTACGATTGGGGCAAGGCCTGCCGCCAATCGTACCTAGCTAGGTATGCGGCGCCTCTCGAGCACAAGCTCATGATGTTATTCATTGTATGAAAAACATTGGAAAAGACTCCGTTTTCCTACATGAGAAAATTTATAAATCTTCTTGTGACTCTTGGTGTCCTCTTGTTACAAGGGACCCCTTCACTGGAGTGTTGTGAGAGCCGCTCTAGCAAGTCGGTGAGAAGGTGGGCACATTGGGTGGGTGGTTCACTTTTGGGGGGAGAGGGGGCGCAAGGTGCAGTGGCAAAATTTCCTATGAAAAGCTATTTTTTTTGAAAATTGGTGGAACTTGGAAGGGCGGACCAAAGCACTTTTTCAGGGGAAAATTTTGATACATATGCATATACATGTATATTATACAATACTGAGTATAATATGCTAATTTTCTTAGGAGAGCTAGAGGTTGGCGACCAAATTCCCAACGTTGCTATGTCATTTTCGTGAAAGTAGAGGGCCTGAGTCGTCTTTGCTTTGGGAGTAGACTTTTCCCCTGGTTGCATGGCATGATAGAGTTGTACATACACCCAGAGCTTGTTTTTGTGCGCTTTTCCATGTCCTTGACATTGGGCCGTTTTGTCTTCTTATTAGGGAAAACATTTGACGCTCATAACATGCTTGTTAAGAGTCTGGTGTTTGGATTAGAGAATGTTGAGCTTCTGGAACGAAGTAGTCTAATGCTTGAAGAAGTTTAAGTTTGCCTAGGTATGTCCCTCAAAACGTTTTTCTCATTCTTTTTTCAAGGAATCAAGAAAGATCCTTTTTTGAATTAATGTCGAACAGAAAAGGCAGCGCGGTAGGTGGCGGGCATAAGAATTTTTTTTTGTCTTTATAGGTGTTCTCCTTCTCTCTCTATTGGTGGCTTTCTCTCGATTGCTCTCGGTGCTACAGTTGCGCACACAACAGAGGGAGACGAGGAGTGCAGATGCGATCTCTCTCTCTCTCTCTCTCCTCTCTCTCTCTCTCTCTCTTCTCTCTCTCTCTCTCCAAACCCAAGACGAGAGGGCAGGGGCTGCTATCAACACGACTTCTCTCTCTCGCTCCTGTGTGTCTGTGTCTTTTGGAGGCAGGGCAGCAGATGTCCCTTTCTCCCTCTCTCTCTCTTATTAAGGTAGCGAAGGAAGCCTAGGTAGCGATGCAGTGAAGAGAGATGGAGATACACACAAGCCTGTGAAGTGGACGGGGCAATGGCAAGGCGGCGATGTGAAGGAAAGAAGTAATCGAATGGTACATGCTGCAACAGAGAGAGAGAGAGAGGGGGAGAGAAAATAGAGAGACAATGTGTGATCGCGAGGATGGAGAGACAGTGCGAGATTGATGCTCTTTTAGCTTGCGAGAGTGAAGCTGAGCCTGATGAGGCCTGTGTTGTGGTAGCTGTGCGCCTGATATGCGCAAAAGTCATGACGCAGGCAGTACGTGGGAACGAAGGAAAGGGAAACTTTTCCTTTTGGGCGTGGGAGGGTGTAGAATCTTGGGACTTAATTAATTAATGATTGTAGAATAGACCCAATATAAGTGTGATAACAACAACAAAGACAAATAGCATCTTCACGTAGAATCATTTGTTAATGATATCGAACACCAGCCATTCATAAACACATAAAGGGTTGAAAGGAGGGAGAGAGGGAGGGGGGGGGGGGGGGGGGGGGGGGGGGGGGGGGGGGAGCGCATGCGCACGCACACACACAGTGTAGAGAATAGGGCTACATTATTGCATGGATACAACCCCCTTGGATGTAAAATGTGCCTTCCCATGGGATGTAATTTTGGAGAAACAAGTGGGCATGAAGCACAAAGAATATGACCAAAGCCAACCAAGGTGAAAAAGGGCATAAGCAGTGTCTACAACTAAAAAAAAGGAAAGAAAAAAGAAACCTCCTTAAGAGAGTAAAAAGTACCCTACAAACCTCTATGTAGAGAAATGCAACCCACTTGTATGGGAGGCCACAATAGAGATCAAACAAACTTTGCTTAGAGACATTGGGATAACAATAATAGTGCCCAATACATCACACTTATATTGGGTCTATTCTACAATCATTAATTAATTAAGTCCCAAGATTTTGCACCCTCCCATGCCCAAAAGGAAAAGTTCCCCTTCCTTCGTTCCCACATACTGCCTGCATCATGGCTTTTGCGCATATCAGGCGCACAGCTACCACAACACAGGCCTCATCAAGCTCAGCTTCACTCTCGTCAGCCAAAAGAGCATCAATCTCGCACTGTCTCTCCGTCCTCGTGATCACACATTGCCTCTCTGTTTTTCTCTCCCCCTCTCTCTCTCTGTGTTGCAGCATGTACCATTTGATTACTTCTTTCCTTCACATCGCCGCCTTGCCATTGCCCCGTCCACTTCACAGGCTTGTGTGTATCTCCATCTCTCTTCACTACCTAGGCTTCCTTCACTACCTTAATAAGAGAGAGGGAGGGAGAAGGGACATCTGCTGCCCTGCCTCCAAAAGACACAGACACACAGGAGCGAGAGAGAGAAATCGTACCGATAGCAGCCCCTGCCCTGTCGTCTTGGTTGAGAGAGAGAGAGAGAGAGAGAGAGAGAGAGAGAGAGAGAGAGAGAGATCGTATCTGCGCTCCTCGTCTCCCTCTGTTGCGTGCGTAACTGTAGCACCAAGAGCAATCGAGAGAAAGCCACCAATAGAGAGAGAAGGAGAACACCTGTAAAGACAAAAAAAAATCTTATGCCCGCCACCTGCCGCTGCCTTTTTTGTTCCACATTAATTCAAAAAGGATCTTTCTTGATTCCTTGAAAAAGGAATGAGAAAAACGTTTTGAGGGACATACTAGAAGGTTGGTTCATCAAATAGAGGTCTTTAAGGAGACAAAGGATAGAAACAGTAATTCACAATTCATGCCAATGCATTGTACATATATACATGTATACAAATAATTATGTATTAGCCCCCCCCCCCCCCCCCCCACCCCACAACACACACACACACATTCAAGTGTTACTTAATACATCCTAGAGCTTTGCTAGCTCCACAACTCCATGCTTTGCCTATCTCTAACACTTTATCCAACTCTATACTTTGCCTATCTCTGAGACTTTATCCATGATTTGCCTATTCCTCACCTGACATCTTTTATGAATGCCCCTGACTTATCAGATGTTCTGAGCTCATCCTTCGATTTCGTCCCCCTCCTAGCTATCCCTGTGGTTTTGTTGGTGCCGCGAATTCTCCTATATTTTCCACTTTGGGCCCATGAGGATGGACTCCTCCTTAATTGTTCTTTGTAAGCTATAGTGGGGTCCTCCCCTTGGAATTCTTGCACATTACTTCCTTGACCTTGAATAAGATGCATGGAAAACTTGAAGCACTTTCAATGTGCATGGAATGATGGGGCTCTCTCTCTCTCTCTCTCTCTCTCTCTCTCTCTCTCTCTCTCTCATCTCTCTCTCTCTCTTCTCTCTCTCTCATCTCGATATATATATATATATATATATATTTATATAATATATATTTATATATTTATATTTACGTCTCCTCCGCAAGCCTCAAGCGTGCCCCCCCCCCGCCCTCTCTTTCCCCCCTCTAATTGTCGACTCTGCATCGTGTGGACTTTCTTATGGGGGGTTCACTATAAGTAGAATCTATATATTAAGTACGTTCAAGGACTATTTATAAATCCCATTGGTTATGGAATTTTCACAAATAAAAGGGACCCTTTTCTAATTCAATGTGCAAATTTTTTTTCAAGATCTTTTTTTCAACACCCTTCTGTCTCAATGAAAATGTGAAAAAATATAGATTAAAATAATCCGTACTTTTGAACCCACGTGATAGGCATTTTTGTATTGTAGTGACCCCCTCTGAGGCTTCATAGTTCTTGCTCATGTCCATCGGCCTCCAATGCATCGACTAGTGTGCCGCGTGATGCACGAACTAGCTCTCACTCCAAGTATCCCTACTGCCTTGGCATACATTGATAGTATCACTCACTAAAGACGACTCCTATCTCAAGGTATGTCCTGCAAGGTCTTTGTTGTCACATCATTTCTTTCCTACTTCCTATTGTCCTTACCATGTATATTTGAGTATCATCTCTCTTTTGCTCACACTATCTTGAAGGTTTGTACCTTGCCATGTCTTGAGAAACAATTGCCTCTCCTCCCCTTGCTTTGATGGATTATGTGATCCTTCTTCGACATTCCCAACAATATTGATTTGATTTGTTTCTACCATCTCATACATAATGGGGCTCTTTTGCTATAAGTGGTTTTATTCATTTTTACTATGCTGGTCTTTTTGCTTGATTTCTTTGAAAAAGAGCTTGATGGTGCTTCTGGATGTAGTCATGGCACCATGCTGCTTTTGATATTTGATGCTTACGATCATGTTACTGGTCTTTACTTAGTAGCTTGCAATATCCTCTTGAAGTTATCTTCTAGGGGATGGATTTTCTCTAAGACTTTGCTAAAGAGAATCTTCCACGGGATGATTGGCCTAAACACTTATTGCACTTAACCTTGAATGGGATTTGCAGCAAGGGTTTTCCTGGATTTGCATACATCAAAAGTTTGGTTTCTTTTACTAAACTATGCAAGTTTTGATGCTATATATATGCACTAAGTTGTGCTAATTTTGAAACTGACGCTTGGTACTTTCACTTATGATTAGAAAATATGAAGGTATATTAATGTATACCGCACTGATGACTTTTGCTAGTTTTGTCTCATAGGCTTCTCCATTAGAACCGACTTTGATTTTTATCTCTAACATGCTTTGCCTAGCTTGGGCTTACTTAATTGAGTTGTCTAACCTTCCTTGTTTCCCCCATCTACTATGGGAACCCCCATTTTGAAGTCTTTGCTTAACATGAGCTACATTTTTTACATGGGGTTATCACTCTCAAGTTGGAAGTTTATAAGCTTTGTAGCTTTTGCACTACCTCACTTTGTATTGTTCGCCTACATATGTTCAGGTACCTATAAAACCATTGGATCCTTGTGGTTATAACATGCTAGTTTATATATGGTTTTTTGATGAGCAATACTTTATCTTTAGACCCTTTTTTTAATTCTTAAAGATGGTATGGCAAGAACCCTAGACTCTACTTATCTGTTTGACAATGAGTGCATTCTCTTTTTGGCTTTCTAGTCTTGATACATAATCATTGAGATTAGTTTTGCATCTAAATGCTTTGGATTGGGTCTTTTTGATCCACTCTTCGTTCTAATTATCACAAATGGATGTCATTGAGCCATTGGTGTTTCTTCAAATGGATTTTTCTAATATTGTTCTAATTGTCCTAATGATTCGAATCTACAAAGTTGCCATAGGTTTTGTTGGTTGCTTTGCCTAACATATGATTTGTCTTCTGCTATAGCCTTCAAATGAATTCTCATTGCATATATACCACTATACATCAAGTAGGGCTACTGGATTAGGCCCTTAGAGGGATTAGTATTGGTAAATTTTGTTTTTGAAAAGGCTTACAAATTAGAAACTCTACATTTCATGTTTGGCACTTCTTGGATGGATGGACAAATCTAGGTTTTTGGAGTTCTTTTGCTAAGTTGGATGGATTACTTCTTGTGTTGGTCTGGTTACTTGGATTCTACGGTAAGTGAAATTTACATTGAAGCCTCCTTTTGATTGCCTCTATACTACTCTAAGAATGTGGAATAATCATCTGGACTATTGATGCATGGATGAAGCTAGAAATAAAAAAGAGATCCATTCTAAAAACAAGGCTTACATTTAGAAGAAGATCTCTCTTATGGTAGTCACATCATATAAAAACTGTTTAAAAAACATGAATTTTTCAATCTATTAAAATATTGAAGTAGGTTACCTAATGTTAACTTGAACCATTCCCATCTCAAAGGAGTGACTGCCTTTGGACACACAAAATGAAAAAACTTCTTTAAAAGAAACTTCTCTTACTTTAAGACTTCTTTGATTTTAGGAAAGTAGCTAATCTCATATGTTTCAATTATGACATGGGTCACAACAGATAGGTTCTTTGACACTTGTAAATTGTATCCAAGACTAACAAATATGTTGTCTTGTTAACGTAAATGCACATGAGAATTCTTTCTTTGCTTAAAGAGGATTAGGTTGGTTGCTATTGACCTTTAAGATGAAGATTGGTTTCATCTATAGTTTCAATGTTTATCCTAATTTATAGTATAAATTGAATGATGCTTCATTCTAACCATACTGTACATAAATTATTTGAATGCAAAAGATTGAAAATATTTCCCGTTGTTTAAAATCAACTACCTTTTGAACACGATCATCATTTGTGTATGCTTTACAACAACACACACATACACACACTCACATACACATTTGATATTGGTCTTCATTTAGTTTGTTTCAAAATGGATGGTGATTTTTAGGCATGTTAAACTATTTGAGGTTGTTTTAGCTTCTCATAGAGAGGTCTAAGTACTCATATTTTGCGTCTCAATCTCGATGGCATACATAGTCATAACGTTTGAGTCTCAATTCCTAATTGCATACATAACCATAGCTTTTCTTTGCAAGAGCCTATAATTCCTATAATTGATTTTGTAGATTTAGATTTGATATCCATGGTAATATTAGGCATGTAAAACACAAAATGTTATCTCTGATCTCGGGGGTCACTATATGTACAACCGATATGTCGCGTGCATTCAAGGACTATTTATAAAACCCCTTAACTATGAAATTTTCACCAATAAAAGGGGCTCTTTTCCTATTCAATCTGTATTTTTTTTTCAAGTTCATTTTTTCAACACCCTTTTGTATATGAAAATGTGAGACGATATAGAAAAAAATAATCCTTGTTGTGTCGAACTCAATTGATAGCCTTTTTTTTTACTGTAGTGCCACAACCCCCCCCCCCCCCTTTGCTTGTCTATGATAATACCTCAAAGATTAACACATTTGTACCACAATCTCAGGTTTCCAAGTTTTATTTCTAAGGATATTCTTTTTGTTTTGACACAATCTAGTCCTGTTGTTTTGTTTTTTCTTTGAATGATATCAAGTATACTCTTTCCCCTTCAACTGAATCATTTCAATTGTAGCTCCTAATCTTTCTTTAGTGCTATCAGAGTAGAGGCGGGGAGGGAGCTTCTTGAGGGAGCTTTGTTCATAAAATGGACGGGCTAGAAAACTTATTGACAAAATATATGATCTTGTGTTGGTTTCTCCAATCTTATCCAAAGCTCCCTCCACCAAATGATGAACTATGCCTTATGTTGTTGTTCGTTACCTAACATCGTGCCACCACATGACTAGACAAGCAGATGGAGTGGCGATTGGTTGGCTGGAGGTTATATTTGCATTTTGAACCATGTGCTTGCATAGAAGATATAGTAAAGGTGAAGACAAGTGCATTAGTCCAACTTAAAATACAACTAAACTAAATATGAGGTTCATGGTGCTGGATAGAGCTTATCAGAATCTTGATTGTAGAGCTACGGGTTTGTGATTGTAAGCACAACTACAAACAAAGTAGAAATAAAGTGATTGCAAACTCCACTGAAAATTGCTACAATAACACGGAAATTTACTTCCAAAAGACTATAAGAAGCAATCGTTCATAGCGACTACAAAGATTATCAAAACACTATGCTAGTAGAAATTTGACATGGCTATTTCAATTGAGTGCTGGAGGATCTAATTCTACTACAATTTTTGGATGTGGTTCAATCAATGATGCTTCATGTAATGCACAATCCACCTCCTCAGCAAGCTTTCTATCTCGCTCTTGAATCTCTCTTAGCCGTTGTGCTTGTATTTCAAGAACTAGCACAATTTGTTGGAGAGCTCCTCGTTGCTCTCATATAATGTCATCATTCAACCCATCATCTGCTCCCTAGCAAATCCATTGCTCAACAATCACCTCCGTACTGCACGAAAACGTCGTTCTCATTTGTATATTGGGCAAGTAGTTGCCAAAGAAACCAATGTCCATTTCCATACCTCCTGGACGACAAACAATAGTCAAAGATAGCAGAGAAACTTTACTTTGAGCTTCCCTTTGCAGCAAGAATGCATCTGCAAGAGGTTGCAGACGCTTGGTATCCCAGATAACTTGTCTTGCTTTTTCTAGCTTCACCAAATGGCACAGCGAAACTCAAGGGAGCAGAGATTCTTGCTCTACCTGCAAGCAACAATATACGTCAAAGACCAATCCAAAGGACATTTATAGTAAGCTTAAACCAAAAAGCTATAATTTACGTTAAAATTTCCTAGATGCTTTGATAACATATCTTATCCAATTGTAATGTCTGTTGGGAAATTCTCCACCAACGTTTGCCCCTGCAGTCATATAAGCCTTCATTTCTCTATCATCAATCTCCTCGTTGGAGTTGTATTTGTCATCCACAAACCCAAACGATGCTACTTCTTGCACCTTAGCTTATCCTTTTGCAGATTTTTTGGATTTTTGATTTATGACGACAAGTGGAGAAGGCACATTACTAGCTGCTACGCTCTTCAAAATAGTCATAGCAGTAGATGGAAATAGTTCTTCTTGTTCTTACCTTACAATCTTGGTGAGTTTAATCTACTATATTCGAATGTTATATTCAAACCTTTATGTCGATCTCTCTATCTCTCTCACCCCTCCCGGCCTACAACAATCTCTATCAACCTCTTTCTCTCTCCTCTCTCCTCTCTCTTGTCTTACACCCCTTGTTGCTCTCTCTCTCTCTCTCTCTCTCTCTCTCTCTCTCTCTCTCTCTCTCTCTCTCTCTCTCTCTCTCTCACCCACCCATGCATCATGTCTTACACCCTGATTACGGGACTAGATGGAGCTAAAGATATGATAGCACTTTCTCTCATGATTGTATATACCCAGCATATAGGATTGCATTTTTTCCCTGGTTTATAGCTCCACCCCCCCCCTACCCTTGTACCACCTCCCTTCTCTCCTAGTCATTACACAGGATAGCTATCTTTTGCTTTGTACCTTTTATCCTTCACAAGATATCCAGAGGACACTTACCCCCATGTACTTTGATTTGTCTCATAGGCCGATTTCGGCCTCTTATGGACGTAAAAAAAATCTTTCTTTCTTTCTTTGTTTCTCTCCCCATTATCTTACCTGTTTAAACACATATATTTATCAACCTCTTTCTCTTGGATTCACTCTCATCCTACAAACCTCTCTCGCTCTCACTCCTATCTCCCATCCTACTACCCTCTCTCTCTCTCTCTCTCTCTCTCTCTCTCTCTCTCTCTCTCTCTCTCTCTCTCTCTCTCTCTCTCTTCCATCCTACAACCCTCCCTTGTCATCTCCCATGCTCATAAAGATGTCCAAGCACTAGCACTCAATCACTTACATGAGCAAGAGAGTAGGCGAAAGAGGAAGAAAGAGAAAGGTAGAGACAAGTACGTTATAGAGAGAAACCAATCCAAGGGACGAAAATACCTTTACAGTGTTAGACTTTGTAATCAATGATTAAAAAAATTTGTATACATCTATTTATATAGAATTTAGGGCACATCTCTTTCTTGGGAGTATTGTGCGCTAGCGCTCACCAAATTTCTACCATGCCCCATTGCTAGTCTCATGCTTTCCGGCCCTAGCGAATGAGATAGGAGGAGAGGATGATTGGGCATAACAAATGAAATTCTTACCCAAAATTGACCAAGCTTCACACCATTAGACCTAAATTAGTCCTATTTATAAGTGCAAACATTGGTAGGCCAACCTGGGACTAGAGTACATGGCTCGCAACTCATCATTTTTTACTTTGAAGTTATGGTTTGGATCGGCATGGTGAATAGGTCCTATGGCTATAGTCTTTTTCTATTTAGTTCATTGGTTTGGATTTCAAGTCAAATTTTGGAATTTCAAAGCCTTGGACATAGATTTGGATTTTGGTAAGTTTTTTAAGTTTGGAACTGGGAAAAAACATAGTATTTGCATGTACTAGTACTTTGGATCAAAATTGTGTGGTCAAAGTCAACTGTGACTTGAAGGCCTATGGCCTCACACAAGATGTTAGAGAAAAGGCATGTGGAATCACGTAGTGGGAGTTGGACTTGAAGACTTGTGGTATCATGCAAGACGAGGACGTTGTGTATGAGGGACACAGAAACACAGAGGGCGGCCAAGAGCAGCCATAGAGGAGATGCAAAGGGGTCCGAGGGAGGGGGGGCACCTAGGGAGATGGCAAAGGCGAGCTGCATTGGCAACAATGGGTGTATTCAAATTTGCAAACATAGGCGAACCTTATGGAATAGTGGAATCTATGTCAAAGTAATGGTTCTTATTTTTTAGAGACTCCAGTAGGAGGGGCCCAATCATTTTAAATCCTAAATCTGAAAAAATCTTCGAGGATGCTGGGGCGAGAAAGGAAAGCATAATGAAAATGGAGGCAAAGAGTTGGAGCGACATGTGGCGCAAATCGGCATGCAACTCGGGTACTGGCAAGCAAGGACATTTGAGCATTGTAGAGGGTGTGACAAGATGTGCGCGAGTGAAAAATGCGTCAGTGCTTTGATGTCGAATGGAAGGTGTGCGAGGTCACCACGTGGATGGACGAGCTGGGGAGGGCAAGCAAATTTTAATTTTTACATGAAACATGTTGTGCTTTGAGTATCGGGTTGTGCATGGTACAATGGCTTGCCTTTGGATGGACGGGCACCCACTACTATGAAAATCTCCAAGTGTTTACCGTGCTATTTTACCGCGTTTTGTATATAGAAGGTGCAAATTCAAGTAGAGAAACAAGAGAGAAGAAGGTGGGGGTTTTTTTTGTGTTTAAAATATTGCCGCGACTGTTTGCGCTATTATTATCGCGTAGATTATCGTTTTTATTACTGCATAGATTATTGCTGTTATATTCGACAGCCAAATTTAGCGCCTAAACTTTCAAATTCTGGCTTACCCCCCCCCCCCCTTTAAATTTTGGTGTTTCCCTCCTCTCAATAAAAATTACAAAATATTGTATAAAATTTTCAAATTTAAAAAAGGAGAGAGAGAGAGAGAGAGGGAGGGAGGGAGGAGGAGGGGAAGGATATAAGATTACACTTGGTTACAACTAAAATAATCACTGTCAATTGATTAACATAATTGAGCATATTCCCAAATCTAAAGAGAGGAAGAGGGGGGAGAGAGAGATGAATGGATTACATGACCAAAACTTTCGTAACTGCAAAATGTTTATGAATCATCTTCCAAAAGATCTCTACATGAGGCATCATCCAATTCTAAACCCATGTCTCCTAAATCAATAAAAAGAGAAATGAAATTGTTGTTTGTGGATGCATTGCCTTCATCATCTTCGAGTTCGTCATCCTCCATCTCATCATCTTCATCATCATGGCAATCATCCTCGCTAAGACTTTCTACCACTGGACTTGATTCATCGACCTACCTCTCCTTTGTTTCCACCTCTTCCAAAGTCGGAGGTGGAAAAGGGTCAAAGATAGTCTCCACTTCATTAGTGGAAAAAATGGTTCTCCCCCGAGGTGTTACGGGAATTACGAACCAAAGTTTTGGTTGGTGGATTGCTGGGATATAGATGACCTATAAAATAGAAGCTCAAAGTGAGTAACATTGGTATAACTAATGCTACAATCAATAAGAATAAAAAAGGTACATGTCACTCACATGCTCACAATTGCGCGGTAAAACTAAATTGTCATACCTCATTGTGTGATGCACACTAGAGTCCACCATGTAGAGGCAATTCTCATGTCATCTAGACACATTTGTAAATCACTTGCGCTCAAAGATGAAGGTATGAAAGGTTCTAAAATTAACCTTTAGTATACTTTCAATAGTTCCGTAGTACCTTGCTTCATCACCATCTGTGTCAAAGTTACCCATGATAACACAATCCATGGTGGTTCTACGCTTGTCAATGTGACGCGTATAAAAGTGACGACCCTTTGACCACATAGAGTTAAAGGAAAGGCACTACAAAATAGAAAAATATATTAATTTATCAAATACATATTAAAGATAATTTCAAGAAATAGCGTTACAATATGGTTTAGGTATATGAGTACTCTACCTTTGGTACGCATCCTCGTGCATACTCCCATTCTTTGCAGGTGATGTCTTCTCCGCGCGCTTTTGCCTCGGTCATTCTCTCATGAATCCACTCTGCACTAATGAGACTTGGGAAACATGCAAGGTGTCTAGGAACTAGGGGTTCCCTCCTTCCTCTATGTGCTTGTTTCCATGCTTCCCTCTCTTACAAATGCCTTGCCTTTGCCACTGTCCACAAGTCCACCCACTTGGTCATAATCTTTGCATTGAGAATACAAAGGTTATTGACCACTCGGGATAGATTCATATCCATATTAAGTAGTTTCCCCTTTCCACTTGGCAAGTGTGAAGTCATCCTTGCATATTCCTCGTCTGACCACATGCGAGGCATTGAAGGATCAACTTGTGCCAAATACTCTAATATGTAAACAATGCCTCTTGAACGATCCACCCTTTGGCCATACATGCCTCTGGTTGAGACCGTAGCTACACAAAATCTTTGAGAGTCTTTAAAAACCTCTCTAAGAAGAACATCGATCGTGCATGCACTACACCACATATAGCTATCTCTCTCCACCACGTGAACCAAGAGGTGAATTTGACTAAGAAGGACTGATCGAGGAAATGCATCTTCAATGGCACACACAGTTTCTGTTGCAAGTGTTTGAGCAGCAGGGATAGCATCTATTTTGATTTCCTTGGAGCTCACAAATCTGTAAGAAAACACACAAGGATACACTAAGTGCTAGTTGAAATTATTGTGTACATAAAAAAGGTGTAGTTGAGTGGAGTCTTGTGGTGTATCTTACTAGCTCTTGTAGTTTGAAAATAGCGTCCCTGACTTTCTTGTCCTGACATATACACATACTCACCCCGGCAGAATGAACGACAATGTAAATCAGGGGAAGGGAAAGTGAGTGATAGTCATATACACAAACTATAGATAGAACAGGGAGTAGAAAGATTACCTGAAGCATCTTGTGCCAATCATGGGACTTCAACCCATACAATTGAACGCTTCCACCCTTCTTCGCTTTTGTGAAATCTCCCTTTAGCGACCTCATGTATCCTGTTGATGTGCGAATAGAGGCAATGGTACCCTTCACCTTGTCTAATTCTTCTTTGGCTAGCATCCATGGTGCTTTAGGAAGCACAATATTTCCATTTGGGGCACGACGTGGAGTAGCAGAGGTGGGGAGACGTTTTACAAGCCTCAAATCCTCCCTCGCACCCAAAGAGTCCTTCTTGACAATAATGTGGTCCCATAGTGTTTGGGCTACATTCTTGAATATGTGCATGGGATCCAAGAGGTGTTGTATTTTTTAGGTCCTTCCAATATGGAAGCCTTAAAAATATGGAATACCTTGACATATCTTTTGGTGGAGGACACGGAGCCGGATTGTTGTTGTGGTGTTCTTCCCAAACTTTTTGCCCAATCTGCCATCGTGAGCTTTAGAGGGGTCTTCCCATTTGTTGGAGCCTTGTGCTTGTTATGCCCTTGGGGTAAGAAACGATGGTTGTTTGGATAGAGTACCTTGTGCAAGGAATCGGGCCTCTCCATCACCAACGATGGCCCGCAAGTAGGACATGCATTGTGCCCGATGAGGACAACCCTGCATACATGTCATATGGTTAGAGAGATGAGTAAACTAAAGTGAACTAAAGGGAGAGAGGAAAAAAGGGAGAGAGAGATAGAGGAAAGGGGGTTACCAAAAATCTCTCCAAGCCCAGGATAGTCGTGCATAGTCCACATAAGGATTCCCTTCACAATGGCTTCTCTCCCCTCCTTTGCAAGTGAGACATCGACAACAGGAATGCCTCTCCATAACTCCTCCAACTCCTCGATGATGAGGGCTCGAGGTAGACGTCAATATTTGACACTTTGTACTTCCCTGGCACAAGCAAGAAAAGAAGTATATTGCCCTTCTTGGTTGTCTCCCATGGTGGAATATTGTAGTTGACGATCACCACAGGCCAAGTGCTCCATGAAGTAGACTTAGTGCCGAAGGGGTTGACACCATCATTTGCTAACCCAAGCCTGAAGTGTTGAGGCTCCAACCCAAACTCTGGCCATTGAGTTTTGATGTGCCTCCTTGTAGGTGAATCGACAGGGATGTGCATCATTCCATCATTTGAGCGATGGTTCACGTGCCACGCGAGAAGCTCCACGATAGAGTTGCTTTTAAACATGTGTTGGATGTGAGGAATTAATGAAAAATGTCTCAATACATTGCGGATTAGGTGCGCCCCACTCACTCTTGTCTTGTATCATGCCTCCCCGCACACGGGACATGAGGTAGCATGTGCATGCTCATTGCGGAATAGCATGCAATCGTTGATGCATGCATGGATACGCTCATACTCCATTCCAAGTGTAGTGACATACGATCTAGCTCATCGATGATCTGGAGGCATGTGGTGATCTTCTGGAAACATTTTGCCCATCAAACTACAACAAGCATGCGTATTAGTATAATTGCTAGAAGACGGCACCATACAGCGAGTGGAGTGTATATAAAAGCCACATTCCATACTTAGTAGTGCATCGACACTTGCATTACTCCAACCAAATTTTGCTTGCAAGTTGAGGACTTCCAACGATGCTCAGAGCACCGAGTACCGTGCACCGTCGTAAAGAGGTGTTCGGGCACTCGTCATCAATCTATCCTCCTTTTCGGCAGCCCGTTTACTATAGGGCTGACAATCCTCCTCACACACGTCGCACTCATGAGATAGTAGCTTATCACACATGTCAAACATGTGCTCATCCTCTACCTCAAAATGCGACGGAGACGCCATAGGAGCTGTCGAAGTAGAGCCAACGGGAGGATCACCATGTGGTGCACCCAAATCGCCCAGTCGCTCTTGCCTCTGCCGTTTGGCCTTACGCGTTGGTGCACCACCACCAAACACAGACCAATGCGGCACCTCCTCAAGCAACGGGTGAGTCACTCTCTCATCTCTCCGAGAGCTTTTTTGAGGATGCCAAAGCCCTTCGTTCTCCACGTGCTCTAAGGCAATGCGCCTCACGCGAGGGATTGCCCTTTTGCACTTGGCACAAGGACAAGGGAGTTTTTTCTTGAGCCAACGATCGCGCTCAAGGCCTCAGGGGAACCACGATCATCCCAGTCGATGTCCTGCATACGTGAAATGTTGTTTATTTAGTCTATGTCCTAAAAAATAAATAATTAGAAAAATCGTAAATTCAATTAAAAAATTACATAAAGGGAATAAATGACAATGAGTACTAAAATTATTTTAAAAGAGAACTTAAAAAATGCAATTAATAAACATTTAAAAGTACTACAAAATAAAGTATCCATAAAAAATTAAAAAATTTCATCAAAAAACTCAAGGGTAAAAAATGAAATAGGATAGCTAAAATAATGGATAGCTAAGGGTAGAGGGGGTGGTTTGTACCCCCCCCCCCCCCCTCCTGCAACCTCGGATTTGCATGTATCGGTTTGAAAGGACGGGCCACGGTAATGGGCATGGTAATATCCGCAGTAATGCCTGGCGCCTAAAATAGGCAAGAAGGCAGAATATGCCGCGTTTTTGCTGCATACTCTACGTTCTTGCTCTCCGCCGTCGCTCCCAAGCTTCCCCCCCATTCCCCTTCCCCACCCCCCTCTCCCTTGCCTATCTCCCCTTCTCCAAGCTTCCCCCCCCCCCCCCCCCCCCCCCCCCCCCCTCCTCCCTTCCCTCTCTCTCCTTCTCCAATCTTCCCAAGTTTCATCGAAGGGGGTTTCGTCCAAGTTTTCACCATCGTCTTTGGAAGCTCAACGTAGCCGAAGCTCAACCGTTCTACAAAGAAAGAGGTAAACACAAAACAAAGCACCTCCCCCCTCTTTCCCTTTTGTTTTCTACTTCACACACATACGCACACGCACACGCATGCATAAATCGAAAAAAAATATAAAAAAATATAGAATCCATAACATACCTCGTTCATTTGGAAATGGTTGCTTTGCTCGGCTTTTTTGGAAATGGTTGCTTTGCTAGGCTTGTTTGGAAATGATTGCTTTGCTCGGTTTATTTGGTTAGAATGTTAGATAGAAATAGAGAGAGAGAGAGAGAGAGAGAGAGAGAGAGAGAGAAGAGAGAGAGAAATAGATAAAGAGAGAGCGAGAGATAGATAGTTCTATTATCGTCCTAGGAGGTCAAATATGACCTATGGGACCAAATGAACATGTCACGTGGTGTGAGTGGAGGTCATAAGTGACTCTTGATGCTCAAAAATGCCTGAAATGAGCGTCGCAATAGAGAGTCCACATCGTGGTTGGGAGAGGAATTTATTTAGGGAGAGCTCATGGCTGAATATATGGGGAAAAGAGGACCTAATGTGGTCAAAATCTGAGCACTCAAGTAGTCTGTGGTACTCACTCTCTCGCACTTAATGAGGGCATAAGGTGCAAAGTCGATGAGACTCCTCGCCAGTGCTCCAATGTCCTGTCTCGTAGCGTAGAGAATGGAGGCAATGGTGCAGATCGCACTCAATGGGATGGGCTCAAGGATGTAAGAATGGGTTCGGTTATCGCGTTCGGAGAAGAAGAGAGATTTGTAGTTTGGGGCAATGTACGTGGTGCAATGGCTGAAGCGAGAAAACCTTCGAATTCTCAAAGCTGTGATACATTGGCGTTGTAAGAATGCCTCACTAATTGGGAGGTCGATCAACGCATCCTTGACAAGTGACATGCATTCCATCTTTCAAACCATTCTTGATGTCAAGCATCCACCCCGAACTTAGTATTTGCTCTTGCATGTCTTTGACTTACTTCATATGCGATTCTAGGAAGTCCATACAAAAGGGCTACATTGTGTCTTAAGCATGTACTCCACAACCCTTTGCATGCCAAGACTCAATGAGAAGCGACCGGACTCAAGAAGTAAGAGCATGTAGGGTGTTTGTGTCTTGACTTTGAGAAAGTTGGGAGAGAGAGAGAGAGAGAGAGAGAGAGAGGGGAGAGAGGAGAGAAATGAGATGGTTAAATAGAGAGAGAGAGGGAGAGATGTATATATATTATAAAGAGAGAATGAGGAATTAATGAGAGGGAGAAAAAATGGGGAGAGAGAGAGAGAGAGAGAGAGAGAGAGGAGAGAGGAGATAATGAGAGAAAGAGGGGAGAGATAGAGATAGGGATAGAAATAAGAGAAAGAGAATAGAAATAGAAAGAGATAGAGAGAAGAGAGAGAGAGAGAGAGAGAGAGAGTAGATAGATAGAGAGAGAGAGAGAGAGAGAGAGAGAGGAGTAGATAGATAGAGAGAGAGAGAGGGATAGAGATAGGATAGAATAGAGAGATGAGAGATAGAGAGAGAGAGAGAGAGAGAGAGGAGAGAGAGAGAGAGAGAGAGAAATAGAGAGAGAGAGAGAGAGAGAGGGGGGGGGGGGAAAGATAGAAAGAAAGAGGGAAAGAGAGAGAGAGAGAGAGAGAGAGAGAGAGAGAGAAGAGAGAGAGAGGTAGGGGATAGAGATAGAGAGAAATGAGAGAGAGAGAGAGAGAGAGAGAGAGAGGAGAGAGAGAGAATAGAGGGAAAGATAGATAGAGAGAGAGAGAGAGGGGGGGGGGAGGGGGGACGAGAGAGAGTAGATAGAAAGGGAGAGAAATAGAGAAAGAGAGAGAGAGAGAGAGAGAGGGAGAGAGAGGAATAGAGAGAGAGAGTAAATAGAGAGAGGTAAAGAGAGAGAGAGTAAGAGGGGAAAGAGGGAGGGAGAAACAAAGGGGGAGAGGGACAGAGAGATAGAAAGATGGAGAGAGAGAGAGAGAGAGAGAGAGAGAGAGAGAGAGAGAGAGAGAGAGAGAGAGAGAGGAATAGAGAGATATAGGGAAAGAGGGAAAGAGAGAGAGTAGATAGAGAGGGAGAGAAATAGGGAAAGAGAGAGAATAGAGATAGAGAGGGAGAGAGAGATTACCTTCAAGGCGAGGATGCTTTGTTGAACGAAGGGCTTTTTGAAGGATAAAAAAAGCAGCCCATCCTCAAGCTTGGAGGGTGTAGGTAAAAGACAAGGGGTTCCACTTGTAAAACAAGGTGGTCCGTGTTTTGCAATAATGGGATGAAGCGGTTGCTTCAATTTGTGAGGGCCAATCCAGGACATGGTGGATGTCCCTAGGGTCGCTCTTGTGGGCATACGCGAAGCCTGAAAAAGTGGTGCGCAAGTCCAAAGCCACCATGACCTTAGCCAAAACCTCCATGCCTCGGCAGAAGATGTTGTCCATGTTTGGCTTCTCATCTCTGAGAGTGCTTGCTTTACATGGAGGCACAGGCATGACTCTGGGATGGAGCTTCCGCTTTGTAGTTCAACTGCACAACAGAGAGAGAGAGAGAGAGAGAGAGAGAGAGAGAGAGAGAGAGAGAGAGAGAGAGAGAGAGAGAGAGAGAGAAATGGCGTTACTTATTGCATTACATTAGAATTGTAATGTTACGATTAGTTAATCACGTAGACGTTGAATCTAGGTGCAACCAACACAAAATGATGGCTACAGTTACAACCATAACTCTTTATCTCTACTCAAAACAGTGGCTACATTACGTATATGTATATATATTTGTGTGCACATATATATTTGTTTATGCAGGCACTAAGTATGGGAGCATAGATGCGGAAGGTTAGACGCTTCCTCTTGGGTATATTCCTTTTTTAATCGTGGCGTTGCGGTCATTGATCCACTCATACATGGATTGATGCAATGTACCTTTGGTTTTACCATGGTTGAGACTGTGATGATATCTAAAGAGGTGCACTTGACCTTTGGCATTACTAGCCTCTACTTAGGTCTTTTAGTATGTATATGTATCTATGTGTTTGTGTGCTAATACTTGTGTACGTATTTATAGATGAGTGAGTAAGGTAGAAAGCTTAATCTTACATTGATCTTTGTAATGTAGATGCCAGACGAGCGACCAACTGGTGCGGGGAGAAGCCAATTGGCTCTTCTTTTGGTTGGTTCACATCCCAAGTGGGCTCCCACCCAGGGTGGACATCGCCTCTAGTGGACCCGAGTTTTGAGTCGACAAGAAAAGAAATAAACAATGTTTTTGCCTAGTTAGCCATAAACCATGAGTGTCATAGGTTTATTTTTGTTATTTGCAGGCATGGCCATCCTACACCTACCCTTCTCAGGGCGATGCTACGGAAGGTGAAGATACTTACGAATTGCTCGATATTGAAGAATTTCGTGCACTTCAGACACGCATGACAGTCATGGATGAAAATTTTAAAGCTTTAAATGAAAATGTTACTAAACTATCCACATTAGTAATTCAATTAATGCATCAGCAGTCTAAGAGCCCTGATGACACGCACATGCATGAGCACGTTGCCACACAAGGGTAGGGAATTTCTAATCTAGGGTAAGGCCCAAATGCTGATACGTTGCATACTCTCACTGCAAAAGAGGTGGATGAATTGTTAAAGAAAACCAAACCATCGATTTTTAAGGGAGAAGACCGAGACCGCAATAAGAATGCAGTGAATATCTTTCTCAGCGAGTGGGATGGAATTCACGCCTTACGGCGTACTCGGATGCAGTTAGAGCTCTGCAAACGAGCTTAACTTTGGAAGGCAAGGCCTACAAATAGTGGATGTCTCTCAAGGAGAAGAACATCATACCACAGAGTTGGGCATCTTTTGAAGCAATGTTTAGCAAGGAATTTTTGCCTACAAACGAGGCCGATTGGAATTGGACAGCTTGGGACACATGTTCCATGGGCCAATACCCATCACTCCTTGAATATATCTCTCACTACGTTATCCTCAAGTTGGAAGGCTTAGATACCTTTCAACAAGTATGGGGGTTCATACAAGGTCTGACACCCGAGCTTAAGAAGTATGTCAAGACCCAAACCTAAAACACTTGAGGAAGCCATAGTGAAAGCACATATTCATAATGATCCTGATGAGAAGGAAACAAATAATAGTCACGTGCCTGCTAATATACATGGTAATACACACACTCAGTATGGGCACAATAAAAGAAAATTTCTAGTTGCTAATTCACATGCATCTAAAAAACCCAAGGGATTCAGGGGTCCTCTCTCTCCTGAGGATTTTGATAAAGCCAAGAAAGAAAAATTATGTTTTCAACGTTTAGGAAGAGGTCATGGCAAAAAGGATTGTCCCAAGGGGAAATCTGTTGCTCAGGGCAAAGAGAAAGTAGTGCACATAGTGCAACTGCTGCCTCTTGAGTCTTCCTCAAGATTCTCTATAGTGGAAGTAACACACACTGAGGTGGTGCATGAATGTTGTCTCAGAGCTTCCATGTGGCAACCGACCTTTGGACCACATGAGTTAGTACGTATGCACGGATATCTGCAAGGGTGCAAGGTGTGCATCTTGGTAGATGACGGTGCTACTCACAATTTCATCAATTATGGATTGGTGAAAAAACTCAAACTGCCTCAAAGTCCGAGTACCCACCGCTACAAGGTAGCAATGATGAATGGACATGATACTGAAATATGAGATACTCAATGCCGCGTTGTTCCATTGGAAGTACAAGGGTACTCTACATGTTTAAATTTTCAGGTTATGAATGGAAAGGGCTGATGTGGTTCTTGGTAGGGAGTGGTTGCATAGCCTAGGACCATCACTGAAGTGTATCTATGAGCACAACAGCTTGATGTTTGAATCCCATGGCGCACATGTGTTGTTGTTAGGAGAAAAAGATATACCTTCATCACCACTGATTTGTACCGCTGAGCTTATGCATCTCGTTTCTGATAATGAAATAGATCAGGTTTTCTTGTGTTACTCACTCACTGTTTCATTTTCTTTCTAACATTGAGTCTGTTGAACATTCCGCAACGCCGCGTGCTTCTCTCTCCTCTACTCCACCAATTGCTAATTCTAAACAAGCAAACGTTGCTAGTCAATTACAAAAATTAGTAAAGAAATTTCAAGGTGTATTTCCTAATGATTTTCCATCAGGATTACCGCCGACACGATCAGTACAACATAGCATTGACATGGCTGCATGCTGTAAACCTGTTAGTAAACCACCTTACCATATGAGTTATTCAAAAGTTGCTGAGGTGGAACGTCAGCTTGCTGAATACCTTAGCAGAGGGTTTATACAACCCATTTCTTCACGTGGCTTAAATGGGGTTACAGTTAAGAACAAATACCCATTGCCCAAAGTAGATGAGTTGTTTGATAAGCTCACTCATGCTCGCATTTTTACAAAAATAGACTTGCGGTCAGGATATCACCAAGTCCATATTCAACTTGCCAATATACCTAAAACTGCATTTCGAACACGGTTTGGACACTAAGAGTTTTTGGTGATGCCTTTGGGTTAACCAATGCACCCGCAACATTCATGACACTTATGGATAGTGTCTTGAAGCCATATTTGGGAAAAATTTTCATTGTTTTCCTCGATGACATCCTAGTCTATAGTGCTTCTGAAGAAGAACACTTACAACATCTCAGGCAGGTGTTTGAGTTGTTACGCACAAACAAGTTATATGCCAAGGAATCTAAATGTGATTTTCTAAAAGATTAAATTCATTATTTAGGGCATGTTATTTCAGCTAACGGGCTATACATGGATCAATCCAAAGTGGATACCATCCGAAAATGGCCTCCTCCTAAAAATGTGGAAGAATTACATATTTTTTTAGGATTTGCAGGTTTTTACCGAAGGTTCATTAAAAACTATGCTCAAATTGCCGTTCCTATGACGGATCAACTAAAAGGCAAAGGTAAAACTTTTCAGTGGGGATCCGCTCAACAACACAGTTTCGATACAGTCAAGGATGCCTTAGCTACAGCTCCTATACTGGCTATTGTAGATCCTTTGAAACCATTCGTTTTGGAAACGGATTCCAGTGATCGTGCTATTGGAGCAGTCCTGTTACAAGACGTACAACGATTGCATTTGAAATCAAGAATCTTGATGCAGCTCAGCAAAACTATTCTGCTTACGAATGTGAACTCTATGCAATAGTGTCTGCCTTAAAAACATGGCGGCATTATCTGTATGGTGCTCATTTTGAGATAGTGTTTGACCATGAAAGCATCAAATGGTTTACACAATAAATGGATTTAAAGGGTCGAAAAGCCAGGTGGGCCAAGATCCTTCAGGAATATGATGCCAAGCTAAGGTATCGCAAAGGCCGATACAATGTAGTGGCAGACGCTCTAAGTCGAATGCTAGAGATCAATTTGCTCTTGTTCATGGAACTTCGTAGTGAATTTTTAGATTCTCTCAAAGGAAAATATGAGCATGATGAAGCATATTCCAAAGTGTAGAGCCATGTTCAAAAGAGGGATCCTTCTCACTCCAGTGACGATAGTGTATAGTTAACCTCCACACCTAGTTCTCCTTTATCAAGTGATGAACTACAAGGATGGAAGCATTTTACATGCGACAATGGGTACCTACTCCACAAGGGGAGAGTTTGTGTACCGACGGACACAGACATTCGGGCCAAATTCTTTATGAATGTCATGATGGTCCAAGTGTAGGGCACCCGGGGATTAGAAAAACTTATGCTCTCGTACGACGACAATTTTACTGGCCAGGTCTACATGGATTTGTTCAAGCTTATGTCTTGCATTGCCAAAAATGTCAAGTTAACAAAGCAGAGCGCCTGAAAGCGGGAGGACTCTTACATCCTTTGGAGATTCCCAATGGAAAATGGAAAAGCATCTCTATGGATTTTATTGTAGGTTTACCAACCACTGTACGAGGTCATGACTCAGTATGGGTGGTCGTAGACAGGTTGACTAAACTATGTAAGTTTATTCCAACCAAATCAACGCTTAAGACACCAGAACTAGCCAAGTTATTTGTGGACAATCTATACAAATTATATGGTTTGCCAAGTAACATTGTTAGTAACCGTGATCCCAAGTTTAACAGCCACTTTTGGAGAGCTGTATTTAAACGATTGGGTACACAACTAAACCTCAGTACAGGTGATCATCCAGAAACGGATGGTCAAACGAAACGGGTTAACCAGGTGCTAGAGGATATGCTAAGAGCATACGTCAGCAAAAAACAGTCAGACTGGGAAGAATACTTACCTATTCTTGAGTTTGCCTACAATAGTGCTAAGCACGTCACAACAGGTTTTAGTCCTTTCATGCTCATGTACGGGTTTCAACCTAGGTCACCAGTTACGGTGGGGTTGGCAACCAAAAAACTCCAACTAGTTAAGGATTTCTCCAAGACCACATGGATATGCTAAACTTGCTTGTCAGAATGTGCGGCAAGCACAGGATCGGTATAAGAAGTACATTGATGAAAAACGTCGACAAGTTATCTTCTAAGAAGGGAAGGAAGTATTTTTACATGTGTCAGAACATTCAGAAAGTCTGAAAACTGGGCCGACACCTAAATTATCTCCCCAATATTGTGGCCTTTCAAAATACTCAAGCGAGTAGGTGATAGTGCCTACAAATTATTACTACCTTCACATTCTCGCATTCATCTGGTGTTTCATGTAAACCGTTACGTAAGCAGTTACATGGGGACGACAATGTCATTGACCAATAGGTTTTGGTTGATTTCATTGAACCTACTACCCTACCACATGAAACTGAACATGTTCTTGATTATCATGAGTTGCGTACACGTCATCACGTACGTCAACAAGCATTAATCAAGTGGAAAGACCGACCTGAAGAAGGTGCCACTTGGGAAAACATTAGTGTTCTTAAGAAGAAGTTCCCCACTTTTGTTTTCGAGGACGAAAACTCTTCTTAAGGGGAGAATAATGTCAGGACACCGGCAAGGCCGGACTAGACAAGGGCAGGGCTGGCTGGGCTAGGTGGTGTGGAACGGGGAGTCCAACTAGGGAAAAGGGCCAGGGGCTTTGCTATATAATGGGTGGTTGGGTGGTGGACTCTCAGGCTCTAGCTTCCCTTTACAACTAGGGAGCTTGAGGTGCTTGTGGGAACACCACCCAAGCTTGAGGTGCTTTCTCATGCTTGCTGACTAAGGTGCTTGAGGGCAAGGAGGTGTGCAAAAGTCAACATCAACCTACAAGGAGGGGAACAAGCCCTACAAGAGGTGCGATGAGAGAAAACACACACAAACTCACACAAGACATGCTTAGTATAAAGAAATCAAAAGGGACACATGTCAAGTTCCTCCTCATGTTGCCCTCATGGTGTGCCTAAAGCCTATTGGTTGGCCTCCCAAGGGGTCCAATGATAAATTAGTTAATTTAAGTAATTGTTCTAGCATTTATTCAATCCTCTCTCTCAAAGGGAAAGGGGGGCACTTGTCCCAAGACTAGTATGCCTTCTTGGTATGACTCTTGCTTGTGATTGGCTAGGCTTGAGGGGTCCAATGAGCTTCAAGCATGAGCTACAAGGAGGGGTCGACCAAAGCAAGTAGGAGGCATGCTTGAGGGGTATACTCTCCCACACACACACACACACACACACACACACACACACACACTCATTATGTGAAGTGCAAAGTGCAAGAGCTCCCTCTCCTTGTCCAAACAAGTAAAGAGGTTGAGAGCCTACACCCACACTCTTGGATATGGAATGCAAATCCAACCAATGCTTAAGCTTTCCATATTCTCCATCTTCATTACTATGCTATTATGTATGCTAGCAAGAAGAGTGATGATAAGTAAGGAACTAGTTTTTTCTCCTATGAAATGTTTCTTCTTCCTCTTCCCTACCCTCATTCCCTGCTAGCTCTCTCCACCTTTGAAGGTGTTTGTCTTGGGACTGAGGCTTGGGATAGTTAATGATTTCCACGAAGTTTATGTTATGCTCGTGATGCATGAAGCTTTCCATCTTCATTGCTTCACCTAGGTCATAAGGAACACACAGATTGTATTGTAACAAGTCTCTCTTGATGGGGGAAACTATAATACAAATGCCTATTGGAGGGGGGACCAGCTCCACATAAATTCAGTCCTCAACTGTTGTCCTGTTCTCTAAACGCTCTCTCTCTTGCAAAAATATTGTTCATGTCAAGTTAAATAAATGCTATGTTTATGTTGCTACCATCAATTATGTTCACCCGCTATGCTCACAAAGTAATTTCACAAAAGTACTCTCTCTAATTTTCGCTACTCTGAAGTTAATAGGGCAATTCCATTACAACCACCAAAGTGCATGAAGCTCTTCTTCTTCTTCCAATTTTTTTCCTCCTCCCCAAGCCAAAAGAAAAAAAAACCCCTTGTTCGAAGTGGATGCCCCTTTTTTCTTTTTTCACAAACTTAGAATTTTTTTTTCCTTGAACAATACATCTGCAGCATTGCCCCTTAGCCTTCACAATCACTTTTTTCTTCCCTTTCCCTTAAGTTAACTTTTGGCCTACCTTTTGCTTATTAGAAACCTCAGCCACCATTTTCAAATTGCATTTATAACCAAAGAGACTTTTAGCGTATGTTTCCCATGTTGTCGGTGCTTCCAGCACAGCCAGAGCTTGCCATATAAATTTTCAAACTATGCCGCATGGGAGCTCCACGTGTTGGCTCCAAAATCCATGTGATTCTCCACCATTCTGCACCATAGCCTCAGATAACACGTTCAAGGACAGGGAAAACCACCCGATCCCTTTCCATCGTGATTGCCTGCCAACCTGCACTAGACATACCTTGGAGCCCTTGACTTCAATCGGCAAGCCGCAAATTTTGGTTGACTCCCCACATCTCATGCAATTTTCTAAAACCTTGGCAAACTAAAAGAAAAAATCCATGTCAACGCGTCTACCACGCGGCCAAGTGAGCACATACCCGACCCCCGACAAATATTCCACAGGCCACAACTTGCTCATTCAAAGTCAGATTGACAATCAAATAGGCGATCATGCTCCACAGCTTGAGCACTTCATGTCTACCCATATGGATTAGCTTTGACCACTTTTTTACACTCGTCAGATCCGACCGAGCTCTACAACACCTTCCAACTTTAAACTTGAATATCTTGATTACTGGGGCTTCATTTGATGAGTTGTCTAGACCAGCTTGCACAACATCTTGAAGACCATATTCTAGAGCACCAATGCACCATCTTGAGTACCTTTACCTTTCACCCCAAATGGACCATTCTGGAGCCTTTTTGACCAAAAAACCGCATTAGATGTACACTTCCACTATCATTTGCCTAGCCAGGTCCTCCACATTGGCCTCTTTAGCCCTTTGTATTGCACCTGCTAGTACCCATAGCTTGGAATAGAACACTTCCCTGCATAGACCAACTGTGGATACACCATCATGCGCATCCCCTTGTTGAACATTCATGTTCAACTAAATGTAGCTTTATTGAACTCAAAAGTCGCAACACTCTGTAAACACCCAAGCACACTAAAAAATGCAAACCATATGTACAATATGTACAAAATTATATGTATGTTACTCTTGAGCCCCTTTAAGTGGGTTGCCCAAACCCCTCTAGCCACAATTTGATTCACATCAGGCACCACTCCCCTATCAAAGTATAGCTTGAGTCGTACACCATTTACCATGTGCCTGAAAAGCTTACCATTAACGCTCACCAGCTAATAGGTCCCATTTGGAAAGGCCTTTCGTACTTTGTACGGGCCCATCCACTTCTTCTAGAAGGTGAAGTCCAACTAGATTTCATATTTCATTACCAGGTCTCCTTCTTCTATCTTCTTCTCTAGCAGTCTCTCATTGACTTTGGCCACTCGTTTTTCCCACTGCTTCACATAGTAGTGTGTTGCTACTTCCTATCCATTTGCAATGCCTCAAGGCCGACAATCCTATCTTTTAAGATAGCTTGTGGAGTGGCATTGATGTGACATATACCTTTCAAAGCACCTAGCTGCACATGCATTGGTAGCAGTCCCTCCTTAGCCCATAATCCAACTCAAATGGAGTGAGGTTGGTAGCCACTTTGTAGGACCACATACACTTCTCTAGATTGATCTTCCATTCTATCTCCTGCTTATACACATACTTTGTCAAAATCTTGATGATTTGCCCATTGGCACTATCCACAAAACCATTTTATTTGGAATGATAAGGCGAGGAAAATTGATGCTGAATCTTTAGTTTCTCTACCAATGCAGGCATAAGCTTGCTTTTGAATCCTTGGCCTCTATTAGAAATGAGGACCCATGGCACTCCAAAATGATAGCAAATGCTATAAAAAAACAAATTGGGCTACAACCTATGCATTTATCTTCTTCACAGCTTTGGCCTTGGCCACCTGGTGAGGTAGTTGATGGCTACCACAACATGCTTCTTACCACTTGTAGACTTAGGGAGTGGACCGATGGTGGCCAAAACCCACTTCTAAAAAGTATTTTGAGCAACAATGGCCCCCTGTGACTCAGATACCAAACGCCTTTCTCCCATAGTCTCGCATTCGTGGCAGATCTTGCACCAACAATGCACATCCTTAACTACTGAAGGCCACCAAAAACCCACTCTCAACACTTGAAACATTACCTGATGCTTTCGTTGGTGTCCTCTCTCCTCATGAAATTGCTCTAGCACCAAGTTAATCTCTTCTTCATAGAGCACTCTCCTCAGAACACCGTATCTGCTGTAGGTCATTAGTTCTTCACCTACTAATGTAAATTTGTGAGCTTTCTGAACTATCCTCCTCCTCTACAGTTGGGAAAAAACTTGAGGACACTGCCCTATACTCAAAAAATATTCCACCTCCTTCAATGACTCTCTACCAGTGTATGTGGCTTGGGCCACATATATGCCTGCAACATGTATCTGCACCTTGCTTTGCTTGTTGGTCTACCTCTTGGTTTTGCTCCCTCTTCACTTGCTTGAATTGGATCTCTCTAAAGAAATTCAACAGCTTTTTGATGCCAAAGAACCAACGCTTTACGGAATCATGTTTAACCTACCATTGTCCTTGATGACGAATACCTCATCACCTTTGACCACCAACATGGAAATGCCAAACTCGACGCTTGTTTCAAACCTAGATGGAGGACCAGATATTCCTCTTCATTGTTAGTATCCACATCCTCCAAATCATAGGCTTTTGAGAAGATCACCTTGCCATGCGGATTGTGTATCACCACACCTCCACCTGCTTTCTGTACCATCCTCCTATACACACCATCAAACCACATGGTAAAAGCTCCCACCAAGTCTGGCTCTTCTCTAGCTTCATCTCATACCACTCTTGGATAAATTTGCAAATGTACGGCCTTGCTAACCAAAATATCCACCAAATGGTATCAACTCGTATGGTCAATTTTGAATTCAAACTCAAATGCATATAGCTCTATCACCCACTTCATGATCCGCTTCCCTGGCTTCAAGTGTAGCACTACCTCCGGAAATAAATTGTTGGCCATCAACACATAAAACTTTTGCATTATGAGATACACCTTGAACTTCTTGCAGGAAAAACCTAAGGCCATGACCCACTGCTCGACTTCCGAAATAAATAGGTTTACAGCTCCTTCCACCTTCTGCAATAGTACTACCCCAATAGCCATTGTGCCTACTGTCATAGAAACATAAAATCCATCTTCTCAATTGGATGGACACACCGTAGGCAGTTGACATAAGATTTCCTTCACCCTATCAAAATATTCTTGAGCTTCTTCATCCTACTCAAAGCCATGCACCTGCTAGCCTTCTTTTGAAGGGGGTATACACACATACTGCAACATAATCCAAAATAAATGCAACAAATACTTTAGCTTATATACAAAGGAGGCCAAGCCTTTTGCACTAGAGGGAGGATCCACCAAGACTAGCGCCTTGACCTTCTCCGAATCTACCTTAATTATGCTTTGTGACACCACATGCCCTAGAAACTGCGCTTGAGGTTGTGCTAGCTTGCACTTCTTAGGGTTCAATTGACCTCCTTCTTTGTCAAGTCTTTGAAAACATAGCTGCAGATTTGGCAGATGATCTACCCTTGAATTATAGCACCCAATGTCATCCACGAAAACCCTAATGAACCTGTCGAAGTAGGGACCAAACACCCCATTCATCCAGTCTTGGAAGGTGACATAGGCATTCACCAAACCAAATAGCATCCTGCGATAGGTAAATCATCCCCATGGAGCGATAAATAGCATCTTCAATTGGTCTTTAAGAGCAATACCTATCTAAAAGTACCCTAAAAATCCATCCATAATAGAGTACCTCTCATGACCTACCACTTGATTTAAGATTTCATCTTGGAACGGCAACGGGTAGTGGTTTCTCTTGGTTGCCGCATCCAATGGCTTGTAGTCGACACACACCTGTCATTTCCCAATCTTCTTGGGGGTGATAACCACCAGAGAAACCCACTCCGACTCCTTCATGGGGTATATGATACCTACATCTAAAAAATGGTTAATCTCCTTCCAAAAATCCTTCTTTGAATCTCCCTAACCTCCTTAGCTTCTGTGCCTTTGGTTTGCACCCTTCTTTGAAGAATATCTTGCACTTTGCACCCTTTGCTCCTCTTAGATCCTCGTACTTTGTTGCAAATAGATTTGGAAAAGAGGAACATGGATCAACATAGCCTTCTCTCTCTTGCTTGGTCAAATATTTGCTTATCATAGTGGCTATCGCCTCTGCACCTATTCCTTGAACCTGTGGTTGCACCTCTCCTTTTTGCATGGGAGCCTTTAACAATGATGCCAAAAAAATCGGCATCTATCTTTAACATGTCATCCTTGCTTCCCTCTTCCTCCATATCCAGGTAGCCCTCATCATAGGCTGTCTTGGTCTCGTACTCATAGATTGTCGTATCATCTTCATCTTTTTGCCTCCACAGGGTGGAAATGGATCTCTTTGGTATTCAAATCAAGCACCACCTGTCTCCCTCTCTCTTTGTTAGGCAAGGTGAACACCTTGCTCTCCCAATCCTGCTTAGCACCTATTGCAAGCAACCATGGCTTACCTAAGATGATTGGATAAGCATTATCACCTACTTTCATCACGAAGAAATTGATTAGGCACTCAATGCCCATCACCTTCACTCTTATGTCTTGAGCCAGGCCCAAACACCTGGCTTTGGCATAGTTAGCCATTCTCATGCATACATTTTATTTAGCTACTACTTTGACACATGTTTCCTTCATAGCAACCTCCATCATGATGCAAACCTGTGTTCCACTGTCTATATAGGCCTGAACTTGCATCCTCTTTTCAATGACCGCATCATCTAGAGGAAGGACATCCGCTGGACTACCCACTCTCAATGCCATGTTTTGCAATGTATGCACATTTTTCTTATCCTTTGGCAGACTCATGCTAACGCTCGTAGACCATTGTCTTTACAGCTTGGGATTCAAAGCCAACAACTGACCAAAGGTAATGTTAGCCTTTTAATTTTGAACATCACTTACCAGGTCGTATTTGGGGTAGTTGCACCCTAGCTGAAAGTATGCTTGCTTGATTTTGCAACGCCTCCTCTTCTTGCTAGTTTTCAGCTGCTCCTTGCCTTCGTTCACTTTCTCTTTACCTTTGCGGGCCCTAGTTCCTGCTCAACTTCTATCTCCCTTTCCATCCTTGCTCTTTTGTTGGTCAAAAGTTCAACATCCTGCTTATCCACTCCAATGATGTTCACCCTAGGGAATTCCACCATCCGGAGGATCCAGATGTACTTGATTCTCAACTACGTGCTCTCTCGGTCCATTGAATTGTTCTTGGTCTCTACCTCTACCAAACAATGGATAAATACCACCTCTTTCTCTTGGTGGATGAGGGAAATCCGGTGCATAGTATCCTTCTTCACCGCAATTGTAACACCGGCTAGGTAGTGGCCTTACCCTGCCCCTTTCTCCTCTTGGTTGTCCTCTATCCATCACACTTAGCCGCAATTCTTGAATTTGTTCATACAAATTGTGAACGGTTTGCAGCCTATTTTTTGGCACAACAGCTACACCTTGGTTTGCATGTTCTCCTCATGAACATCATCCCTCAGACTCTGAGGTTGAATATGCATTGTCGCTTCATAGCCCGACATGCCCTATTCAATCTTCTTTTTTATCTTCTTGCTCTTCGCTTTTGCAATGGCCATTGCACCATTGTAGGCTTTTGGGCTTTCAAAATCCACTTTCTTCCTCACTTTAGGATGTAGGAATGCCATGAATTTATCTTATGTGAAGTAGGCACCATTGGCCAATTGCATGGCACCCGCTAACTCTGTCCAACACACTTCAAAACAATCCAAAAACAAACTAAATTCTTCACTTACATCCTATTTGAGCGCCTTTAGCTTGGAATCCATCTCGACTGGGGACGCCTCTTTGCAGAAATTATGTAGGAAACTTGCCCTTAAAGCCGGCCAAGCATGCCTCGGCTCACCTTCCAAAGATTCGTACCTTACCTTTGCTTTACCATGCATCACTAAAGGAAATTTTTGCATCTTGCTATCATTGTTTGGCATACGCAATGAAAACATATACAGCTCAAAGTCTGCAATCCACTCGCCGGGATTCTCTTCACCTATAAAAATCGGTCCATAGCTTTGAGACGCCATGCCGGCCAGCACCAAAAATTGCTTCTCTGCACCTAACTAGGAGCAATCAGTGTGGTCCTCCATGGGAGCACCAGAACATGGACAAAGGGAATGGGGAACACACCCGACACACAAACAACTACCCCTATATAGCTCAAGGTATTCACAACACCCATGTCCTCTCAAAAACACCTTCAAAAGAAACAATTTGCACTAGCAGGGCCTTGCCTGCACTCCAGCCAATGCACCTACCGCTAACAAGATCACCCACCCACACACACTCACCACTGCAGTTGATCTCAACCCTCTCTACATACATGACTCCTCTTACTCACTCTCTCTACACTCACACAAACGTTGCCGGTTTGGGGGGCATATGTCCTCACTATCGACACCGGATGACACAAACCAGATCAAGAGAAAGAGAAAAGGGGAAGGGAAAATCAACACTTGATAGGGGAAAAGTGGGCTTGACCTTGCTTCAAAAGATTGATTACGACCTTCGAAACACCATGGCCATGACTACCCCAAAGGAAAAGAACATGGTTCCACTCCACAGGCACAATCCTCTGTGTGGGGAGCTCCCAAAAAAACGTCACTACTAGAAAAACACTTCCCTCAATTTAAAACCACCAACCGAGTCTTATACTACCATCATCCTTCGCCACTCACCCCTGCAATGAAGCACCTTGGCAAATCTTTCCAACTCTTTTACTTCCAAGCTGCTACATAGCTCTCCACCATCTGGTGCAACTTTGGCAACTTCCCTCGTGCAACTTCTACCACCAACTACATAAATCTCTTCTTGTTCTTTTCCTCCTCCCCAAGCCAAAAGGGAAAAAAACCCTCGTTCAAAGATAGTGACCCCTTTTTTCCTTTTTGAGATAGATCTATAAGCACATGTCTATATCCTAACCCTTGTTCCCGTTTATTCTCCCACATTAGATGATGAATTTAATATGAGAAAATATTTTGGGTTGGTTAGATCTTAGATTTTATGACAGTGGTTGAAGCCACACAAGGGAAGTCGTCGGAGTTGCACCCGATGGTGGAGAGCTGCGCAGCAGCTTGGAACTGAAATAGATGGAAAGGTTTTCCAAGGTGCTTACTTGCAAGGGCGAGTGTAGAAGGATGATGGTAGTCAAAGAGTCGGTTGGTGGTTCTAGATTGAGGGAAGTGTTTGTTCAATAGTGACGTTTTTTTTGGGAGCTCCCTACATAGAGGATTGCACCTGTGGAGTGGAACCATGTTTTTCTATTTTGGGGTAGTCATGGCCATGGTGTTTCAAAGGTTGTAATCAATCTTTGAAGCAAGATCAAGCCCACTTTTCCCCTATCGAGTTTTAATTTCTCCTTCCCCTTTTCTCTTTCTCTCACTATGGTTCGTGAAGTGCGGTGTCGGTAGTGAAGAAGTATGCACCCCCGAATTGAGACGTCTGTGTGAGTGCAAAGAGAGTGATTAAGAGTATTTGTGTGTGTTGAGAGGTTTGAGATCACCCACAGTGGTGTGTGCATGTGGGTGGGTGATCTTGTTAGCGGTAGGTGCATTGGGTGGAGTGCAGGCGAGGTCTTGCTAGTGCAAACTATTTTTTTTAAAGGTGTTTTTGAGAGGAGGGGGGTGGTGTGAATACCCTGAGCTATATAGGGATTTTTTTTTGTGTGTTTGGTGTGTTCCCCATTCCCCCTCTCCAATGGCACAAGATCCTGAGCCTAAGTATAAGGAAAGATTTGTTGCTAAAGGCTTCAAGCATAAGAAAGGCATAGATTTGACGAGTTTTTTTCTCTAGGAGTCAAGATGACTACACTACATATTGTGCTTGATTTAGTAGCCATTGAGGACATGGAATTGGTCCAAATGGACGTGAAGATGGGGTTTCTTCACGGGGATCCTGAAGAAGATGTCTACATGAAGCAGCCAGAAGGTTTTGAGACCAAGCCTAAAAAGCCAACAAGGGCAAAATTGGTGTGTAGGCTAAAGAAATATTTGTATGGTCTAAATCAAGTTTCAAGACAGTGGTACATCAAGTTTGACAAGTACATTCAATCCCAAGGTTAAGGAGCCAAGAGGATCACTACTTGTACACAAGGAGGTTAAATGATGGTTCCCTTATCATTTTGATCTTGTACGTGGATGATATGCTTATAGTTGGGAAATCCAAAGATGTGTTTGCACTTCTCAAGGATGCTTTCAGCAAGCAGTTTTCCATGACGGATTTGGGTGATGCACATCATTTTCTTCGTATGTGTATCAAGAGAGATCATAAGCGATGAATTATTGAACTGACACAGGAAGAGTATATTCACAAAGTCTTGCCATGTTTTTAACATGCAAGGGGGGAAAGCATTGAGTACCCCAATGACTGCATATGTAAAACTTAGCAAGAATGGTTGCCCCAAATTGGATGTTGAAAAGGCAAAGATGGCAAAGGTGTCATATTCTTTGGCAATTGGCAGTCTTATGTTCGCCATGGTTAGCACACGACCAGATACAGCATATGTAGTGCGAATGGTCAGCAGCACGTATATGGAAAATCTAGGCAGAAAGAATTAGGAAGTAGTGAAACATATCTTGAGATACATCAAGAATTCAGCCAACAAGTGCTTGCACTTTGGAAACAGTGATGCACCCATGGTTGGATAGACTGATTCGGATTATGCGGGTTGTGTGGACACTAGGAGATCCACATCTAGCTACATTTTCTTGTTTGTTGGAATGAAAGTCTCTTGGAGGTCATGTCTCCAAAATTTCCCTTTGTCTTCCACCACTGAGGCTAAGTATGTTGCAGTTTCTAATGCTAGCAAGGAAGCTGTATGGTTATCTCGTCTAGTGGGAGACCTTGGTATACACCAGATTCCAGTGTTACATTGTGATAGCCAGAGTGTGATTATGTTAGCAAAGAACCTTGTGTTTCATTCCAAGTCAAAACACATCAAGGTCAGGTATCATGTGATACGAGATATTTTGGCTAGCAAGCGCATTGACTTAGCCAAAGTTCACACGGATGACAACCCTACCGATGCTCTTATGAATTAGGGTTACAATAAAATACACACACAACTTGGAGAAGACAAAGGAACCTCAAGGCACACAACAGAGAGTGTATTACTTAGTGTGCAATGGAAAGATATATAACCCTAGAGTAATGGGCGTATATACAATCCATGGGGGGAACATCCTAGTGAGGAAAAAATGCCTCGGCGGTCCTAAGTGTGTTCACACACATCACTACCACATGTATATGGTAACAAACCCTCGTTGGGAGTGATGCAGTGAACTGGAGCTGGCACATAGAGTATAGGGAAGTGCCATGCCCTGAGGACATGATCAGTCCACAAAGGGGAGTAAGCCCAAAGATTTGCAAAAAGATTTGATCTTCTCACAAGACAATGCCTTTGTGAAAAGATTTGCAAGGTTGTCCTGTGTTGGCACATAAGCCAAGCTTATCTCTCCTATTGAGAGCCTCTCCCTAGCATAGTGGTAATGCACCTCAATGTGCTTTGTGCGAGCATGAAAAACTGGGTTCCTTTCAATTGCAATGCGCTCTGACTATCAGTATAAAGTGTTGGCAGTGCCTTTTCCAACACCAAAATCAGACATAAGGCATCTGAGCCATACACACTCAATTGTAGTTGTGAAGATTGCCTTGTACTCAATCTCACAACTAGAACTGGCCACAGTAGATTGCTTCTTGCTCAACCATGAGATACATGAACTATCGAGCATGAAACAAAAACCAATGGTGGACACTCGGGTGTCAAAACAACTAGCCCAATCTAAGTCCAAAAAAGCATGTAAATCTGGCGAAAATGATCCCCCCTTGCTTTCAACACTAACCAACAAAAGTACATTTGACAGCCTTATCATCCAATTTTCTGCGTTGCGTTTGTGGAACCAAAGCATATTCCAAATAGCCAAAAACATGCGTGTGCTCAATAGCAGGCTTTCTATCATGCCATGTTTCATATGGATTAATAGACTGCAAAGCTTTTGTAGGACACCTATTAAGTACATAAGCGGAATATATGATGGTCTCAAGCCAAAACAAATGCGGCAAAGCTTGACTTTGGACCATACATTGTGCCATTTCCGTAAGTGACCTATTTTTCCTCTCAGCAACACCATTTTTTTGAGGTGTATACGGCACTCTACATTGGCGTTTTATCCCACAACCATCCAAAAATTCATTAAATTCATGAGACATATAATCCCCACCTCGATCGGAACGGAGGTTGCCCATAGCACATTTTGAGACATTTTCAATCATAGCCAAAAATTTCTTGAAGCACATAAACACTCTGTACTTCTCTTTAAGCGGATACACCCATTCATGTCTGGAGTAATCATCAATGAAATTCACCAAGTAAATGTAATTGCCCAAGGACGGGGTTTGCATGGGCCCACAAACATCACTATGCACAAGTCTCAACCTGCATATAGCCCTAATTGAACATCCTTTGGAAACTTTGAATGCTGCATCTTACCCAACATACAACCTTCTCAAACATATTTGATAGGTTCTTCAAGAGGCAGCAAAGAAGCAACCATATCAGATTTCTGCAAACATAGCAAATTGGCAAAATTTAGATGCCCAAAACGTGCATGCCAAAGTTTTGCATCTGAAATAGCCTTCGAATCCACAACATCGTTTGAAAAATTATGCCCACACTTGTCATACAGAGTGAGCTTATACAGCCCACAGCATAAAATGCCAAATGTACTACCAATTTCATTACCAAAACTGAGATCATGTATTGTACATCTGTTATGCACAAATTTGACTACAAGACCAAGTCTAGCAAGTGCAGATACAGACAAAGGATTCTTCTTGATCCCAAGTACATACAATGCATCAAGAAGTGTAAAAGAACTTCAATTTGCAGTATTAAGCACAATATTTTCAACTCCCTTAACCAGATAAGAGGCATTGTTGCCACAAGTGACTAGATTTCCATGAGGGACATCCTTAAGAGAGGTAAGCAAGTTACGATGAGAGGTAATGTGATTTGTAGCACCACCGTCAAAGTACCACACATGAGCATCTGCAGCAATTGGCATACATGCATCATGGACACAAGGATCATAAGTGCACTGAAGACCCATTCCGCATCAACATCAGCATCACAATCTCCTCTCACAAAATACTCAACAATAGCTACAAATGTAGGGGAACTAGCCTCTTTCTTCTTTGCCTCTTTTGCCTTCAATTTGGGACACTGCTTGATCAAGTAATCAATTAGTTGTACAATAATGGCAATGCATCTTCTTTTTTCCCTTTTCATCAGAATTCCCAGAAGAATTGTTGTCAGCAGACGCATTAGGAATAGGTGATCTACCACTCGTAGAAGAACCATGAGAAGTGGATACATTGCTTTTACCACCTTTTCTTTGAGCAGCAATAAAGGCACATTGTTTATCCCTATTTCTTCTAAAAAGTAACTCTTGCAGCAACAATGTGCATAATGCATCAAACTTGACAACTTCTAGATTTCCTTGGGTCATAAGTCTCCAAGTACTGGCAAAAGTCTGATAAGAATCTAACAAAGCATCAAGAACAATCTGCACAATGAGCAATGAAATTTTAGCCTCATTGCCACTTGCATAAAGACCAGTCAGAATATCCCAAGCCTATTTTTCACATTTTGTTGAACGAACATGAGGAGTAATAGTGTGCTTCACAGACAACGCAATCAAAGCATGAGCTTGTTCGTCTTTTACATCCAAATGAGCTTGCTCAATCGTAGGCAAAATAGCTCTAGTATCAGCAATCTTGCCACCAAAACCTGCAACGTCCTCAACATCATCTATATCCTCAGAACCAGGACGTACATCAATGCCCTACATAATATTTGAAACGCCCTTTGACACAAGGAGATGTTGCATCATATAAGCCCACATAGGATAATTGTGCACATCCAATCTATCCTCAGTAGAGCAAACATCTTGAACACATGTGTGTTGTTGTCAGCCATGGCAAATGTTGCACCTGATGTGAAAACTACACAAAAAGAGGACAAACAAAGAGGGAACAACACGTGCTATATAACAAAAACTGTAAAAAACTTTAAGGGACTTGTTATGCAAAAACTGACACTCACAAAAATTTTGCACAAAATGACAAAATAACCTGCGTAGTACTATTTGTAGTAGAAATGGAGGCCGAAACGAGCCCGAATCAAAAATCTGCGCAAACCAAGCATGAAATTCGTATGTTGTGCCATGTCAGGACATGTGAATGTGTTTCATGAAAGTCCATACAATCTACCATGTCAACATGCCAGCGCGTTTTTTGATTGTTCGTACAATAATGCTCCACAGAGAGCTAGCATTAAGAAAGAAATAGACTCAGTTTTGGGCCTTTTAGCTTTGGTGAGAGAATGCTGCTTAGCGTAAAGAAAGAAGGCTAATGTTACGTAGAAAAGCCTTTTTTCTCATTTTTGAAAATATCCATGAAAACCATTTTACTGAAATTTTCATTGTCATCAGAAAAGTAAGGCACTTGATAGTGACATCTTGCACAAGCATCGAGTGCCCTTTTATGACCCGCTGTTGCCATCTCGGAGATGCTCATCTCTGTATTTTGAATTTTGGAACCTCCTTTGGTACTGTCGATGATGTTTTCGGCACCGAGATTTGAACCGACTTGTCCTTAAGATGTGCTTTTGGTACCCAAATTTGCTTGACTCCTTGCATGCTACTTGTAGCATTTGCATGTCGATAGGATGGAGAAGATTGATTGATTTGTTGCTTTCTCTGCTGATTACTTCCTTTCAACTACTCCTTGCTTGGTGCAATTGGAACAATGAGTTGTCCACCTTTAGATGATAGCTTAAGCTGATTTGTATCCCAATCTGGAATTGCCTTGTATGTCCACATCTAGGGAATTCCAAGAATCATTGTCTCATTCATGTGTTTATCTCGTAAGCATACAAACTGATGAGGACATGAACATCCGTGTACTATCACATTCAAGTTGACTACTCCCAATGTTGCTGTTGGGTTCTTGTTGCATCCTTTGATAGTCGCTATTCCTATTGTCAAAGGCTGACTTGTTGCTTTCTTGTACGTGGAATAACTGACTGAATTTACTCAGTCTCCTGTATTGACCAATGCATTTGTGCTATAATTGTTCAATTGTACGTTGATGCGAAGGTCCATTCCGTCTAACCATTCATCATCTGTTGACACTGCATATTTCTGCAATTCCCATTGTCGGTCATCTATTTCCAGAGTGTTGATGGGAATAGATATTTTTTGATTCTTGAGACTCAACTTTTCTTTTGAGTACCCGAAGCCGAGACTCTTCTTGGGCTTCATCAATAACCTGTTGTCGTTTTATCCTTCTTTGCTTAGCTGCATACATCCTTTCTAGCAATTCATTGGTTAGTGGAAGAGTATACTTCTTTGAACGACATCCACTAATCCAATTAGCCATCAGTTCACCATGTAGGGTGGACAACTTAACTGCTCCACTTGGAGATACATCTTCAATGATAACGGTCTGTTTCCCTTTTCCTTAAACTTGGGAATATGTTGCTTAAGGGAATAGACTAAGACCAAGTCTCCTTTTTTTAAGATTTTTGTAATTAGATGGAAATCAAAAAACTTTTTGTTTTCGCTTTTATGCATATATGTGAGCCACAGCAGTTAGCCTTTGCTCATCTACCTTCTCTAAATCTTCAAGTCTTTCTAACAATTCATGTCTAGTCCACTCAAGATCCTTAGCTACCCTTAGTGTCGATAATAGAAACTCTATTGGCAATATGGCATCAAGACCATAAGCAAGGTTAAAGGGTGTAGCATTTAAAGTTTTTTTTATTGAAACTCGATAAGACCATAGAGCTGCATGGAGATTCATTTCCCAGTCTATCCTTCCTGAATTGACCACTTTAGTCAATATCGAGCTAAGAATTTTATTCGTATGCTCAGCTTGTCCATTTGCTTGTGGGTATAAGGAGTTGATTTGTTATGGATGACCATAAATTCATTAAGCAGATACTTGATTACTTCATTGAGGAAATGAGTTCTCCTATCACTGACAAATTTTATTGGCAGTCCATATCTTGTGAACACATACTCATATAAGAATGCAGTAGTGGTTCTCGCATCATTCTTTTGAGTTGCTTTAGCCTCAGCCCACTTGGTTAAATAGTCCGTAGCTGCAATGATACATTGAGCTTGGGTTCTATAAGCAAGTGGCTATATTGGCCCAACAAAATCTATAACCCCATTTTGCAAAAGCTCTAGCCCCCATCATTGGCCTTACGGGCATGCTATCTACACATGTTAGCATTTTTCCTCGTTGACAAGCATCACACCTTTGAATATATTCCTTGGCATCTGCAAAAAGTGTTGGCCACCATATGCCTGCCATTAAGATCACTCTTGCGATGATCTCACAAGAGAAGTGACCTCCAGCTAATCCAGCATTGCTTGTTCTATTATTGGTCTTCATTTTCACAAAGAGGCAAGTGTTGATCCATCACTCCTTATAGTTGGCCAAAATACTCTAAGTCTCAAGATTCGTCGCATAGTTTGATCTTCCGCAAAGTGAATTCCTACTATGGTAATATGTGCTTGACTTAGGTATTGAGCTTTCTCCTCAGGATTAATGCATAAAAGAAATATTCCTTCTCAATATCTTTTGTATAGCGTACTAGCTAGTAATTGATACATAGCCAATTGCTCAATTAATCTGATTGTAATAGGAAGTGGTATTTGCAAATCCACTTGAGCTATGGTCATCAATGATACCATGTTTTTCGACCATCTAGATATCATTTCCACGAAGAGTAGATATGCATTTGGTAGATCATCGTCTACCCCTTTAGGTGATTCTCTTGAAAAAATCCTTGACAAATGATCTTCTTTTTGATGCGTGGTTCCCTTTTTTACAACCACAGTGAAATCAAATTCCAGAAGAATGATGAACCATCTCACTATTCTTCTTGTGTTGCATGGCTTGTTGACCAAGTACAATAAGGCTTGGTGATCCACAAAGAACACAAATTTGCTGGCTAATAGATAATGTCAATACTCGGCATAGATCATTCCTAATCCTTCCCTTTTGGTGGTGATGTAATTCTTTTCTGCCATATTCAATTGTCGGCTAGCATAAGAAATAGGAAAATCAATTTTCCCGTCTCCTGGTTGAGCTAGTATACACCCAATGGAAAAATTGGAAGCATCTACATGCATGTGGGATATCTTATTCCAATCTGGTGCTTTCAATATTGGAGCTAAAGTGGAGAGCTTGCTTAAGCTTCATGAAGGATTCTTCACATGCTTCAGTCCACTCAAAGTGTGTAATCAAGCTATACATGGGTTTTATAGCATACATATAAATATACCATCTGTAATATCCACAATGCCCCATGAAGGCTTGAAACCCCTTGACTATTGTTGGTCTAGGCAAATAAAAAATAACATGAATTTTGTCCATATCAGTAGCTATGCCATTTTTAGACACTATATGTCCAAGAATTTTTCCTTGTCTACCCATGAATGTGCACTTTTCAGGATTTAAGCAAATCCTATGAAGTCTACATTTTTCGAATACCTTTTTGAGGTGTTCAAAATATCAGCCCGGATTGATGGACGTACGCAAATATCATCCATATAAACTTCCAAGAATTTCCTAAGATATTCTTTAAAAGCATGGCTCATCAATCTTTGAAAGGTGGCAGGAGCATTAGTTAACCCAAAAGGCATGACTCGATAGGCAAAAATACCCCATTCCGTTACAAAAGCAATTTTATGTTGGTCTTTTGGGTCAACTAAAAGTTGATTGTATCCCGAAAAGCCATCTAAGAAGTTATAAGCTTCTTTATCTACAACTCGTTTGAAAACATGCTCAGTGATTGAAAGAGGAAAGTTGTCTCTAATGGTAGCTCCATTCACTTTCTTGAGGTTGACATACACGTATAATTTTCCATTTTTCTTGGGTACGAACACAATTGGAGATACCCAATCTGTGTGTCAATTTCATAAATGAATTTAGCTTCCTTTAGCTTTTCAATCTCTTCTTTGATCTTTCTGGCAAATGTTTCATTGTATGTGTGTGGCCTTTGTCTAGTTGGTTTTGGATCATCTCTCATGGATATGGTACGTTGATAGATTTTTAAATCAACACCCTTGAGATCCTTGTAAGACCAAGCAAAGATATCTCGGTATTCTTTTAGTAAGCTTAATAAAAGTCCTTCTTCTTCTTCCGTAAGGTCATTTGTAATGTAGGCTGGTCTAAGCTCTTCTCCTGGTTCAGCCAGATCTATCTTTTTTGCATTTTTAGGCCCTTCGTAGGACTCGCCCTATTTTTGTAGTTCTTCACAGGTTGTTCAACTTATATGATTTTTTGATTTTGGAGAGTATATTTCTTGTAATGGGATGGAACACTCATTACATATTTACCATCCTCTTCAGTGGTTTCCATTTCAGTTGTATATATCTCCTTTATAGCTTTCTTCAACTCTTGATATTTCTGTTTTTGTTCGACTCTTGTCATGGTTGAATCCTTGTCCTGGTCTTTAGGTTTCACTTGAGTTTCCTTTCTCATTTTTCTTGATGTTTTCAAAATTTTTGGATTTTTATTTGAAGGATATTTGCTAGTGATTTTGTCCTTGACACAATCATGTGCATCTATCTGCATAAGGAACTACTGGAGACTGATGGCATAGGTCTAGCTTTCAAATTTCTAGTGTCTCTTTTTTGTCTATACCATTTCTGTCTTGTCAGTTTCTGCAGGTTAGGAAAGTCAAAAAACTTTTCGTAATTGAGTTTCTTCCCAAAGTCTACTATGGCAAAAGTGTGTTGATATTCAATCTCACAGGAATTAACTATCATTTTTTCAAGCAGTCCTAATGATCTTTCAATGTGTCCATCAGCCAATTGCAATTTCATTTGAGTTTTCCTACTGGATATGCATGGATATGCATGCCCACTATCCAGTATTGCCATGGTTTCTATGTCATTATATTTCACTAGAAGGGTTGTGTTTCATTCTTCCTCTTCGTAGAATTCTCCGACTTTCTTCATTGGAACAGATCGTATCTCCTTGTTTTCAATTTCGTGTTTCAATTTTTCCAATTTTTTTACGATTACTCTGGTTATTCCCACTTTCTCTAGGGTGTTTTGTAGATCATTCCATAGATATGGTCTGATTTTCAATAGTTCTCCCGAAGTAAGAGTGCATTGGATGGGTGTAGACATGATTGAATGAATGTTGTCTACTTCAATCTGTTCCGCTCTTTTTACTTGAGTGGTTTTACACACTATGGATTCATCTTCGTTATCTCCAAGTAAGAGGGTAATGTCTTCAAGGTCAATGGTTTAGACATTCCTGAAGCTTTAGATCCACAATCCCCATACAAGGATTATACATCCATGTCCATATCTGGAGGTAGGCTGTCTAACCAAACTTCCTCTATAGGAGCTGACTTCAGAGTTAGACTCCCATCATTGATTTCTCTAACTTTTTTCCATAAGTGTCCTGGCCAGTCTTCTTCTACGAATGGAATTTTGTCTAAGGCATCTTCGCTATCCAGCACTATAAGTTCTGGCTTTCTACCACCACTTCGGATTTTTCTTTATTTGCTCATGCCACAAGCTCCTCAGGTTTTGCCATACTTTCGAGCTTGGGTTTTTGTTTTTCCAACACCTCTTGTGTGATTCTTACCAAATTTTGATAAGCTTCAAGATTAGCTGCTTCCATGTCTGGAGAAGGATAGTTCTTCCATTTGTTTTCCATGTTCTGGCCTGCTTTAAGTCCCACTTGGTAGGCTTCCAAGGCTGCATTAATAGACTCAAAAATTTTGTCAATAAAAATTGATCCTCCACATTTCAAGGTGGTTTCCTTGATTTCGCTTCCAGTTCCTTTCACCTTTTCTTGGAATAGCTTCTTTGCTTTCTCCTCGATTTCAGCCTTTTGTTTCTATTTTCTCATCTCATACATTTTGTTTCTGCTTCGTTTGGTCTTTGGAGAGGATATTTTGGTATTTTCTAAATCAAGAGTTATGTTTCTTTTTCTTAGCCTGGGATCTGGCGATTACCTTGATTGGAACAACCGGTTCACTCTCAGATGAGCTAATAGGTATCACTTGGACTACGTTCACTAATGTTTTACCCTTGTTTAAAATATTTTTGGACAATCTTTTGGGAAGTGTCCTCCATTTTTGCAACATTGTATGCAATAAGCTTCAACTGGCTTGAGGTTCTTGTCAGGCTCTAGGTATTCATTTTTCCAATGATCATATGCACCATAGTTATGACAGTTTCCAGTTCTTGGCTTGATCATGGGTCTTACCATAGGAGGTATGACACCTTGATTAGCTACATAATACATTCGTGCAAGCTCTGGTGACTAAGCCTGGGAGGATGTAACACGCATAGCTTGGAGAAGACAAAGGAAGCTCAAGGCACACAATGGAAAGATAAGATACCCCAAGAGTGATGGGTGTATATACAATGCACGGGGGAAAAAAATCCTAGTGAGGGAAAAAGGCCCCGGTGGTCCTAAGTGTGTTCACACACATCACTACCACATGTATATGGTAACAATTTTGATCATGTTTTAAATGACAATTCCTTAATGCCACATGCTTCTCTCTCTCTTCTCTTCCATCTATGGCTACTTCTCTCTCACACACAAACAAGCAAATGTTGCTAATAAGTTAAAGGATTTCTTAATTGAGTACAAAGATGTATTTCTTCATGATTTGCCACCACGGTTACCGTCGACACGTACTGTACAACATGGCATAAATGCGGTTACATGCAGTAAGCCCACAAGTAAACCACCCTACAAAATGAGTCATTCTGAGACTACTGAGGTGAAATGTCAGCTTGCCGACTATCTCAATAGAGGTTTTATACAACCCAACTCTTCACCATGGGCCTTGCCCATCTTATTGGTAAAGAAAATATATGGCAGGATGCACATGTGTGTAGACTATCATGGATTGATTGCGGTTAGTGTTAAGAACAAGTATCCATCGCAAAGAGTGGATGACTTATTTGATAAGCTCACATGTGTTTCTATCTTTATAAAGACAGACTTGATGTCAAGGGATCATCAAGTACGCATTAGGATTGCTGATATACCCAAAATTGCATTGCAAATGAGGTTTGGACACTATGAGTTTTTGATTATACCCTTTGGGTTTACCAATGTGTTTGCAACTTTCATGAGGCTTATGGATATTATCTTGAAACAGTATTTAGGAAAATTTATTTTCAATTTTCTCGATGACATTCTAGTGTATAGTGTATTTAAGGAAGATCACTTACAACAACTAAAACGGGTGTTTGAATTGTTACGAGAAAATAAAGTTATAGGGCAAAGAATCCAATTGTGATTTTCTCAAGGAGGAAATTCACTACTTAGGGAATTTTATTGCAGCTAATAGGTTACACATGGATGAACCCAAAGCGGATGCCATTAGGAGGTGTCCTTCTCCCAACAATCTAGAAGAATTATAAATCTTCTTGGGGTTTGCAGGTTTTTATCGAAGGTTCGTTAAAACCTATGCTCATATTGTTGTTTTAATGATGGACCAATTGAAAGCCAAACAAAAAACATTTCACTAGGGAGAATCTCAACAGCAAAGTTTTGATGCTCTAAAGGACGTATTAGCTACAACTTCTATTTTGGCTATTGTCGATTCCTTGAAATTGTTTGTTTTAGAAATGAATGCTAATAATCATGATATTGGAGTAGTCCTTCTATAGGAGGGAAGGCCAATTACATTCAAAAGCAAGAAACTTGATTCAGCACATCAAAATTATTATGCCTACAAAAGAGAACTACATACAATAATGTCTCCTTGGAAGATGTGGCGACATCTCAGTTTGAGATTGTGTTTGACCAGCATAAAATGATTTACACAGCAAATGGATGTGAAGGGTTGAAAGGCCAGGTGGGCTAAGAATCTCTAGGAGTATGATGCAAAGCTCCAGTATCATAAAGGATGATACAATGTTGTAGAAAATGCTCTTAGCCATATGCATGAGATCAACTTTCTTCTTTTTAATTGAGTTTTTTGAATATCTCAAGGGAAAATGTAAGCATGGCGATGCATGCTCCAAAGTGTGGAGCCATGTGCAAATGAGGGATCCTTCTCACTCCAATGTTGGTAGTGTATCTTTAACCTCCACACCCAATTCTCCTCTTTGAGTGATGAGCTGCAAAGATGAAAGAATTTTTTTATAAATGTTGGGTACCTACTCCACAAGGGGAGAGTTTGTGTATCGATGGACGCATACATTCGGTGCCAAATTCTTTATGAATGTCATGATAGTCCAAGACTTGCTGGGTTCCCAAGTATAAAGAAAACTTATGCTCTCGTAAAACAATAGTTTATTATCCAAGTTTGCACAACTAGGAGTATACATCAGCAAGAAGTAGTTAGATTGAGAATATTATCTTCCTATTCTTGAGTTTGCTAGTGCTAAGCATGTGGCAACTGGTTTTAGTCCCTTCATGCTTGTGTATGGTTTTCAACCTAGGTCACCATTTATGGTGCGGTTGGTGATTGAAAAGATTCATTAGGTCAAGGATTTCCTCCAAGACCGTATGGAAATGTTGAGATGGCTCATCAAAATATTCGACAAACACAAGATCATTATAAAAAGTATATTGATGAGAAACATTGGCAAGTTACCTTCACAAAAGGGGAAGAGGTTATTTTGTGCTAGAGCATCCAAAAAGTTTAAAGACTAGGCCAACACATAGATTATCTCCAAGGTATTGCGGGCCTTTTAAGATACTCAAGCAAGTTGGTGATATGGCCTACAAACTCTCATTATCTGTGCACTCTCGTATTCATCCGATATTCCATGTAAGTAGTTTACGTCAATGCTTACATAAGGACAACAATGTTAATGATCACTAGATTTGGGTTGATTTCATTTAATCTCCAATTCATTTGCATGAACTTGAGCTTATTATTGACTATCATGATCTATGTACATGTCATCATGTATGTCAACAAGCATTCATCAAGTGAAAAGATAGACTTGAAGAATGTGCCACTTGGGAAAACATTAGTGTTCTTAAGAAGAAATTTCTCTTTTTTTTTAAAGGAAAAAAACGCTTAATCCTTGTAGGGATTGAATCTTGACTTTTCCACACCTCAAGCCACTCAACCTTGGGCCTAGTTCTCACCACAAGCTTGGCCCTAGCATTTCAAGCATGACAAGCACCTCAAGCATCTCAATCATTAAGAACCTCAAGCATCTCAAGCATCTCAGTCATCAGGAAACTCAAGCACCTCAATCAATCAAGCACGACAAGCACCTCAAGTACCTTAAGCTTGGGCCAGGTTCCGACCTCAAGATCAACCCTATCTTACCAAGGTCAAAGGACTTTTACCCTTACTATTGGAGATCTTCAATGAATTTAACCCTAAGGTCTTTGTGCTCCATTGGTTAGCCTTGCTCTTTGATAGAACATCTCTCATTTGGGCCCCTTTACATTGGCCCCGTCTTGAGATAGATCTATAAGCACATGTCTATATTTTACCCTTGATCCTATTTATTCTCCCACATTAAATGATCAGTTTAATACGAAAAATTCATTTGGGTTGGTTAGATATTAGATTTTATGACATTACTTCTCTCTTGAAATCATAGCCGTCCTCGACTATGAGGTAGAAGAGATAAAGCCTTATTCATTAGTCAATCTTACTTAGCGGGTAGAGGATCCCTTTTTACCCTATGACATCTTTCCAAGATGGATGACCAATCCTTTTGGTGCTTGGGAGACATAGTTGCCCCAAGCATTTCTCCTCTTTAGTCCATTTCATTCTCCCAAAGTAGAGTGACAAATTCTACTTGGTGTTTGAGAGACGTCATCATCACAAACATGAATCTAAGTATGCATACTATTTAAATGTGTGCACAATTAAAAAGAGAACTAGTCTTATAAGACAAAACATGGGTCATTTAATAGAAATTTGTACACAAAAAGGATAATTTTTTAACTTAACAAGATACAGTCAAATAATCTTACCATGTCGTAGTACCTTGTCTTCATGCTAAAGGATAGCTTTTGGTCGTAGCACCTCTTCTTGGTCTTCAACTTTGAGAGGGTCTTCAAATTGGTTCACTTGGTGGCTTTCCTTTGTAGGGCTTAAGTAGGCTCACGTGAAAGGCATTGTGTATGAGCCAATGGTTGGGCAACTTGAGCTGGTAAGTCATCTCATTGATGGGCTTGAAGATTTGGAAAGGTCCATAGTATCTTTTTGCTAGCTTAGCATAATACTTTTGATGGACCGTAAGATTTTTGTCCGTCGTTTGCCTTAATCGAGCCGTAGGAAACTTAAGTAAGACCCAATCATTTTCTTTAAGCGTTAAGGCCCTTTTGTGCTTGTCAGCAGAGCAGCTTTTTGCCTTTGTTGTGAGAGATGGATATAGCCTCCTTAATCTTTTGAAAAGATTCTTGTAGGTTACGGCTATGCTCATCGGTGGTGAAGATCTTCCCATGTACTTTGAGTAGCAAGGGACTTTTAGGTCTTCCCTCAATGATCTCAAAAGGTGTTTTTGTCGTAGAAGTATGTACAGTATTATTATAGACAAGAGGTAAGTACTTTTCCATTTGTGAGGGTTGATCTACTTCTGTAACATAATTCTTTAGCAGATCACGTATCGTAAGATTGGCTATCTCACTTTGGCCATCCGTTTGTGGGTGATAGGCCGGTGATAGGCCGAAGAGAAATTTAGTCTTGTTCCTAGATTTCCAAAGAGACCTTTTTAGAAATTACTGGTCATTCTAGGATCTCTATTTGACACGTTGGATGTTGGCAATCCAGGGTGTTTGAAAATTTGTGATATGAAGAGAATTGCCATTTGGTGTGCCTTAATAGTATTTTAGATAGGAATAAAGTGTGCTTGCTGGCAAAACCCGTCGACCATTGTCCATATTCTTGGATATACTCTCCTATGGTGAATTTGGGATAGGAAATGGCTGGAGTAATCCAGGTTGCTTCCCTCTATCATACTTGGTCTTTTGGCATACTACGCATTTTGAAACATACTCTTGTATGTCCACTTTTATGGTAGGCCAATAGAAATATGTCTCTACTCCCCAAAGAGTAGGTTGAATATGTCTATGCCTTGCATAGGGAGAAGCATGGGATTCATACATAACTTTCTCACCAAGGGAATGGGTAACACATAGCCTATTTCCGTGGAGACGATAACCATCCTGCAAGGTGAATGGTTCCTCTTTCTTCCCCAAAGCAAGGGCTAACATTATGTCTCTAAAGTCAGCGTCAGTAGCATACTCATCATCATAGAAAAAAGATCATTGTGAGTAGCTATAGACACCGCATTAACTTTTGGTCGACGTGAAAGTGCATCGGCCACTTGATTGTGCTTACCAGCAATGTGAGCAACATGGAAATTAAACTGCAAAAGAAAATTGGCCCACCTCATTTGTTTGTTGAAAAGCTTGGCTTGCATCATGAAGTACTTGAGACTTTGGTGGTCGGTTCGTAGAATAAATGGAGTCCTCAATAATTAGTGCTTCCATGTGCCTAGGGCATGAAGAACAACTAAAAGCTCTTTCTCATAAATGCCCAAGACTCGTTCATCGGTATTGAGCCTTTGGCTCTCATATGCTATGGCATGCCCTTCTTGATGCAAAACTGCTCTAAGGCAATCACCACAAGCATCACATTGGACCTCAAATGGCTTTGAGAGATGAGGAATAGTTGGGAGGTAAGATTTATTTGAGCTTATTAAAAGAATTTTTCTCCTTAGCAGTCTATACATACTTAATGTTCTTCTTTGTTAAGTCATGTAGTGGTCCTGCTATTTGAGAGAATTTTGCTATGAAGCATCTATAGTATGTGCACATACCAATAAAGCTTCTTAGCTCATGTAGATTCCTTGGATTAGGCCATGCTTTTATTACCTCTAACTTCAATGGAACCATACGGATACCATCTTGAGAGATAATATGACCTAGGTATTGAATCTCTTGAAGGAAAAATTCGCTTTTCTTTTGGTTGAGAAAAAGCTTATTCTCCCTCAATGCTTGAAAAATCACTTGGAGATGTTGCTGATGTTCCTCCAAAGACTTGGAGTAGATGATTATATCATCAAAGAACACTCCAGTGAATTTATGGTAGGGTCTAAAAAATTTTCTCCATTAGACGATTGAACGCAGTTGGTGCATTAGTCAAGCCAAAAGGCATGACTAATCATCAAAAAACACTCCAGTGAATTTATGGTAGGGTCTAAAAATTTCCTCCATTACACGATTGAACGTAGCTGGTGCATTAGTCAAGCCAAAAGGCATGACTAGATATTCATAAAGACCAAACGTTGTGCGAAACGTGGTTTTTAGGATATCTTCATCCACTATCCTTATTTGATGATAGCCACTTTTAAGGTCAATCCTATTGAAGTAGGTAGAACATTGTAGCTTATCAAACAGACCTTCTACCGAGGCACGGGAAATCTGTTTTTCATAGTGATATGGTTTAGTGCTCGATAGTCCACACGCATACGGTATGTACCATCTTTCTTTTGCACTAAGAGGACTAGAGAACAAAAGGGAGAGGAGCTAGGCCTCACCATCCCTTTGTCTACCAATTCCTATACTTGCCTCATGATCTCCTATTGTTGAGCTTGTGAGACTCAATAAGGAGACATGTTAGGCGGTGAGCTTCCTCGAAGGAGCTCAATGCGATGGTCATCATCCCCTCGGTTTTGAGGTAAGTCCATAGGGATATCATCGATGAAAACATCTTGGAATCCTTTTAGAAAATTAGACAAGTCTAACTCTTCTTGATTCCTAGCATTTACATTTGATGAAACATTAGGATCTTTTAGAGATCCTTTGACAAAAATCATGTACGCAGAAATTGAGCTCTTCATTGATTTATCAAAAGCAGGAGGATTTACAAGTGGAATATTGCGACCACTCTCACTAGCATATCTATACATGTTATTTATCTTGTAAGTGAAGTAGATTCTCCTTTTGGGTAACTTCATACTGGCAGCCATGTGATCAAACCATGGCGCCCCTAGGATAGCATCCTCATGTTGGAGAGGAGAGATGAAAAAGTCTTCTTTGTCGACATAGCTTTGGACATGAAGCCTCAACTTCCCAATCAAGGGAGTAACGGAGGCTTGTTGTCCCTTGAAAGCTGTGTCAACCGTTACAATATCTCCCATCTTGGAAGCTTGAATGCCCAACTTGGTGGCCAACTCTGTTGATATGAAGTTGTGAGTAGAGCCAAGGTCAAACAAGATGAAAGCATCATGCTCTCTTACTTTTCCCCAAGCATAGGAAAGTGATGCTCCTTTGCAATGAGCATCCTCTTTTGAAGCTTCGATGGTGGAAGCCCTAGGAGTCTCATTGCGAATATCTTCTTGGGGCAAGAATGATAGCCATGTCCTTGCTCCCCACATTTGAAACACTTATGGGCCTTGCAAAAAGCTTCAAGCTCTTCAGGAGAGAGTTTGTTTTTGCCTTTGTAAACTCCCTTCTCCTTGGACAGATTGTTCTTGTTGCTGTTGGAAGTGCCTTGGGAAGAATTTTGAGCGTTGGTTTTCCCTTTTGCATCATTTTTATCTTTGTTTTCCATGGGCTTGACTTTCCGTCTAGCCCCTTGTTGGAAATTGATGCGTGAAGCAACCATGATGTGATGGATTACTTCGGTGATAGAACCAGGCCATTGAGAGTTGACATACTCGGCCATCTCTTCAAGTAGTCCCACACAAAACTATTGCTTTTTCTCGACAAAGTCTATCTTTTGAAAGACAGTAGCCTTGAGATGTAAATCCCAAAACTTGTCTACATACTTATGGATAGACTCATGAGAGAGAAGCTTCAAGATGCACCATTCGGTAAGCACTTTTTCCTTTGCAACGCTTGCAAGGAATTGCTTCATGATGGAAACTCGTAGAGTTTTCCATGTCTATCTTTTGAAAGACAGTAGCCTTGACATGTAAATCCCAAAACTTGTCTACATACTTATGGATAGACTCATGAGAGAGAAGCTTCAAGCTGCACCATTCGAGTACCACTTTGTCCTTTGCATCGCTTGCAATGAATTGCTTCTTGATGGAAACTCGTAAAGTTTTCCACGTCTTTGGGGCTTCGTTGTTGCCACGAAGGCTAGCCCACCATTAACGAACTGATTTCTAGAAGTGCATAGCTACATGGTGTAGCTTGGAGGACTTTATGAAGCCCTCAACGTCTCCAAAGACCACATCAAATTGTTGGATGAAGGCCAACACTTTGTCGGTAGCACCAAAGGTGCCATCATAGGTAAGAAACGAGATACTCTTTCCTCCCTCCTTGAACTTCTTTAGCTTTTGTGACCTTCGCCATGCAGGGTATGATTTACGATGTCCTCCCCTCTTGTATTCTATAGGAGAATAGCCATAGATTTCGTCCGAAGAGGAGGAAGGTGAGCAAGAAGGAGAAGAGGGTGACCTCTTTCTAGCCCTTTTCTTCCTTTGTTTCCTCTCTTCCCTTTTAGAAAGATGAGGAGAAGGACTCTATGTTGATCTTTTCCTCTTGGGAGGAGTGGGCGATCGTTTAGATCGTCGTCTTTGTGGAGCCACATCTTTAGAGGAACTTAAAGTTTCATTGCTTTCTTGCTCTTTGGATTCCTCCTCTTGTATGGGAGAGAGACTTCTTTTGGGGGTCTCTTCAAGAGGCCTCCTAAGCTCTCTCTCCTCTTGGAGAGGAAGGGAAATTTCATAAGCGTGAAGTTGTTCAGTAACTTCGTCTTTCAAAGGAGGGTTGCCCATAGCTTGCTACAACCTAGTAACGAGATAATTAACAAACATGGGGGCATCATCTTTAGCACCTTCATGTGCAAAATCAAAGCTATCAATGTTCATTCTACTCTCTTGGTTATTGTCAGCCATGTTAACAAAATTTATGTAGGTACTTAGTGTATGCTTTGGCAATTCAAAACCTTAGTTGCCACTCCCCTTATCCTTTGAGAATTGGCTCTTAAGTATCTATACCCATGGCTCGAAGTGGTTAATTATAGAGTGTTGTGGAGTAGTTCTAACATAGCAGAGTTGCTGAGGGCTAGCTCCTTTTGGACTTCTTATGGCTCAATAATGGTAAAGCCATAGGCAAGTCTAAAAAGACTCCATTGTTAAGTCAAAGCTCCCCCGGTGTGCACCATATCCCACATAGTGGGCTCAACAAATTAACTGATAATAGATCCAAGTTCCACTCACCCTAATATAATAAGCAAAATCAACCATTTATAGGCTACTTAAGGACCTCTCTTCTTAAGCAAGAAAAGAGAAACCAAATTCTCTGATAGCAATGTAATGGAATTGGCCTATTAACTTGAGAGTAGCGGAAATTAAAGAGAGTACTTTTGAGAAATTACTTTGTGAGCATAGCGGGTGAACATAATTGAAGATAACAACATAATCATAGCAATTAGTTAACTTGGCATGAACAATAATTTTACAAGAGAGAGAATTTAGAGAACGTGACAACAATTGAGGACCGAATTTATGTGGATCCATGTCCCCCCTCCAATAAGCATTTGTATTATGATTTCTCCCATCAAGAGAGACTTGTTATAATACAATCTTTGTGTTCCTTGTGACATAGGTGATGCAATGAAGATTGAAAGCTTCATGCATCACGAGCATAACATGAAATTTGAGGAAAAGCATTAACTATCCCCAAGCTCAGTCCCAAGACCTCAAACGCTTCGAAGGTGGACAGAGCTAGCAGGGAATGTGGGTAGGGAAGAGGAAGAAGAAACATTTCATAGAAGAAAGATTGTTTCATCACTTATCATCACTCTTCTTGCTAGCATACATAATAGCAAACAAGATTAAGCATTGAAGCATGGCTCTTGGTTGGATTTGCACTCCATAGCCAAGAGTGTTGGTGTAGGCTCTCAACCTCTACTTTCTTGGAGGAGGAGAGGGAGCTCTTGCACTTTGCACAATACACAATGAGTGTGTGTGTGTGTGTGTGTGTGTGTACCGCCTAAGCAGGCTCCCTACTTTCTTTGGTCAACCTTCCCTTGTAGCTCATACTTGAAGCTCATTGGACCCCTCCAGGCCTAGCCAATCATAAGCAGGAGTCATACCAAGCAATAAGGGTAGACTTGGGACAAGTTTCCCCCTTTCCCCTTTGATAGAGAGGACTTGATAAATGAAAAATCAATTAATTAAATCGCCTAAATTATCATTGGACCCCTTGGGTGGCCAACTAATAGGCTTCAGGCACACCATGAGGTCAGCATGAGGAGGAACTTGACAAGTGTCCCTTTTGCTTTCTTTATATCAAGCATGTCTTGTGTGAGTGTGTATGTGTTCTCTCTCATCCCCCTCCCCCTCCTTGTAGGGATTGAGTCTTGACTTTTGCACACCTCAAGCCACTCAACCTTGGGCCTAGTTCTCACCACAATCTTGGCCCTTAAGCCCGTCAAGCTTGGGCCATGTTCTCACCACAAGATTGGCCCTAGCATCTCAAGCATGACAAGCACCTCAGCACCTCAAGCAGCTCAAGCATGACAAGCACCTCAGCACCTCAAGCAGCTCAGTCATCAGGCACCTCAAGCACCTTAAGCTTGGGCCGGGTTCCCACCTCAAGCTCACCTAAGGTCAAAAGACTCTTACACTAACTATTGGAGGTCTTCATTGAAGCTAACCCTAAGGTCTTTATGCTCCATTGGTTAGCCTTGCTCTTTGATAGACCATCTCTCATTTGGGCCCCTTTACATTGGCCCCGTCTTGAGATAGATCTATAAGCACATGTCAATATCTTAACCCTTGGTCACGTTTATTCTCCCACATTAAATGATATGAGAAAATCATTTGGGTTGGTTAGATAGTAGATTTGATGACAAAACTAGTCGGCTTGGTGAGAGCAATAGCATCTGTCTAGTCGAGAATCCGTCTACATATATTGAAGGCTGGTGTATGTAAAACCTAGCGTGCTCTCCATGGGCCAACCTCCCACAGGTACACGATGCCCACTTCTTGTCGCAAATGCTAAGCCATTTATATTTTTTGGATCCAGTTAACATGCTAGAGGATCTTGTTTTGTCCTTGTTCTTCTCCACCATATTCAAATCTCTAATTAGGATCCACTCCCTTTCCATAGGGAAGTCTTTAAGTTACTCCCACAATTTGGCTCTTTTGCAATGTAGGGGTCATAGATGTTGATAATGGTAACATGATGATAATGTAGGGGCCATAGATGCTGATAATGGTAATGATTTTCCCTCTTGACCTTGAAAGTTGATTCCAAGAATGGATGGTTGAAGACCACCCTAGGCTTTAGGTCTCTATCAACAAGGGAAAGAATGCCACTGTGCTCATCAGCTCCTTCTCCATAGAACACTAGTTTCTTTCCCATTGTTCATTTTTTTTCGCTATGAGCATCCAAGTGGTTAACCTCCAAAAGTTGATCTCCTTGACTTTTCTAACTTATTCCCATAAGATGGGACTCCTCTTGCGGGTTTTCAAGTCTTAGTGAAAAAGCTTAGCAATAATGGTAGCATGGCTTTAAGTAATGAGTCTCGACTAGCCCCATTCCAACTTTATTAGCACATATGTTTCAAGATTCACTGTTGTTGTGCTGTTTCCCCCTTTTTCCAAAGCAAAAGCATCCTGCCTTGCCCCCCCCCCCCCCCCCCCCCCCCCCTCCCCCCCCTCCCAACCCCTACTTGTTCCAACCATCGTTTCGTTTAGAACGTGTGCCATGGCTTCCTTGGCTCTAGTGCTTGCAGTGCGATGCACAAAAATCCAACTTGGTTGAACGACCTACGCTCGCCTTCCTAGATAACCACACTCCCTTCATGCTCGCAAGTGGAAATGAATGGACAGAATCCTTCTGTGCTTGCAACCCCATGATGCCTATACTCTTGTGCATTGTTTCTTTGCCTTTGCCAGACCAACCTTTTGTTTGACCCTTTCCGTTTGATTCATCATGCATTTGGCCTCTAGGAGGGAGACAAAGAGTGTGTGTGTGTGTGGGGGAGGGGGGGAGAGAGAGAGAGAGAGAGAGAGAGAGAGAGAGAGAGAGAGAGAGAGAGAGAGAGAGAGAGAGAGAGAGAGAGAGAGAGAGAGAGAGAGAGAGAGAGAGAGAGGAGGTAAATATCTCCCTCAAACATAGTTGTTGGTGTAATGGAAATGATAAATTGTATTTATTGTTTATTGAGCTGACAAGTGGCAACGGCATAGATGCTTTACGGAATGTACAAAGGATACCAGATTATTATCATTGTATTAGTAAAGTGCTCTTTATGAGCGATGGCCAATTAATGTCTGGCCAAACAATGTGTATTCATTTTGAGCATTCAAAAATGTGGCAAATGCATAGATGCTTTCTGGAATGTACAAAGGCTACCAGAGTATTATCTTTGTATTATTAAAGTGCTCTTTATGAGCAATGGCCAATTAATGTCCGGTCAAACAATGTGTATTCATTTTGATTATTCAGAAATCTATAAAGTAAATACATGCAAGAGGAAAATGCTCACTCTTGCATGGGGGGAGATTGCACCCAATATCTGTGTCTATTCTTCTCTCCCTCCTCTCTTCTCTCTCATTGTGCTTGTGTAGCACTCTACTCTAAGAGGTGCACTTGCACGTGCTTGTGTGCTACGTCTTGCTCTCTATCTTTTTCAGTCTACGACTACTCTCAATTATGTGCTCATACAATTTGTGTGATTTTTCAGCTATGCATATTTGCGGTGTTTTATCGTTTCTATCATGCTATTTGAGGTACTTCGCAAGGACTCTACGCATCCATTTGTAGCAATTGCTCGGTGGGCCACCTCCTGCTGCCCTTTTCCCTCATGACCTACCACTAGGCCACCTATTTGTATCCTCATGTCTGATCCGGCCTACCATCCCATGCCACCCCTTCGCGTTTGCCTCTGTCTTTCCCTGACATGACATGCCTTCTATGTCGCTTCTTTTAGCTATGAGCCAAGTCTCCCAATGATCTCAATAGATGGAGACCTTGCAGATGCATTTTGCTTCGATAATGTGTGTGTGTGTGTGTGTGTGTGTGTGAGAGAGAGAGAGAGAGAGAGAGAGAGAGAGGGAGAGAGGGAGAGAGGGAGATTCTGTGCATGTCGACTTTCCTCCCTTCCTTCTCGCAAGCGGCTATGCCTGCATGCCTTAGACAACTTTGCCTTCTTCTCCATGGACCAACACATGCAAGCTTTGGCAAAAATAGACCATGCCTTTCCTCTCCTAAAATTACCTCTCATATTAGTGTGAGGCCCTGGTATCTGAAACCTGTCTCTCCTCCAAGCCTCTTGCTGCCCCCCCCCCCCCCCCCCCCCCCCCCCCCACACACACACACACACACACACACACGAGCTACAATTTCAGATTGGGCCCTTGGCCTAACAGCTAAGATGCACAAAAGAATGGTGGACTAGTTACTTTGGACGGGGCTCACGAGTGTAGATAGGAGAAAATGAGCACAGTGAGGAGTCGAACGTTAATAGATTTTTATACAAAAAAAGGGCACCCCTCTAATGCAACGAGCTAGTTTGGCCTAATCGATTAGGCCACATGATCGTGAGTCCACGGCGTTAAGGAGGAGGTTCGAGTCATCTGTTACACATTTTAATGGCTGGCATACATATGAACATTGAATTGTGTAGCTTGAGAGGTATAGATCTGGGTGGAATCTCATTAACAAATGAATATAATGATAGAAGCCAGTATGTTTGCACAATTACGAAAAATATTTGGGGAGCGAGATCTTCCTAGATACTCTCTCTCTCTCTCTCTCTCTCTCTCTCTCTCTCTCTCTCTCTCTTTCTCATTGTTTCTTATTAGGAGGTTATAAGTTCCCTATTTTGAATGTTAGTTTTCATGTGCTGCTTATGCAAAGCCGCGATTGTAAGTGGTCTTTCTCCACACGGACATGGGGGAAAGAAGTAATGCTCGTCACAACCAATGTGAGAAGGGAGCAACAAACATGCACCATCAGTGATTGTATCAAGTTGCTTGACCGTTCTATGGTCAACGACGTGAGAAGGAGCAACAAGGCCATGTTAACGATGGGAGAAGCAATAAATTGAGGGGGGAGGGGGGGGACAAGGCTATGTTAGTGATGGGAAGGCTAGAAGTAACAAGATGGAGTGATATTTTTGAAGAATCTTCCAATTAATAATTTTTTAAAAGAGGCGTTGGTATGTATGCCATTAGGTCTCCCTAATCTCAAGAAAATAAAAAGTCTTTCAAAACATATTAAGTGTGTAAGTGAAAGGCAAGACTAGAAAAAAAGATAGATAAAGGTGAAAAGTCAAAAGACAGATGAAGGTGGAAAGTCAAAAAATATTTTGTGTCCATATAAAGAGGTGATCGACTTCACATTGTATATTTTTGTTTCTCTTCTCCTTTATTTTCCCTTTAGAGTTCTCTTCTCCTTATAGTGCTCTCTCTCTCTCTCTCTCTCTCTCTCTCTCAAAGTTGTATCGCTCCTTCTCACATCCAACTGCTATTGTTGCAAATCTATGTGCTTCGTCATTGCCCGTTGCTGCATGCGATAGACTAGCACATCATTTTTGTTGTTATTTAAGGTTCAATTAGGAATACCTTTTAATTTTCAATATGTATGCAAATATGTGTGGCCATTAAGAAAAATAAAAGTCAATGAAGAATCTAAAAAGATTTTTGCTCTCTCTCTCTCTCTCTCTCTCTCTCTCTCTCTCTCTCTCTCTCTCTCCTTTGTAATTTAGGCAGCACAGAGCTTCAATTTGCATGAGCCTTTGATAATACCCATCATGAACCTTTGACTCGTCTAAACACACTCAAAATTCATTCTCTGCTCGGCTCGCTCGTCTCTCTCACACACAAAATTCATTCTCTACTCAACTATCTCGTCTCTCTGACACACAATCATGCATCTTGTTTCCATGTCCCAGCAACACAGAGATGAAGTTGGACACGTACAGGGAATATTGTTGCTAAAGAAGATGTAGGCAGACTTGATTTTGCTGAACTAGAGGTATTTGATGCTGGAAAGGAGGGTCTTCAACCGAAAATCCATGAAAAGCTCCGAGAGGGCCACATTTAGGGCTATGCATCAGTTTCTCAACCACGAGCCAAAGGATGCAGGACAATGCTTGGATTCTAATGACATGCAGAGAGGAGCAACACGCTGCTAGAGGGAAGCCAACGAAAGCAAGTCGAAAACGTCACCATTTTATCCGTTACGATAGAATCCTTGGCATCTACAGAGTGGAGAAAGGAAAAGTTTCATTGAATCACTTTTTTGGTCTTGAACAATTCAGAGAATACACGGATAAGCTTGATGATCTTGAAGAGCATGGGTCATTGAACATCAGCGCAATCAGCAGAAGGCTAAGAGCATAAGAGCTAAGCGGCGTGGACGGTCAACACATCATAGCACCCACAGGCAGCCCCGTCCTTGGGGTGCAGTGGCATCCAGCAGTAGATATCTGTGTTCTCATAGGGTTTAATTTTTTTTTCAGTTAGTTCACAGTTACTTCCATGGTGTCGGGCAGCCTGCACCGAAGGCAAGGGGAGAGGGAGAATCCGCTACAGTGCTCAGAGGGTAGCTCCAGAAACGAAAACTGCTCCTTTTGCCAACACGATCTCGTAGAGAGAGAGAGAGAGAGAGAGAGAGAGAGAGAGAGAGAGAGAGAGAGAGAGAGAGAGAGAGAGAGAGAGAGAGAGAGAGAGAGAGAGAGGTTCTGTGCAAGTCGACTTTCCTCCCTAACAGCTTTGCCTTCTTTTTCATGGCCCAACACATGCAAGCTTTGGCAAAGTACCCTTGGCCTAACAGTTAAGATGCACAAAAGAATGGTGGACGGGGCTCACCAGTGCAGATAGTAGAAAATGAGCACAATGAGGAGTCGAACGTAAATAGATTTTTATACAGAAAAAGGACACCAGTTTGACCTGATTGGTTAGGCCACAGGATCATGAGTCCACTACTTTAAGGAGGAGGTTCGAGTCATGTGTTACACATTTTAATGGCTGACATGCATATGAACATTGAATTGTACAGCTTGAGAGGTGGAGATATGCATGAACAAATGAATATAATGATACAGAAGTAATGCTCGTCACAAAGATGTGAGAAGGGAGCAACAAGCCTGCACCGTCAGCGATTGGAGAAAGGAGTAGCAAGTTGCTTGGCCGTTCTATGGTCAACAATGTGAGGAACAGCAGCAAGGCTGTGTTAGCGATGGGAGAAGCAATAAACTTTGGAAGGGGGAGGGGGGCAAGGCTACGTTAGTGTTGGGAGAGACGAGAAGACTGGCAGGAGGAGGTGTACTTTTGAAGAATCTTCCAACTAATAATTTTTTTAAAAGAAGCGCCAAATATGTATGCCAATAGCATGTTTGATGTGTTTTTTTTTCCATTTCTTTTTACGGAGAATCAAGATTGGATGCTTTTATGAGCCAACAGGAAAGAGAAAAGGGTGTGTGTTGGGCTTCCTTGTCTCTACATTGTCTCTTGCGTGCAATGTGCAGTGCCCTCCACCTCCTCACGGATGGGCTTTAATGAATCAATCTGCCCCTCACCTCCTTGCAGCCCTTGTGGCAAATCTGCAAGAGCATGAGCAAGGGGAGAGCATTACTGTTGCGCAGCAGGGGAGGAGGGGACCTAGTTGGCCTTTTGTATTGGCACCATTGAGGTTATGGAAGTCATGTCTGGACAAAGAGGTTTGAAAAGGCTCAAGTGTGCTTGGATGGAGACACTCAATTGAGCCCAGGTAGATGTTGCTACAGAGTTGTGTGAGAGTCTAAGAAAGGCAGATTCTTTAGGTATACAAACTTGTCAGGACCTTGATCATAGTGTGCGTAAAAAGGAGGCAGGTGGCGATGATGCCTGTGTGGTGCAGGAGGGGGCCTCTGAGAAGAAGTGAGGATGAAGGGGGCATGTCGCAAGAAAAGCAGACAGAAAAAGAGAAGAGGACTCAAGGGGCCTCCTTGTTGTCTTTCAAGCTCTGCGCATGGCGATGGCCTATGCATGTGTTAGGCAGGAGGTGCTCACGTGCATCTCGAGCACATGCCAGGTCACATAATGGGTCGCCCGCGAGTCCCGTCCTATACAGCCTCCTCCATGCAGCTGATATATGAGGGTAGAGCAGATGACATGTGGGGAAAGGGGGGCTTGGGGGGAGGAGGGATTCCCCTTAATTCTCTCCCCACTTCAGACCCACTATATAGTATAGAGACAATAGGTCTCCCCAATCTCAGAAAAAAAAGGTTGTGAAAGCATGAAGATTCTAGGTAAATATATTGGAAGGTCATGAAGAACTTTGTGAAAGCATATGGAAGGTCGAACGTTAGGCCTCCCCAATCTCAAAAAAAGGAAAAACAAGTTGCTAAAGCATGGATATTCCAGGTAAAAATTTTGAAAGGTCGTGAAGAAATTTGTGGAAGCATATGGAAGGTCGAACATTATCAATAAACTTTTGGAGGAGTTGATACCTCTCAAAGTGCAGGTGCGTAGCTGTAGAGCTTGGCGAACTGCTGACGGCAAGAGGTTGTCACCATGACAGTTAAGGGAGTGCAAGTGAGGTCGAAAACAAGGCAAGCCTATGGCGAGTAGATTGTTGTCAGATGAGTGAATGAGATAGTTGCTTGGCCCTTGGGAAGCAAGAGTCTGCAACCATTGCTTACCAAACTCGGAATCCGCATACTGGTTCTTCATGCTGTTGAAGGACACCCCTTGTATAGAAACTATGGATCCTGACTCAAGAGGCAAAATCTGTCCTTTGCGACTCAACGCATCTGCAACATGGCTAGCTTTTCCAAGTACATACTCATTCAAACCTCCAAATTGCTCAAAAATTTGTGACCACCGTGCTTGGCGATCACTCCAATGTGCACTAGGCGTAGACTGTTCCTAAATGGACTATTTTCTTAATTTCTCGAGTAATTTTTTTAATTGAAATTAGGATATTTAAAGATGTGTACTTGAACCGTAAGGTTAGGAATTACAGATCTATTGGAATTATTAAAAGCCATCAGGAACGGAAAACTTTGATGTGTAATATGATGGACGACATTAAGTATCGCGAAGGGGTTTTACCGTTAGTTCGGTAGGAGAGACCGGGAAACGAATATTCCTGATGCGTCACGTGATGGGGTGACGGGAGCATCGGAAAGGGAATATCTCGTTGGTCTGGCAGGAAACCCGAACTAGAAAGAGGAATACGTGTAAAGACACAAGCACAAGAATAAAGATGGGTTCTGAGAAGCTTTTCTTAAAAAGCGGAAAATTTAAACGAGTTTTCTGGAAAGAGCAAATGCTTTCCCGCGAGGAATCTATGTCTGCATTGCATTTTTGCATGTGGTTGTATCCAGGGACGCCTGGGAAGTGTTGAGAAAAGCATTATTTTAAACTTATAAGGTTTTATTGAGTTTTTGGGCAGGTTCAGACCAATTTAAAATATGCCGGCCGTCCACTTGATAAGTGGGCAGCCACTTAGAAAATAAAGCAACGAAACCAGCCAGCTAATTCTCTCTCCCTATTTCGGGTAGAGCAGCCACCAAAAAAAAAAAAAAAGCCGGCCATGATCTCTATGCGAGCATCTATTCGTGCCGTGGCCAAGGAGCTATAAAAGCACCACATGCCCTCACTGAAAGGGAGTTACCAATGTCAGCAAGAGAAGACTCTGTCGCCAGATAACGCAAGAGATCGCGAGACTACGAAGCACGGAAGTCGCTTATCGCGCAAGAGCGACATGTATCTATTGTGGATTCGCCATACAAATTGTTGTCGCGTGTTTGTGTGTGTGTTTGCAGGTACTTCATCGCAAAGGAGAAGCGAGAGGGCTTCGGCGCTACGCTTGGGAATTCTGGGAACGGAATTCGGAAATTGTCTGCGGAGTCTCGACTCCGAGTACAGACGGAAAAAGGATTGAGAGCTCGTCTCTCGGATTTCCCTTACGGAAGGAACGACCATCGAGTCAGAGATTTAGAACGAAGGGGTTTTCTCCGGTTCTTGTGCTTGTAAAAAGATTCTTTCTAATAAAGGATTCTCTTTAAGGGGGGACTAACCCATCTTCTGGTCCCAAATACTGTGTTGAACTTCTCCCTCAACTCTGTTTAGTTGAAAGATTATTTATTTTCATCTTGTTTATTATTCGTGTGCGCTCCCGTTTGTGACATAGACTGGAGCCACTTAAGGGCTTGGTGATCTGTGCGAACTGTGAACTCTCTACCATAAAGAAAATGCTTCCAATGCTTAAGAGAGTGAATGACAGACAAATGTTCTTTATCATAAACTGATTAGTTATTTTCTGCACTATTGAGCTTCCGGCTAAGGAAAGCTACTGGATGACCATGCTGCTGAAGCACAGCGCCGATTGCGACATTGCTCGCATCCGTCCATACCTCAAAGGGGTCATCCCAAGATGCAAGGATAAGACACGGTGCTTCTGTCACCCCAACCTTGACAGCTGCAAAAGCCTCAATGGATGCCTCAGGCAAGTCTACGCGCTGATGGCGAGTCTTTACCCCTTTCAAAGCATCAGTCATAGGTGCGGCAATGCGTGAAAAATTCTCTATGTGCGAACTATATGCTTGACATAAACCAAGAAAAGAGAGCACATCATATGCAGTTTTGGGAAAATCTCAATTACGTACTTGTTCTACCTTAGCGGGGTCTAGCTTGACGCCTTCTGTAGAAATGATATAACCCAGATAAGTAACTTCAGTGAGAAAAAACTCAAATTTCTTAGCTGCAATGTACAACTGACACTCATCCAAATGGGTTAGTACCCTTTCGACATCCTTTTCATGTTGTTCCCACGATGCAGAAAAAATGAGAACATCATCCAGAAAGATGAACACACACATACCAACCATATCACCGAAGCGGCCTACCATGAGATGATTAAATGTATCCACGGCACCTGTCAATCCAAAAGGCATAACAACATACTCCCATTTCCCTCGCTCTGTGCGAAAAGCGGTTTTGAAGATGTCGCCACTTAGAAAATAAAACAACGAAACCAGCCAGCGAATTCTCTCTCCCTATTTCGGGTAGAGCAGCCACAAAAAAAAAAAGGTCGGCCGCGATCTCTACGCGAGCAGCTATTCGTGCCGTGGCGAAGGAGATATAAAAGCACCACATGTCCTCACTGAAAGGGAGTTATCAATGTCAGCAAGAGAAGACTCTGTCGCCAGATAACGCAAGAGATCGCGAGACTACGAAGTACGGAAGTCGCTTATCGCGCAAGAGCGACATGTATCTATTGTGGATTCGCCATACGAATTGTTGTCATGTGTTTGTGTGTGTATTTGCAGGTACTTCATCGCAAAGGAGAAGCGAGAGGGCTTCGGCGCTACGCTTGGGAATTCTTGGAACAGAATTCGGAAATTGTCTGCGGAGTCTCGACTCCGAGTATAGACGGAAAAAGGATTGAGAGCTCGTCTCTCGGATTTCCCTTATGGGAAGGAATGACCATCGAGTCAGAGATTTAGAACGGAGGGGTTTTCTCCGGTTCTTGTGCTTGTAAAAGATTCTTTCTAATAAAGGATTCTCTTTAAGGGGGGGGGACCAACCCATCTTCTGGTCCCAAATACTGTGTCGAACTTCTCCGTCAACTCCGTTTAGTTTTATTTTCATCTTGTTGATTATTCGTGTGTGCTCCCGTTTGTGACAGTGGTATTAGAGCTCGGATTCCTCTCTCTCTACAAAGAAGGACGATTCCGGGAAGGAACGAGAAGAACCATGAAAAGCCACGGAAAAACTGCTGAAGACGAACTTCAGCAAGTGCGAGCCCAACTCGCGGAATTGCAACAACTTATTTCGTTGCCGGATGTCCAAAAGGCTTTGGACGGAATCAAGAAGCCGCAAGGAACGGATGTCGATGGGCGTCAGGAAAATCCTGTTAATGGAAGTAACCCGCAGGTGGATGGTGCGGAAAAAGGTGGCGAAACGCACAAGGGATCTCCGGAGCAAGACAAACGGCCTTCCAAGAGCAAGGGCCAGGAAAAAGAACTTTCTCTGCTTAATGAAAGCAAGGATGTCTCTATCTCTTCTCCATCATACTCTCCTGATTATACTACTAAATCTACTTCTCATACAGTATCTAAATCTTCTCCCAAGAAGAAAACTCCTACTACTTCCCTACATGCTACTAAAGAGAAGCCCCAGTTCAAGAGGGATAACCGCAGACGTCACCTCAAGATGCGGATTTTCAAATCCGGTGAGAAGGATGTGAAGTTTCATAACTACACATGACGGAGAGATATCTCCAAGGCACTGTCTTTCATCATGCAGGTTGAAGTTGCTTTTGCCAACGGAAACTTCACTGAAAAATCCAAGTTGTGTCATGTTGGGATGCATCTCAAGGAGACTGCAAGCAACTGTTGGCTAGCCTAAATTGCATCTCAAGGAGACTGCAAGCAACTGTTGGCTAGCCTAAATTCTGGAAGGTAATCAAGCCAGAACCTGGACTCAATTTAAAGGTGAATTCTATAAACAATTTCTTTCACCTGATTTCGAGAAGGACATTCGGAAGGAATGGGGCTGGCTCGCCCAGAAGGAACAAGAGAAAGTCACGGCTTACGTTGACATGTTTTGGTCGGTTCTTCTAAAAGTTACGCCTTTTATGAAGATTTCCGACGAAGAAAAGATGTGAAAGTTTGAAGCAGGTCTTCAACCACTGCTTCGAAAGAGCATGAAGGTGTACCCATACGACACCCTTCAGCGGATGATGGAGTCGGCAATCATTGCCGAGGATTTACATTCTACTGGTACCTCCAGACGGATGAAACATAGCACATACCGTGCAAGGCAAAGAGCGGTCTATGATGACCATGGCAACCAAGGCAAAAAGCGTTCCCCAGAGGACCCGGATGAGCCTAAGAAGCCAGAGGGTACCGGAAAACAGCTTAAGTATCTCACGTCGAACCAAGTACAAACCTTCAAAGAGCAAGGAAGGTGCTTCTACTGTGGTGAAAAAGGACATATGAAGCCCGACTGCCCTGTTCGGCAGCAACGGCAGGAACAAACATCTTCGAAGAAGGAACAATTGAAGAAGAAATCCGCTCCACCGAGCTTGAATTCCATTCCTGATGTGCAAGGGAATACAAAAACCAAGAAAGGGAAGCGCTAGCTCCTTAAAGGCTGGGGATGTGTGAATAACCAGCGGGTGCTGATCCTCTACGACCCTGGATCGACGGACAACTTCATCTCAGTGGAAACTGCAGAACACTTGGGCCTTACACCGGCTCAGCTTAGAACTCCAGTCACTTCCGGATCGGCATTTGAGGGGTTGACCACCACTGCAACTCCCGTGCAAGGACAACTCAATCTCCGGATTGGTGAATACAAGGACCGCGAATGCTTTTTGATGGCACCTATCGAGGGATGTGATATCATCTTAGGTATGCCATGGCATTACCATATGCAACCGGTCCCAGATTATGTAGAAAGGACCCTCGCTTTTGAGCATGAGGGTAAGAACATTAAAATTTTCCCTGATGCAGGGGATTGGCTATTTCCAATCGTAAGCCATATCTCCATTAAGAAGGAAATAAAGAAGTGCGTTTCTTCTTACTTAATGTTTGCACGTGAAAGAGATAAAACTAATGAGGGTTCGCTCTCTAGTTTGGAAATTAAACGTTTTCAATTTCTTGAAAAGTATAAAGATTGTTTCACGGATACTCTACCAGACAAGCTACCTCCGGAACATCTGGAAGATCATCGCATTGATCTCGTACCAGGTAGCTCTCCCCCAAACCTACCTCCTTATCGGGTTAGTCTTGCTCAGCAAGAGGAAATTTTGAAGCAAGTCAACGAGCTTCTGGAAAAAGGTCTAATACGATTAAGTACTTCGCCTGACTGCTCTCCAGTTCTACTAGTGCAGAAGAAAGACGGCACGTTTCGAATGTGCATAGATTATCGATCTCTAAACAAGATCACTATCAAAGAATCGCTTTCCGATATTCTCGATAAGTTGCAGGGAGCAAGCATCTTTAGTCGCATTCACTTAAAAAGTGGGTATCATCAGATATGCATAGCCCCTAAAGATGTCCCTAAGACTGCCTTTGGCACAACTTTTGGACTTCATGAATTTTTGGTAATGTCGTTTGGCTTGACCAATGCTCCTGCCACATTCAATCGAATGATGGATCGAATTTTCAGCCCACACCGAGCTTTCACAGGAGTGTTCTTTGATGACATACTCGTCTTTTCAAAGACCAAGGAGGAACATCGGAAGCACTTGGATATAGTGTTTCAAGAATTGCGAAAGCAGGAGTTGCATGTGAATGCAAAGAAGAGTGAGTTCTTCCTCACTGAGATACACTATCTCGGCCATATAGTCTCACACAATCAAGTGAAAATGGATCCCGCAAAGATCCAAGTCGTGCAAGATTGGCCAACTCCCACTACGGTACATGATGTACGAAGTTTTCTGGGATTGTGTTCTTACTATCGGAGGTTTAATCCGAGGTTTTACTTAAGTAGCAGGACCACTTCATGACCTAACAAGGAAAAAGATCCCTTTCAGGTGGGGATCGAGACAACAAAGTGCCTTTGGTAGGCTAAAGTACCTATTAAGCCATGGACCTATTTTGATAGTGCCAGACTTAAGGAAACCATTCGAGGTTCACTGCGATGCTTCAGGTGATTGCATCGGTGCAGTGCTTAACCAAGAAGCCCATGCAGTGGCTTATGAAAGTAGACGACTTAAGGATGCAGAATTGCATGCCTCAATCTACGAGAAGGAACTTATGGCTGTGATCCACGCCTTGTCTACCTGGAAGCATTATCTTCTAGGAGCGGATTTTGTGATCAAAACCGATCACCAGAGTTTTGCAGTATTTTCTTGCGCAACGGAAATTATCTGAGAAGCAAATGAGATGGGCCAACTTTTTGTCCATGTTTCACTTCCAGATCCTCCATACGGCTGGGAGTAAGAATGTGGCTGCAGATGCATTGTCTAGACGGCCTAGGGTGAACGCAGTTACTTCTGTGTATCACCAAGAATTGGAATCACTTCCAGAGTTGTATCCAAATGACCCAGACTTCTCCTCCACTTGGAATAAGTTACAGAACAGAGAGGATGAATATCCCTATTCTATTCGGGATAGTTACCTCTATCACCACCAAGAAATTTGCGTGACAGAACTATTGAGAAAGAAAATCATGGAAGAAGCACATGCTTCACCATATGCGGGTCATTGGGGAATTCTCCCTACAACCTTAGCATTGGAAAGATATTTCTTTTGGCCAAGCCTTAAAGCAGACATTGATCAATATGTCAGGGAATGCTTGGTTTGCCAAAAAGTAAAGTATGATCGGCATAAGACGCCTGGGTTACTCCAACCTTTACCTGTGCCTGATCAACCCTGGAGGAGTATTGCCATGGATTTTATTATGGATCTCCCGAAGACTCAAACTAGAAATGATGTCATCTGGACTATCGTGGACAGATTTAGCAAGCAAGCTCACTTTATTCCAGTTAAGAAAACAATCAAAGCAGACCATATGGCTAGAATTTTTCTAGCACAGATCTTTAAGCATCATGGGCTGCCCAAGTCTATTGTGACTGATCGAGATCCTCGCATGTTAGGTGCAGCGGAATGAATGTTTGCACTTTGCTCAAGATGAGTGCTCCGAACTGTGCTCAAGGTTCCTTTTGTTCTTATGGAAGGGAGAGCCTTCCGTTCTTAATGAGAGAATGCTATGATCACAAACAAAGTGAATGGACACTGTGCGTGCAAGTGTATGAGACTGAGAGATAGAGAGAGAAGAGAGATACGACACCAGAGACGTTGTAAAACCCTCCTCCGAAGGCCCCACTCTCGTCGGCGAGAGTGGTCTACTTATGATTGCACAATCTGGTACAAATGGTATGCATGAGACTGATGCAAGACTAGGCTATGTCGATGACGACGACGACCTAAGGGCTGAAATCTGCAACCTTCTAACTGCTGTCCAAAGACGCTATGGGCTAAAAATCTGGGACTGATTCGGGGCTGCTGAAAACGCTGATTTGGCTGCGTTTTTGAAGGCTGAAAATGATGATCTTCTACAAGTATCTAGGGTTGAAATTGTGGGCTGATCTGCTGTCCTTAATGCTATAAATCGCAGCCTTGTCTGCTATGCCTTTAAAGCTGAAAAACGCTGGTACCTCTGCTACGTTCAAGCTGAAAAACGCTGGATGGGCAGCCTTGCTGGCGTTAGTGGAAAACGCTAGGTCTACTGGGGGTGTCTGCTGAGAAGTTGCCTGTTGAGTGTGGAGCTTCTGCTGCCTCTTCTGCCATTTAGTGCTAACTTGGGTTTGCTTATATATTTTCTTAGCAAAATTGCTCTACCTACTTTTGTTGGGAAGTTACTTAAATTAATAAGTGAAAAATGTCAAAAATAGGGAAAATAGGCTAACTGCACTAGAAAATTCCCCTGATGGAATCTGATGGAAATACTGATGATCATGCTGTGTGGAACCAGAGGATATGCATCTACACTAACTGACTGGGCATGCACGGTCTACGAATAGACTCACAAAAGTGCCAGATCACTTCTTATCTAGACTGACTGGACTGACTGAACCTTGTTATGCTGTAGCTTGTCCACGGACACATAGGGTTGGATGTGTCACGTGACATCCCCTCCTTTTCAAAGTGAGATACTGGTACCGAACTGTATGGCGTCGAGACAGATCGCCAATAGCATCCGGAATCCTGGAAGGGACTCTTCGCCGGCCCACTCTGATGTGTGGGTCGTGCGGTACTTGAACTTCATAAAGGTCTGCAACGCTTGCTTCTTTGGGCCGAGCCGAAAGCGACACAACGTCTTCTGTGGCTCCTTCAATGCTTCTACTTCATCTAAAGTCATGCTTCTTTCGTCTTCAAGAATCTCTCTGGCTGAAAATTCCTGAAAGCATTCCCAATACAAAACCATGAACATACCCATTCCATGTAAAGTGAGTGGAAAAATTTTGTCTTCTCTAAAGACTGTGTATGCAATGTAGATGAACATAGAGACGGAGTGACAAACCGTTCATCCAACACATGCAAACAATGAGATCGAATCCTTCTCTTTGGATCTAGAGCAATCAACTGTGGCAATTCACAACGGAAATGCCCATGCTTGGTGCTCATACTTTCATGTGCTCGTTCGGAAACTGTGTCATGCCAAGGAAGAGACATGGAATGTGACTTCCTTGAATGCATACTTTTCAGCTTTTCATGAACAATCCGCATACATTCGTGCTCATTCGTGAGTGAAACGTACTCAACGTACAATATGTCATGCCTAGTAAAAGGGATCACATAAAGACGCTGACTAAAATACAGGAAACGATCACGAATGAAAAACTCGAACAATGCGTGCGTATCAATCATGTGAACACATAATACTTCCTGTGAGGGTTCTTGAGACCTAGGCTCGAGAGCCAAGATCGGTTCTTCCTGAGGGGGTTCTTTGGACCTAGGCTCGAGAGCCAAGATCGATGCTTCGTGATTGATCGTCTCTGCAATGTCGTTAGCTTCACTAGAGAAAGTATCAACTAACACATCATCCTTGTGAACAATCACATCTTTTTCTTGTGAGAAATCACACCTTGATCATCTTGCAAATCATCATGCTTGTTCTTATCATCCAAATCATCATGCTCATCATTATCATGCTTATCATCATGCAAATCCTGTGTGTCTTGCTTTAGAGAAGAAGAGACTGAGAGAGTCTCCTTTTTCCGAATCTCTTGTATCTGTGCCTGAGCTTGAGAAAAGAGTCGCAAGAACTCTTTCATGTGTTGGTCGCTCTTTTCTTTGATGGCTTTGTTCTCGCGATCAAATTTGGCTTGACTTTCTTTTTCTTCCAAGTCGTACTGACGCTCTATGGCTTTCATTCTTGCATCGTATTCACGATCTATGGCTTCCATTCTTGCATCGTATTCACGATCTATGGCTGCCCTTCTTTCTTCATAGTCTAACTTCCTGTCCATAAACAACTGCGGCAACTCCTTCATAGGAGTTAGTGCAATCCTTGTCGTAGATGGGGAAGGGTGAGGGTTGGAAAAACCTCTTGGTGGGGAAAATTCTTCTTCGCCTCTCTCATGCTCATCACCTCCAAGCGAAGTAGCCATTCCGCTTCGAGTGATGACTATCCACTTAAGTCGTGGGTTCTTGTGGGTTCTTGGGGTCTTGGGTTCTTAAGTTCACAAGGAACTTGGGTTCTTGTGGGTCTTGGGTTCTTGGGTTCTTAAGTTCACGAGGAACTTGGGTTCTTGGGGGTCTTGGTTCTTGAGTTCTTGAGGTTCTTGAGGGTCTTAAGGTTCTTCTTTCGCTTGCAATCTGCATTTGAGAAGGATCTTCTCTTTACCCGAGTTCTACTCCTTTCTACAGCAGGCGCACCCCTTGGCGGCCTTGCGCTCACACCAAGGTTGCTTTTTCCCACCTCACGTTGATTGGCCGGCCGCTAAGTGCATGGTCTGCTCTCAATGAGTGAAAAGAGGCACAAGGGGAGACTGGAAAAGCCCTTCTTTCTTGGAATTCGTGCAACCGCAACAAGCAAAAAAAAAAGATCTTGTGATTCTTGTGGTTCTTTCCTTGAGTGATAAAGAACACTGCCAAAGCTCTGATACCAATGTTAGGTGCAACGGAATGAATGTTTGCACTTTGCTCAAGATGAGTGCTCCGAACTGTGCTCAAGGTTCCTTTTGTTCTTATGGAAGGGAGAGCCTTCCGTTCTTAATGAGAGAATGCTATGATCACAAACAAAGTGAATGAACACTGTGCGTGCAAGTGTATGAGACTGAGAGATAGAGAGAGAAGAGAGATACGACACCAGAGACGTTGTAAAACCCTCCTCCGAAGGCCCCACTCTCGTCGGCGAGAGTGGTCTACTTATGATTGCACAATCTAGTACAAAGGGTATGCATGAGACTGATGCAAGTCTAGGCTATGTCGATGACGACGACGACCTAAGGGCTGAAATCTGCAACCTTCTAACTGTTGTCCAAAAACACTATGGGCTGAAAATCTGGGACTGATTCGGGGCTGCTGAAAACACTGATTTGGCTGCGTTTTTGAAGGCTGAAAATGATGATCTTCTGCAAGTATCTAGGGTTAAAATTTTGGGCTGATCTGCTGTCCTTAATGCTAGAAATCGCAGCCTTTTCTGCTATGCCTTTAAAGCTGGAAAACGCTGGTACCTCTGCTACGTTCAAGCTGAAAAACGCTGGATGGGCAGCCTTGCTGGCATTAGTAGAAAACGCTAGGTCTACTAGGGGTGTCTGCTGAGAAGTTGCCTGTTGAGCGTGGAGCTCCTGCTGCCTCTTCTGCCATTTAGTGCTAACTTGGGTTTGCTTATATATTTTCTTAGCAAAATTGCCCTACCTACTTTTGTTGGGAAGTTACTTAAATTAATAAGTGAAAAATGTCAAAAATAGAAAAAATAGGCTAAATGCACTGGAAAATTTCCCTGATGGAATCTGATGGATTCTGATGGGAATACATATGATCATGTTGTGTGCAACCAGAGAATATGCATCTACACTAACTGACTAGGCATGCACGGTCTACGAATAGACTCACAAAAGTGCCAGATCACTTCTAATCTAGACTGACTAGACTGGCTGAACCGTGTTATGCTGTAGCTTGTCCACGGACACATAGGGTTGGATGTGTCACTTGACATCGCATGACAGGCAACTTTTGGAGTGCCTTGTTTGATAACCTTGGCACAAAGTTGAATTTTTCTTTTGTATATCATCCTTGAATGAATGGGCAGAGTGAGATCGTTAATTCCACAATATTGGATATGCTGAACTCTTATGTGTCAAAAGACAGTATGACTGGGAGAAGTATTTCCTCCTTGTTGAGTACGCGTATAACAATACCGTGCATTCGTCTACGGGGAAAGCACCTTTTGAGATTCTCTATGGTAAGCCTTTGCTTCCACCGATCCTTGTCACTAAGGATAAGATTTTCGCAGCGGATGAGTTTGTCCGGGATTTGGACACGGTCTATGGGCAAGTTAAGAGAGCAATTTTGCGCTCTCAGAAAAAACATAAGAAAGCTACAGACAAGCACAAAAGGAACCTGGACTTAACAGTCGGTCAACTACTCTTACTCAAGTTTGAGAAGACAAGACTAAAGAAACAAGCGACTCATAAAGGGAAAGTGGTAAAACTTTCCAATCGCTATTATGGGCCGTTTAAGATAATTGACCAAGTGAACGATGTGACGTTCCGATTAGACTTACCATCTAATTGGAAGATCCGCAATGCTTTCCATGTTAGTTTACTACGGCCATATGTGGGACCGCTTCCAAGTCAGCTTATTGCTGAGAAACCTCTTGAGGTTGAGAAACAGAAGAAATACTCCAATGGAGCAGATCATTCATCATCAGGAGCGGCCACTTAAGTCCAGAAGATTACACGGAAGTATTTGGTAAAGTTTAAGAATTATTCTACTTTAGATGCTCAGTGGATGACCGAGCAGGAATTAGCATCCTATCCTGAGATTCTGGAAGGATATGTACAAGCACTACAGTTGAGGACAACTGTTGAGAAGCCAGAGGGATGTTGCTAAATGGACTATTTTCTTATTTTCTTATTTTTTCGAGTAATTTCCTTTTATTGAAATTAGGATATTTAAAGATGTGCACTTGAACCGTAAGGTTAGGAACTGTAGATCTACTGGAACTATTAAAAGCCATCAGAAATGGAAAACTCTGATACGTCATATGATGGGTGACATTAAGCATCACGAAGGGGTTTTACCGTTAGTTCGGTAGGAGAGACCGGGAAACGAATATTCCTAATGCGTCACGTGATGGGGTGACGGGAGCATCGGAAAGGGAATATCTCGTTGGTCTGGCAGGAAACCTGAACTAGAAAGAGGAATACGTGTAAAGACACAAGCACAAGAATAAAGATGGGTTCTGAGAAGCTTTTCTTAAAAAGCGGAAAATTTAAACGAGTTTTCTGGAAAGAGCAAATGCTTTCCCGCGAGGAATCTATGTCTGCATTGCATTTTTGCATGTGGTTGTATCCAAGGACGCCTGGGAAGTGTTGAGAAAAGCATTATTTTAAACTTATAAGGTTTTATTGAGTTTTTGGGCAGGTTCAGACCAATTTAAAATATGCCGGCCGTCCACTTGATAAGTGGGCAGCCACTTAGAAAATAAAGCAACGAAACCAGCCAGCGAATTCTCTCTCCCTATTTCGGGTAGAGCAGCCACCAAAAAAAAAAAAAAAAGCCGGCCATGATCTCTATGCGACCAGCTATTCGTGCCGTGGCCAAGGAGCTATAAAAGCACCACATGCCCTCACTGAAAGGGAGTTACCAATGTCAGCAAGAGAAGACTCTGTCGCCAGATAACGCAAGAGATCGCGAGACTACGAAGCACGGAAGTCGCTTATCGCGCAAGAGGGACATGTATCTATTGTGGATTCGCCATACAAATTGTTGTCGCGTGTTTGTGTGTGTGTTTGCAGGTACTTCATCGCAAAGGAGAAGCGAGAGGGCTTCGGCGCTACGCTTGGGAATTCTGGGAACGGAATTCGGAAATTGTCTGCGGAGTCTCGACTCCGAGTACAGACGGAAAAAGGATTGAGAGCTCGTCTCTCGGATTTCCCTTACGGGAAGGAACGACCATCGAGTCAGAGATTTAGAACGAAGGGGTTTTCTCCGGTTCTTGTGCTTGTAAAAAGATTCTTTCTAATAAAGGATTCTCTTTAAGGGGGGACTAACCCATCTTCTGGTCCCAAATACTGTGTCGAACTTCTCCCTCAACTCTGTTTAGTTGAAAGATTATTTATTTTCATCTTGTTTATTATTCGTGTGCGCTCCCGTTTGTGACATAGACTGGAGCCACTTAAGGGCTTGGTGATCTGTGCGAACTGTGAACTCTCTACCATAAAGAAAATGCTTCCAATGCTTAAGAGAGTGAATGACAGACAAATGTTCTTTATCATAAACTGATTAGTTCTTTTCTGCACTATTGAGCTTCCGGCTAAGGAAAGCTACTGGACGACCATGCTGCTGAAGCACAGCGCCGATTGCGACATTGCTCGCATCCGTCCATACCTCAAAGGGGTCATCCCAAGATGCAAGGATAAGACACGGTGCTTCTGTCACCCCAACCTTGACAGCTGCAAAAGCCTCAATGGATGCCTCGGGCAAGTCTACGCGCTGATGGCGAGTCTTTACCCCTTTCAAAGCATCAGTCATAGGTGCGGCAATGCGTGAAAAATTCTCTATGTGCGAACTATATGCTTGACATAAACCAAGAAAAGAGAGCACATCATATGCAGTTTTGGGAAAATCTCAATTACGTACTTGTTCTACCTTCGCGGGGTCTAGCTTGACGCCTTCTGCAGAAATGATATAACCCAGATAAGTAACTTCAGTGAGAAAAAACTCAAATTTCTTAGCTGCAATGTACAACTGACACTCATCCAAATGGGTTAGTACCCTTTCGACATCCTTTTCATGTTGTTCCCACGATGCAGAAAAAATGAGAACATCATCCAGAAAGATGAACACACACATACCAACCATATCACCGAAGCGGCCTACCATGAGACGATTAAATGTATCCACGGCACCTGTCAATCCAAAAGGCATAACAACATACTCCCATTGCCCTCGCTCTGTGCGAAAAGCGGTTTTGAAGATGTCGCCTTTGAATACCTGTACCTGATGGTATCCACTCTTGAGATCGACTTTATTGAAAACCTTTGTCCCATTGAGCCTATCAAGGATATACTCAATGCAAGGCATTGGAAACTTGTTCTTGATGGTCATCTTGTTCAATGCCTTGTAATCAACACACAAACGAGACGAACCATGTTTTTTTCGGACAAACAAAATAGGAGCAGCAAAAGGACTTACACTAGGACATATGAATCCTCTAGCCACCAACTCCGTGAGTTGCCGCTCAAACTCTTCCTCCTTCTGCCAGATTTCACTAGCGCTAGGTTTTCTTTTATATTTGCTTTGCTAAGTTGCCCTACCTAGTTCCCAACAAAAGTCACTTAAAAATAATAAGTGAAAAATGGCTAAAATAGGGAAAATAGATTTTCTGCACTGTAAAATGCTCCTGATGGATTCTGATAGTAATGTTGTGTGCAACCAGAGAATATGCATCTACACGGTCTGCGAACACTCACAAAAGTTCCAGAACACTTCTGAATCTAGGCTGACTGAACTGAATTGAACCCTTGCCATGAAGTAGCTTGTCCACGTATACATAGGGTTAGATGTGCACGTGACATCCCCTCCTTTTCAAACTGAGGTACTGGTACCGAAGTGTATGGCGTCAAGGAAGATCGCCAACAATGTCTGGAATCCTGGGAAGGACTCTTCGCCGGCGCACTCTGATGCGTGGGTCATGTGATACTTGAACTTCATAAAGTTTTGCAATGCTTGCTTCTCTGGGCCATGCCCAAAGCGACACAAAGTCATCTGTGGCTCCTTCAATGCTTCAACTTTTTCTATAGTCATACGTCTACCTTCTTCAAAAATCTCCGAGGATGAAAATTCCTGAAATCACTTCCAACACAAAAACATGAACTTACCATTCCATGTAAAGTGACATTCTAGTATTCCTAAAAGACTGTGCATGCAATGTAGATAAACATATAGACGGAATGCCAAACCGTTCATCAAACGCACGCAAACAATGGAATCCAAAATTGTCTTTTTGATCTAAATCTATCAACTGTGGCAAATCACTATGGAAATGCCCATTCTTGATGCTCAATCCTTCTTGTGCTCTTTCGGATATTGTGTCATGCCAAGGAAGAGACATGGAATGTGAATTCGTTGAATGCAAATATTTCATCTTTTCATGAGTAATCCGCATACATCCGTGCTCTTTCATGAGTGATCGTGTTCATCGTACAATATGGCATGCCTGTGAAAAGGGATCACAATATGACGGTGACTAAAATACAGGAAAGCATCACGAATGAAACACTCGAACATTGCGTGTTGACTAATCATTCGAACACATAATACTTCCTTTGGGGGTTTCTGGGAACTTGACTCGAGAGCCAAGATCGGTTCTTTGTGATTTATCGAATCTGAGATGAGGTTAGCTTCACTAGGCAAAGGATCAACTAAACCATCATGCTTGTGAACAATCACATCATTATCTTGCAAATCATCATGCTCGTGAATAATCACATCTTGATCATGCAAATCATCATGCTTATCATTATCATGCAAATCTCGTGAGTTGTGCTTTTGAAAAGAAGAGACTGAGAGAGTCTCCTTTGCTTGCACCATTCAGCATTGACACATCGCAGTAGAGCCCCCAAACCTCGCAGATCTCACCTTCCTGCAGCAGCAGATCCTCGCCGCACGGTCAGATCCATCGAAGTTTGCAGTTTCAGTCCGGAAAACGCAGATTTCAGCATCTGCGTTTTCAGCGAGTCGTCGTTGCATCGTCGTCATCGACATCATCGCCAACATAGAGTCAAAATTCAGCAGATAAAGATTTGCAGATTTCAACCCTTAGCATTTTCATCGTCGTCCTCATCGTCGTCGATATCATCGGTAAGTCCATTGTATTGTAGAGATTTGTGCAATCAATAGTAGACCGTTCTCGCCATAGAGAATGGGGCCTTCGGAGGAGGGTTTGACAACATTCTGGTGTCGTATTCTTCTCTCTCTATCTCTCAGTCTCAGCACCCTCATTCACAGTGTTCACCACTTTGTTTGTGTCCATTGCACTCTCTCACTAAAGGAACGGAAGGCTCTCCCTTCCGTAAGTAAAAGAAACCCTTGAGGACAGTTCGGAGCACTCATCTTGAGCAAAGTTTAACATTCACATCCGTTGCACCTTGTATTGGTATCAGAGCTTTGACAGTGTTCTGTATCACTCAAGGAAAGAACCACAAGAACCACTTTTTTTTTTTTTTTGCCTGTTGCGATCGCACGTAACCCAACTCCACTTAGGCGTGTCGATTCCTAATCGTGTTTTTGAAGAGTGACAGGAAACCCAAGAAAGAAGGGCTTGTCCAGCTTCCCCTTGTGCCTCTTTTTACTCATTGAGAGCGGACCGTGCACTTAGCGGCCGGCCAATCGACGTGAGGTGGGAAAAAGCAACCTTGGTGTGAGCGCAAGGCCGCCAAGGGGCCCGTGGGAAAGAGAAGAGCTCGGGTGAAGAGAAGATCCTTCTCTAACACAGATTGCAAGCGAAAGAAGAATCTCAAGAACCTCAAGACTCTCAAGAATCTCAAGACCCTCAATACCCTCAAGAACCTCAAGACTCAAGAACCCAACAACCCAAGACCCACAAGAACCCAAGTTCCTCGTGAACTTACGAACCCACGGCTTCAGTGTATGGTCATTACGCGAAGCAAAATGGACACTTTGCATGGAGGTGATGAGTATGGAAGTGGCGAAGAAGAGTCTTCCCCACTAGGAGGTTTTTCCGATCCTCCCCCTTCCCCATCTACGCCATGGTTTGCACCAAATCCTATGGAGGCTTAATGTGCAGCCACAGATTGCAAAGGATCAGGAGAAGGAGACTCTCTCAGTCTCTTCTTTTCCAAGGCATGACACACATGATTTGCATGATAATGATAAGCATGATGATTTGGATGATCAAGATGTGATTATTCACGAGCATGATGATTTGCATGATCAAGATGTGATTATTCACGAGCATGATGATTTGCAGGATAATGATGTGATTGTTCACAAGGATGATTGATGGTTTAGTTGATACTTTGTCTAGTGAAGCTAACCTCATTGCAAATTCGATCGATCACGAAGAACCGATCTTGGCTCTCGAGTCAAGGTTCAAAGAACCCTCTCAGGAGTATTATGTGTTCGAATGATTAGTTAGCACGCATTGTTCGAGTGTTTCATTCGTGATGCTTTCTTGTATTTTAGTCACCGTCCTTATGTGATCCCTTTTCATAGGCATGACATATTGTACGATGAGCACGATTCACTCATGAATGAGCACGGATGTATGCAGATTACTCATGGAAAGAAGAAATGTTTGCATTCCAGGAATTTACATTCCATGTCTCTTCCTTGGCATGACAGAGTATTAGAAAGAGCACAAGAAGGATTGAGCATCAAGCATCGGTATTTCCATTGTGATTTGCCACAGTTGATTGATTTAGATCAGAAAGTCAAGATTCAACTTCATTGTTTGCGTGTGTTTGATGAACGGTTTGGCACTCCGTCTCTATGTTCATCTACATTGCATGCACAGTCTTTAAAGAAGACTAGAATTTTTGAAGTCACTTTACATGGAATGGGTATGTTCATGTTTTTGTGTTGGAAGTGGTTTCAGGAATTTTCATCCTCGGAGATTCTTGAAGAAGGTAGACACATGACTTTAGACGAAGCTGAATCATTGAAGGAGCCACAGATGACTTTGTGTCGCTTTCAGCGCGGCGGCCCAAAGAAGCAAGCGTTGCAAACCTTTATGAAGTTCAAGTATCGCATGACCCACGCATCAGAGTGGGCCGATGAAGAGTCCTTTCCAGGATTGCAGATGCTGTTGGCGATCTCCCCAGGGAGGCCCTCCTTGAGCCCTCTTTTCTTTTTTCATCTGCTTCTGTTGTGACATCCCCCCTTCATCCTCACTACTTCTCAGAGACCCCCTCCTGCACCACACACGCATCATCGCCACCTGCCCCCTTTTTACGCACACTATGATCAAGGTCCTCACAAGTTGGTATACCTAAAGAATTTGCCTTTCTTAGGCTCTCACACAACTTTGTAGCAACATCTACACTCACATTATAATATCGTAGGTTTTTCTCTTACAACATTGCGACTGGATCTCCCCTCATGTGCATCAGTACATATGGAACACCTAACTCTGCCATTGTTTTATACATGCAGGATGTAATTATCCTCCAGTTACGTTGTTCAGTATGTGAATTACGTGCTTCACAGCCTCTCTTGCAACCTTGGAGTAAAAGGTATCTACAGAAGGCCATACAAAATTCATGGATGGAAGCTTCTTAATGGCCTCCAAGAAAGGTAGGAGTGTGCAAACTCCTCATCACTTGTAAGCTTGGCGGAATATGCCCTCCTAGACGGTGCACCCAAGTCAATGATGTTTGCACCTGCTTGATCCAAGGCTTCAGCTTGCAAAATTGCTTCCTGCACCAAGAAGTACTTACAACCATTGCTAAAACTATTACGTGTGACAATTGAGAATTCCCATTACATATATCCTATCAGACCACTGCCACAACTTCCCTCCCATGGGAACCACCTGCGTAAGGCCATCTGAGCTCAATTGAGTGTCTCCACCCAAGCACACTTGAGCCTTTTCAAACCTCTTTGTCCAGACATGACTTCCATAACCAAGCTTTTGTCAATGCTGCCAATACAAAAGGCCAGCTAGGTCCCCTCCTCACATCGCTTTATATTCATTCGTTCAGGCAAATCTCCACCTCTCAAGGTGCACAATTCAATGTTCATATGCATGTCAGCCATTAAAATGTGTAACGCATGACTCGAACCTCCTCCTTAAAGTCGTGCGATCCTGTGGCCTAACGAATCAGGTCAAACTGGTGCCCTTTTTTTGTATAAAAGTCTATTTACGTTTGACTCCTCATTGTGCTCATTTTCTACTATTTGCACTCGCGAGCCCCATCCAAAGTAACCAGTCCACCATTCTTTTGTTCATCTTAACTGTTAGGCCAAGGGTACTTTGCCAACGCTTGCATGTGTTGGGCCATGGAAAAGAAGGAAAAGCTGTTAGGGAGGAAAGTCGGCTTGCACAAAACCCCTCTCTCTCTCTCTCTCTCTCTCTCTCTCTCTCTCTCTCTCTCTCTCTCCTTCTCGGGTGTATGTGTGGGTGTGTGTGTGCGTGCTAATAAAAAGAGGATAATGGTATAACCTATCTATCACCCAAGTGTGGTAGATTGGTTATGCCATTTCCCTCTTGAATAACAGGTCTTGGTTTCAACTTCTCGTCGGCTAGATCTTTAAGGTGTCTTGGGATAGTTTCCTACGACGTTAAAACTCTCTTCTTCTTCTTCTTCTTCTCCTTCTCTCTCTCTCTCTCTCTCTCTCTCTCTCTCTCTCTCTCTCTCTCTCTCTCTCTCTCTCTCTCTCTCTCTCTCTCTCTCTCTCTCTCCACGAGATCGTGTTGGCAAGAGGGGTAGTTTTCGTTTTTGGAGCTGCTCTCCTTGAGCATTGTAGCGGATTCTCTCTCTCCCCTTGTCTTCGGCACAGGCTGCCCGACACCATGGAACTAACTGTGAACTAACTAAAAAAAAAAAATTAAACCCTACGAGAACACAAATACCTGCTCTGCTGGATGCCACTACACCCCAAGGACGGGGCTGCCTGTGTGTGCTATGATGTGTTGACCGTCCACGCCGCTTAGCTCCTCTGCTCTTAGCCTTCTGCTGATTGTGCTGATGTTCAATGACCCCATGCTCTTCAAGATCGTCAAGCTTATCAGTGTATTCTTTGAATTGTTCAGGACCAAAAAGGTGATTCAAGGAAACTTTTCCTTTCTCCACTCCGTGGATGCAGAGGATTCTATTGTGACGGGTAAAATGGTGACGTTTTCTACTTGCTTTCGTTAGCTTCGCTCTAGCAGTGTGTTGCTCCTCTCTGCATGTCATTAGAATCCAAGCATTCTCCTGCATCCTTCAGCTCTTGGTTGAGAAACTGATGCATAGCCCTAAAGGTGGCCCTCTCGGAGCTTTTCGTGGATGTCTAGTTGGAAACCCTTCTTTCCAGCTTCAAATACCTCTGATTCAGCGAAATCAAGTCTGCCTGCATCTTCTTTAGCAACAATATTCCCTTTACGTGTCAAACTTCATCTCTGTGTTGCTGGGACATGGAGACATGATGCATGATTGTGTGTGAGAGAGACGAGAGAGCTGAGTAGAGAATGAATTTTTTGTGTGAGAGAGACGAGCGGGCCGAGCAGAGAATGAATTTTGGGTGTGTTCAGATGAGTCAAAGATTCATCATGGGCATTATCAAAACTTAAGAGGGAAGGGCTAGAGATACTACGTATACTATCATATACCATCTAATAAACCCCCCAAAAAAATCGTGCACACCTACTTGCTTTCTATGACCCATTGGCTCTCCTAACAAGAACACAGAGAGGGGGAGAGAGCGAGAGCGAGCAGAGGAGAATGAATTTTGAGTGTGTTCAGACTTCAGACGAGTCAAAGGTTCATGACGTGCATTACCAAAACTTAAGAGGGAAGGGCTAGAGATACTATCTATACTCTATACTCGCTTACTACTACCTATTGACTCTCCTAACAAGAACTTACACCACAAACAATAGTATAGAGATTTCTCCGATGTGTAAAAAATTTCAATAGTATGTAGAGCGAGCGGGGGGAGGGGGGTCTTGTTGAGAAGAGGCAGCAGGAACCAAGGTTCAACAGGCACCTTCTCAACAAGACCCCTCGGGGCATTCAACCTTGCGCTTTCAGCCACAGACCCCAGATCCAGCCTAGAGTTATTGCATGAAAACTGCCTGGCGTTTGCATTGCAGATCAGCCCCCGGCGGTAGCAGGTTCCAGCAAGTAGCCTAGCGTTTTGCATTTGCAGCAGTTTGGCGACAGCAGGACATGAGGATCACTAGCATTTTCGCATCAAGTACCAGATCAGCCCTAGCGTTTTTGGAGCAGCACAGCAGCCCAATATTTTGCAGTTCCATCGTGACAGAACCCAGAATACCATCAGCGTTTTTTGTTTTCAACATCAAGACTCCGCAATACAGCCCCCAAACCTCGCAGATCTCACCTTCCCGCAGCAGATCCTCGCCGCATGGTCAGATCCACCGAAGTTTGCAAATTCAGCCCGGAAAACGCTAGGCTTCTGCTGGGTCTGCTAATGCCGGGCTTGATCGCAAACGCTGGGCTGAATCTACTCTTGTAGAAAACACTGGCTGTTCTTGGCTCAAAATGCTTAGTCTTCTTGCCGGGGGGGGGGGGGGGGGGGGGGGGGGGGGGGGGGGTTTGCTTGAGAAGGTGCATTGTGTTTGCCAAAAAGTGCTAGCGCTGGGTTTTCTTAGAAATAACAAGTGAAAATTGGCTAAAATAGGGAAAATAGGGCTATGCACTGTAAAAATGCTCCTGATGGGTTCTGACTAAAATCTGATGGTCACGCTGTGTGCAACCAGAGGATATGCATCTACTAAGTGTCTGGACATGCACGGTCTGCGAACAGACAAACAAAAGTGCCAGATCACTTTCTCAGCTAACTGAACTGAACCCATGTCATGAAGTAGCTTGTCCACGTACACATAGGGTTAGATGTGCACGTGACATCCCCTCCTTTTCAAAGTGAGGTACTGGTACCGAACTGTATGGCGTCGAGGGAGATCGCCAACAGCGTCTGGAATCCTGGAAAGGACTCTTCGTGGACCCACTCAGAAGCGTGGTTCATGCGATACTTGAACTTGATAAAGGTCTGCAACGCTTGCTTCTTTGGGCCGCGTCAAAAGCGACACAAAGTCTTCTGTGGCTCCTTCAGTGCTTCAACTTCGTCTATAGCCATGCGTCTACCTTCTTCAAGAATCTCCGAGGATGAAAATTCCTGAAACCACTTCCAACACAAAGACATGAATATACCCATTCCATGTAAAGTGACTGGAAAAATTATATTCCTTCGAAAAAACTGTGCATGCAATGCAGATGAACAAAGTGACGGAGTGCCAAACCGTTCATCAAACACACGCAAACAATGGGGTCCAAACTTATCTTTTTGATCTAAATCTATCAACTGTGGAAAATCACAAGGGAAATGCCAATGCTTGATGCTCAATCCTTCTTGTGCTCTTTCGGATACTGTGTCATGCCAAGGAAGAGACATGGAATGTGAATTCCTTGGGTGCAAACATTTTATCTTTTCATGAGTAATCCGCATACATCCGTGCTCATTCATGAGTGAATCGTGTTCATCGTACAATATGGCATGCCTGTGAAAAGGGATCACATAAGGACGGTGACTAAAATACAGGAAAGCATTACGAATGAAACACTTGAACAATACGTGCTGACTAATCATTCGAACACATAATACTTCCTGTGGGGGTTCTTTGGACCTCGACTCGAGAGCCAAGATCGGTTCTTCGTGATTGATCGAATCTTCGTGTGGGGGTTCTTTGGCCCTCGACTTGAAAGCCAAGATCGGTTCTTTCGTGATTGATCGAATCTGCAATGAGGTTCGCTAACCTTCACTAGACAAGGTATCAACTAAACCATCATCCTTGTGAACAATCACATATTTATCCTGCAAGTCATCATGCTTTTGAAGAATCACATCTTGATCATGCAAATCATCATGCTTATCATCTCGCTTATCATTATCATGTAAATTATTTGTGTCGTGCTTTGGAGAAGACAAGACTGAGAGAGTCTCCTTCTCCTGAATCTCTCTAATCTGTGCCTGCACATTAGAAAAAAGTAAGACCAATGCGGCTTTTCTTTCATTGTGCTCACGCTCCATTTTGGCTCTTCTTTCTATGTTTTCACGCTCTATGACTACCATTCTTTCTGCTTTTCTTGCTTCGCGTTCTAACTTCCTATCCATCATTATCTTATCGAAGGCCTCCATAGGAGTTAGTGCAATCCTTTGCGTAGATGGGGAAGGGGGAGGGTCAGAGAAACCTCCTTGTGGCGAAAATTATTCTTCACCACGTCCATGCTCATCACCTCCATGTGAAGTATCCATTCCTCTTCGAGTGATGACCATCCACTGAAGTCTTGGGTTCTTAAGTTCACGAGGACCTTGGGTTCTTGTGGGTATTGGGTTCTTGGGTTCTTGAGTCTTGAGGTTCTTGAGGTTTTGGAGTCTTGAGGCTCTTGAGGTTTCTTCTGTCTCTTGAAAGCTGTGTTAGAGAAGGATCTTCTCTTTCCCGAGCTCTTCTCTTTCCCGCGGGCGCACCCCTTGGCGGCCTTGCGATCACACCAAGGTTGCTTTTTCCCACCTCACGTCGATTGGCCGGCCACTAAGTGCACGGTCCGCTCTCAATGAGTGAAAAGAGAGACAAGGAGAGGCTGGACAAGCCCTTCTTTCTTGGGTTTCCTGTCACTCTTCAAAAACACGATTAGGAATGGACACGCCCAAGAGGACTTGGGTTACGTGCGACCGCAACAAGCAAAAAAAATTCTATGGTTCTTTCCTTGAGTGATACAGAACACTGCCAAAGCTCTGATACCAATGTAAGGTATAGCGGATATGAATGTTGAACTTTGCTCAAGATGAGTGCTCCCAACTGTGCTCAAGGGTTCCTTTTACTTACAGAGGGGAGAGCCTTCCGTTCCTTTAGAGTGAGAGAGTGCAATGGACACAAACAAAGTGGATAAACACTGTGAATGAAGGTGCTGAGATTGAGCGATAGAGAGAGAAGAATACGACACCAGAATGTTGTCAAAATCCTCCTCCATTTTTTTTCAAAGTAATTTCTATTAACGGACGAGGAGCCCCTTTGCTGCTGTTTCCCCTTTGCTTTGCCATCGCCCCCCCCCCCCCCCCCCCCCCCCCCCCCCTAGCGCCCCCCGCCTGCCCTCTCTGCCCCCCCTTGCTGCTTGTCCGCGCGTTGCCCCACCCTTGCTGTAGCAGCTCGCGACACTGCCGCTCTGCTGCAGCCCCGTCCGCCACTGCCACATGCTCTGCCGACCCCCTGTTGTGCAGCCGCTCCCACCATTGCCGCCCCCGCCCGCTGCTGCTAGCGCTCTCGCATTAGCCGTCCCCGCCCGTTGCCCCCCCCCCCCCCCCCCCCCCCCCGGGCCCGCCTGCTCTTTTTCCTCCGAGTTGCATCCTGCAAATCGGTACATACAGCATTGACTTCGTTTTGGGGCAGTGCTTTGCGTGCCTAGTTGCAGATTCCGCCCACCATCCTCTTCTTACGCCACAGCAGTAGACACAGTTGGAGGCTCCAGGTTCCCCACAGAGGGACTCGCCTGAAGCCCCCTCGCCAGACCCCGCTGAGCCCACCATTCGACTTGCTCCTTCGGAGAGCAAGTGAACTTTAAAAATTCAGCAAAACCGACCGTTTTTTTCCACTGCACAAGGTCCTTGTGGGGTCCTTCTTTGGATGATTCTTTTGAATACCTCCAAGAGTGGGCCCTCCATAGTGCATGTATGCATGCCACCTACCCTTGACCTTATTTGGTAGGTCTATAATTGAAGATATTGTTGAGATTATGATATAAGTGAATAGTACAACTAAGAAAATCAAATATTGAAGGGTCTAAAAAATATATTACATGTCAAATATAAATAATATAAGTGGAAAAAATATAAAGGGGTCAAAAGAAATCTCTCGAATTATGAGGCTACCATAAAAAGATATATATTTTTGGTGTTCTAATTTTTTAGAAAAAAAACAAAATAGATGTAGGAAGGGAAAAATCACAATAGTGAAAAAATATACACATAAATAAAACTAGTTTTTTTGGATTTTTGTTGGGGTGGAGTTACACCAAATATAAGAGAAGCTTACATGAAAATATTTCTATATGGAATAAAGAGTATGAAAAATGGTAAGAAAAATTGTGGTAATGGTGAGGCAATGTACAGAGCATAAATAACACACACCTAGGTAGAAATATTTAAATAAATACCAAAATAATTATGAAAAAATCTTTTATTTAGGCCCTATATACAAAGAAATATTTACATACGCATGGGCCATAATATACTTATATTTTTTATTTTTTTGGCTCAACTAGCCCAATGACTAGCGAAGTGAGGGTTTTTTAAGAAGATATGGGAAAAGTCCCGTGACTCACGCACGCCTATGTATAGTGAAATGGTAGGGATAGCCACAGTGTTTGGGTGATTTTTATAGGGTGAGGTAACTCACTGTGGCAATTACAAAGAGCCAAAAAACGGCTATCACCGTATGGATCTATCAAAGTTAGAGGTAATAAAATCATGGCCTAACCCAAAGAATCTACATGAGCTAAGAAACTTTATTAGTATGTGCGCATACTATAGACGCTTCATAGCAAAATTCTCTCAAGTAGCAGGACCACTACATGACTTAACTAAGAAGAACGTTAAGTATGTATGGACTGCTAAGGAGAAAAATTCTTTTGACCAACTCAAGGAAAAGATTACCTCTCAACCAGTCCTCATGCTTTTGGATCTCTCAAAGCCATTTGAAGTCCAATGTGATGCTTGTGGTGATTGGCTTGGAGCAGTTTTGCTTCAAGAAGGGCATGACATAGCATATGAGAGCTGAAGGCTCAATACGGATGAATGAGTCTTGGGAATTTATGAGAAAGAGCTTTTAGCTGTTCTGCATGCCCTAGACACATGGAAGCACTACCTATTGGGGACTCCATTTATCCTACGAACCGACCACCAAAGTATTAAGTATTTCATGATGCAAACCAAGATTTTCGTCAAACAATTGAGGTGGGAAAATTTTCTTTCACAAGTTAATTTCCATATTGCTCACATTGCTGGTAAGCACAATCAAGTGGCCGATGCACTTTCACGATGATCAAAAGTTAATGTAGTGTATATACCTACTCCCAACGAGCTATCCTCTATGATAGATGAGTATGCTACTGACCCTGATTTTAGAGACATAATGTCAGCCCTTGCTTTGGGAAAGAAAGAGGTATTCAACCTACTCTCCGAGGAGTAGAGACATACTTCTATTGGCCTACCATGAAAGTGGACATACAAGAGTATGTTTCAAAATGTGTAGTGTGCCAAAAGACCAAGTATGATAGAGGGAAGTATCCTGGATTACTCCAGCCATTTTCTATCCCAAATTCACCATAGGAGAGTATATCCATGGATTTCATCTTTGGATTGCCCAAGAAAATAGTCGACAGGTTTAGCAAGCAAGCACACTTTATTCCTATCAAAAAGACTATTAAGGCACACCAAATGGCAACTCTCTTCATATCTCATATTTTCAAACACCATGAATTACCAACATCCATCGTGTCAGATAGAGATCCAAAATGACGAGTATTTTTTGGAAAGGTCTCTTTTGAAAATCTAGGAATAAGATTGAATTTCTCCTTTGCCTATCATCCACAAATGGATGGACAAAGTGAGATAGCCAATCTTACAATACTCGATCTACTAAAGACTTGTGTTACCGAAGTAGATGAACGCTCACAATGGGAAAAGTACTTACCTCTTGTAGAGTATGCATACAATAATACTGTACATACTTCTATGGGAAAAGAACCTTTTGAGATCATTGAGGGAAGACTAAAAAGTCCCTTGCTACTCAAAGTACATGGGAAGATCTTAGCTCCTGATGAGTATAGCCGTGACCTACAAGAACATTTTCAAAAGAAAAAAGAGGCTATATCCATATCTCAGCAAAGGAAAAAAGTTTCTGCTGACAAGCACAAAAGGGCCTTAACATTCAAAGAAAATGATTGGGTCTTACTTAAGTTTCCTAAGGCTTGATTAAGGAAAACAACGGGCAAAAATCCTATGGGCCATCAAAAGTATTATGGTAAGCTAGCAAAAAGATACTATGGTCCTTTCCAAATCTTGAAGCCCATCAATGAGAAAGCTTACCAACTCAAGTTGCCCAACCATTGGCTCATACACAATGATTTTCATGTGAGCCTACTTAATCCTTACAAAGGAGAGCCTCCAAGTGAACCAATTATTGAAGACCCTCCTGAAGTTGAAGACCAAGAAGAGGTGCTACAACCCAAAGCTATCCTTCGGCATGAAGACAAGGTACTATAACATGGTTAGATTATCCGACGGTATCTTATTAAGTTCAAAAATTATCCTTTTGTAGATGCTAGATGGATGCAAGGACTACAGCTTAAGGATAGTATGAACCTTGTCAATGCTTACAATGCTACATTAGAGTAAGCAAATGTACAAATTTATATTAAATGACCAATTTTTTTGTCTTATAAGACTGTTCTCTTTTAATTGTGCACAATTTAAATAGTATGCATGCTTAGAATCATGTTTGTGATGACGACGTCTCTCAAACACCAAGTAGTATTTGTCACTCTACTTTGGAAGAATGAAATGGACTAAAGAGCAGGCATGCTTGTGGAAGCTGTGCCTCCCAAGCACCAAATGGATTAGTCATCCATCTTGGAAAGATGTCGTAGGGTAAAAAGGGATCCTCTACCCGCTAAGTAAGATTGGCTAATGACTAAGTCTTTATCTCTTCTACCTCATAGTCGAGGAAGACTATGATTTCAAGAGAGAGGTAATGTCATAAACACTATATCTAACCAATCCAAATGATTTTCTCATATTAAACTGATCACTTAACATGGGAGAATAAACGGGAACAAGGGTTAAGATATAGAGATGTGCTTATAGATCTATCTCAACACGGGGCCAATTGTCATAATAATCAATATCTAATTCTTCTAAATGATTTTCTCATGTTAAACTGATCATTTAATATGGGAAAATTCCAGGGGAGAAAAAGCCAGAATATTGGTTAAGCTAACAGACTGGGCCACAATAGGGATCCAAAGGAGGGAAAGTAGGGATCCAAAGGGGGGGGCATCTGAAAAAGAGTAACGTGCAACAATGGGCTTAAAATACCCTAAGCTTCAACCCATTAAGACTTCCGAAATGCTAAGGTTACAAAATTCAAAGGTTGTGTCCAAAGGCCAAACACTAGGGAAATTGGATGCTTAGTGTGTGTCACAAAAAGTCTTTGCCAATCCCTACGTAGGAGGGGGCGAGCCTTGCAAGTAGGGGATGAGACAAAAAATCACACACACACACACACACACACACACACACACACACAAGCTCCCTTTACAAAAATGGACTCAGGGACACATGTCAGCTCCCTAGCCCAGATGCCGACAAGGTGTACCCAATTCCTATTGGATGACCTTGGAGGTGGACCAATGAGAATTAGGCAAGAGTAAATCTAGTTTAAGTAATTTAAAATCACGTAATAAAAGAACCAATAAGAGTTAAGCTCTCTAGAAGACTATTGGGCAGTCTCCCAAGGGGTTCAATGAGCATTCACCAGCCGAATGGCTTGCCTGATTCCTATTGGCCAGGAGGAAAAGGGTTCCAATGAGAGTTTAGTTGCATTTATTAATTACCTAAAGCTCTCACAAAAGGGGAAAGGGGGACACATGTCACAAGGCTATCACTTATGCTGCTTAATTACCATTGGCTAAGCCTGGGAGATCCAATAGGATGCTAGCAAGAGCAAATAGCAAGAGGGGTCGACCAAGAGAGAGAGGGGGCTGATTTTTCAAAGGCATTATCACCTACACACTCACACTAGCTCATGTGTGGAGTAAGAAGACTCTCTCTCCTTCTCAATCTTTAATGGAAAGCTTATCTCCTACTCGAAGCTTGTGAGAAGGAAGGCCTACACCAACAACTCTTGGCTTTGTGATGCAAATCCAACCAAGAGCCAAGCTTCAATGCATGCTCATCTCCTCTAACATGCTAATTACTAATCTAAGCTATGCTAATATGAGTGATTATGTGAGGAGATGTACATCTTTCTCGTAAGAAAACTCCTTTCTATCAATCTACTCTCATACCCCGCTAGCTCTCACCATCTTTGAAAGTGTGTGAGGTCTTGGGTCTGAGACCGCGAGGGAATTGATGTTGTGTTTGATAAGTGTTTTGCTTAGTGCATGAAGTTTCCATCTTCATTGCACTAGCTAGTATTGAAGGAACACAAAGAATTGTATTGTAAAATGTCTCTCTTGATGGGAGAAACCATAATACAAAGCCTTTTGGAGGGGGGACCGGCTCCATGCAAATCCGGTCCTCAAATGTTGTCAATTCTTAATTTCTCTCTCTTTTGAAGTATTGTTCATGCTATCTAACTAGGTGTTATGCTTTTTGTTGCTCTCTCCAGCCAAGCACTCTTGTTTCTCATTTAGGAATCTATTCTAATGAAATGCTCACTATTTTCATGATATTTTTTGCTACATACAAGTTACTAGGCCATTAAATGTTACACTAATGGTAAAGGGGCCCAAATGAGAGATGGTTTATCAAAGAGCAAGGCTAACCAATGGAGCATACATAGTTAGTGTAAAAGTACTTTGACCTTAGGTAAGCTAGGGCTGAGATTGAGGTGGGAACCCGGCCCAAGCTTAAGGTGCTTGAGGTGCTTGAGATGCTTGAGGTGCTTGATGATTGAGATGTTTGAGGTGCTTGCCATGCTTGAGATGCTACGGTTGCACTTGAGGTGAGAACCCAGCCCAAGATTAAAGTGCTTAAGGGCCAAGCTTGTGGTGGGAATTGGGCCTATGCATGAGGGGCTTGAGGTGGCAAAAGTCAAATATCTAATCCCTACAATGAGGGGATGAGCAAGGGAGATGAGAGAGAACACCCACACACTCACACAAGGCATACTTGGTACATAGAAAGCATAAGGGACACTTGTCAAGTTCCTCCTCATGTTGTCCTCATGGTGTGCCTGAAGCCTATTAGTTGGCCACTCAAGGGGTCCAATGATAATTTAGGAGATTTAATTAATTGTCTTTGCATTTATCAAGTCCTCTCTCTCAAAGGGGAAAGGGAGACACTTGTCCCAAGGCTACCCTTGTTGCTTGTAATGCCTCCTGCTTGTGATTGGCTAGGCCTGGAGGGGTCCCATGAGCTTCAAGCATGAGCTATAAGGGGGGTCGTCGACCCAAGCAAACTAGGGGGTTGCTTAGGGGGTTATTCACCCAGAAACACTCACGCACACACTCATTATGTGCTATGCAAAGTGCAAGAGCTCTATCTCCTTCTCCAATCTCCTTGAGAAGTTGAGAGCCTACACCAACCCTTTGTGGTACCCCTCTTGAACTCTTTGGCTGCTTCCACAGATGACTATCCTTGAAAAAATATCTATAAGCCTTTTTCTTGATCCTCTTGTAATCTTAATTACTCCATCCCTCTTGCTCGGTAAGAGTGCTTAGGTAACGACTGATCAAAAGCCATTCTCCATCATACATCTCTTCAGAACAGACTTCAAAAACACGAGCATGAGTACCACAACTTGCATCTAAATTAGAAGAGGTGTAGAACTTTAAGCCCACATCATCACTAGTGATAAGCATATCCTCTTCATCTTCATATCTAGCCCTTGACAACATATCTTCTATACAGGGTTAAATCTTCCTGCAATGTGACAAAACTCTGGGTTAAGAGACCTAATAAAGGCTATCCATTGCACATTTTCAATCATCCCTATCAATGGTAATAAATTTGTCTCTACCACAACTGAAGCACCAATGAAATATTCCTTGTCAGACCTCAGGGGAACAGCTATTCCCCAAAGTTAACTCTTGACTTGTGGGTAACCTCTTTGACTTGCATTAAGCACTTTTTCTCCAAAACAGACTGCATACTTGTGACCATCCTAATCTTTTTGAACTATATCCCAATCAATACTTGTTGGGCTAGTGTCAACAGTTATGATCACTGGCCTTCCACACTTATAGTCAACCTTTCTCAAGGTAGGAGCCTCAAGAAGCATTGTTTTCAATTCTAATGGCCGTTATATGAGCTTCTTCCCATACAAACGTTTTACCCTTCCTTAGCAATTGATAAAGCACCTCTACAACATGAGAAAAGTGCGGCAACCAAATACGATAAAATACACATGCACCCAAAAATCTCCAAACCTCAATGATCGGTGTGCATGTTTCTTTTCATATTATGTATAGCTTCAACTTTAGCCGCGGACTTGATCGTCTTCCATCTGGCCCACACATATGTCCCACAATTAAAACTTCTTTAGCACCAAAAATTGTTTTTGGTCCTAAAAGTGTCAAGTTAACTTCTTCAAGCCTAGATTAAATGGCATCACACTCAGCAATATGCTGGGCAACAAACTGTCGGCACCCCTTCTAGTTTTGTACCTCATCTTTGAACCCTTGTTCACATCCCTTGATTGGCAGATTATCAATGAAAGGCATAGTAACATGAGGAATAAAATCCCTTAGCACCTTATTCATACCATTCATCATATGAGCTACAAAGTTAGTAGCACCCTATGGTAGAGTGCACATCCTTACTAAACCAAGAGTTTTATGCATTGTAGTAAGATCTCTGCTCTCCAAAGAAAGCTAAAACTGATCATATCCTGAGTAACGATCACCCATAGAGTAGATGGATCTCCTTGCAAAGGCTTCAACAAACTCGTCCACTATTGGAACTGTACCCACATTGCGGATTGTTACCTTATTGACTGGTTGCATATCCTGAATGAACCTTAGGGTTCCGTTCTTCTTTTGAACAGTAAACCACTGATTGGAGTATGGTGCACATGATGGTTCCAAAATTCCCATCCTTATCTTCTCATTTAACAAATCAATGAGCTTTGGGTATCGGAATAGGTTGTAAACTCCATGGCATATGAGGGTCAATAAATATAACCATATGAGAAACAACATTTGGATCTGCACATCCAATCTCACCTGGATCAAAAGAAAGGCTTTACCATGATTCCCAAGCATCTCTCAAAAGCACTTGATCTCCTCTTCAGTAAGTATATCCTCCTCTCCAATTTTCAACTGCTTCAATGTCTCTTCAGTAAACTTATGCCCAATGTGTTGACCGCTGGGTCAACAACACAACATAACTCAAGTTTCGTACCAAAGTCTTATCTTTTGCGAGTTATGAAATGTTGCGGATTATGGCTATAAACGTCATTTGTAATGAGTAGTTATTCTAGTTTCAGAAGCCGGGGTGCAATGGCACTTCCAGATTGTAAATACAAAGCCATTTGACCTTTTCAACCCCATTTTTGGTTAAACCTAAGGTAGCCTTAGTATATAAGGTACCTAGATCATTTTGTAAAAAAGACTTTTTATCATAATCAAAACTTAGCGCTACCGTCTACTGTGTGTGAGAGAGAAAGAGAGTGAGTGTGAGCTTCATCCTCTTGCTACGCCCTGCTCGCTCAACACATTGGAGATCCGACTGCACCATTGCGGTAGGCTCGAGGAGATCTACGCGACAACGCCAACAAGCATTCCCCGCGAGACGAAGCGCACACGCCGACGCATCTATGAGCTATTTGTGGCCGTAAGTGTATCAAACAATGTATGTTTTCTGCGTGCTAGTAGTCTATAGAATCGTGGCGACATAAGCTACGCATAGGTACTCATAAATTTCAGTTTCGGGCACTTTCAAAATTCGGCTCTGTCATCCTACGTGTTTTCCGCAGATGGGTTTTGAGTGAGGATTTTGAGTGTAGAAGCTTAGGGACAGGTGTATCCTAGTGAGGGGATGGTGTTCCTTAAGTTTCGTACGAATCTGGCATGATTAGGTGAGTTACCTTCCGCATGTGTGTATGTGGCTAGGGGGTGTAGTTGAGAGCAGTGAGGTTCTTGATTGTGGTTTAGTTGGCCTTCCTGAGTGTTGTATGTGTAGGATGGTCTCAGCCTGACAAGCTTATGAGATTTCCTCTGTGTGCCTATCGTGTCATCTGTGTCCTCGATTGACATTATGTTGATCTAGGTAGTGTTTGCATGCACTTCATGGGTGTGTGAGTAGCTTCCCGTCCAACATTGGCGCCGTTGCCGGGGACACAAGGACCTAAGTAATTTTCCTACTAACACTCGTGTGATGGTTGCTTGATTTAGTTTCGGCTAAAGAAAGAGTTTTTCTCAAGTGGATCCGAAAGAGGATATTCCGCGATCAAGTGGATAGCCAGGAAGCGTGTGTCTTGCCGAGGGTCTGCGACTAGATAGGTTTAGTTAGGATCTGTGGATTAGAGTAGTTGTTGGTGGTCGAGTGATTTGTGAGGTGATAAAAGCGTTTACTAGTCCGTGTGTGGCAGTGAAGCGTTTTTCTACTCATAGATGCAAAACCCCATATGATTTGTAGGAGTAGCTTTAGGTAAGTGATTCGATTCTGATCTAGAGCTATTCAGCATTGAATTATTTGCTAAAGTGCTTGATTGCATTTGAAATCACGGAAAAGTGTGCTTTTGAGGGTAAAAATTCATTAAACAAGCTTTTGTGGATATTTTTGTATGACTGACTGATGCTGTGCATATAAAACAACATATGCAAGGGTTCTGTGAAGAAAACCTGCAATTCTGTAAACATAGACATCCTACGCGTAGGATGTCTCAAGGGGGTTTTGGAGACCAAATTTGAAAATTCTGACTGCAATAGTGGGTTCAGAGGGTAGGTTTTACCCTAGTAACATATTGACTTGGGTGTTTTTCCCTATTTTTGTTGACCAAAAGCCAAAAGGCGGGGTCAGAAAATGTAAAATTTCAAACAAGGCTTAAATTGAGTGATTTTTGCATGTTTTTGCAATTGTGAAGCATACTTGCACTTGTTGAGAGCATAAGGAAGCATCATGGACACTTCAGTCTGAAAAAATCAGCAGTAGACATCCTACGCGTAGGATGTCTACAGGGTGATCTGGGCATTGTTTTGAAAATCTGAGGTTACCAGTGTGTTTAGAAGGTAGGTTTTACCCTATTGTCACCTCGAAAGTGGAAATTTGACCAAATTTTGACAGATCAAAGCCAAAAGACGAGAATTGCCAGACATCCTATCCAAATTGTGTCCAAGGCCTAATTTTGAGACCAAACCATAGGATGACTCCATAGGCATGTTCTAAATGTTGTATTGAGTGACTGAAAGGGGTTTCACCTCATTTGGGTGAGAAAATTGGGTTCAAAGCGGACTTTAACACTTTTGACTGAAAAAGGCAAGAACAGCTAAAATTTGGGTCTTTTGAGATCCAAACTCAAATCTAAGCATACCACTGGGTTACTGACATCAAGGGGAAGCTGTGGGACAAGTCTGGGGTCAAACAGGCCAAAAAGACATCCTACGCGTAGGATGTCATTGTGTGATTTTGCACTCCAAACTTAATTTTGAGCATACCACAGTGATCAGCACCTTAAGGAGAGTCTGTGATTCAAATTTGGGGTAATTATGAGCAGTTAGACAGCCTACGCGTAGGATGTCTAGGGCATAATTCTAAAACCAAAATTTTACTGTGACCATACCATGCTGTCATATAGCCTTAGGCAAGCCTCCTAGTCAATTTTGGTCCAAGAGGGGTAAACAGAAAATACTCCGGAGATGAAGATCCGAGAGATCACGTAGCGGCTTTTAGAAGAGTGATTAGAGCAGAGGAAGTTTCAGATTTTGCGACACAGTTTGCGGGATTTGGATTGACTCTAGAAGATGATGCAGCCACATGGTTCGACTCGGTGGAAAAATGGGATTTTGAGACCCTAGATGAGCTGTTTGAGGAGTTTATTGAAGAATTCTCGCCAAAAGGCATTGCTCACAACACAATCTCACAAATCCATAGATTCAAACAGAAAGAGGATGAATCAGTACGCAAAGCATCATTACGACTCAAGAGATATGTTAAGCTCTGTCTGAGAGTGGAATTACCTACGCAAGCACGATTGATGCTGATCTTTATCCAGGGAATGAGACATGTGGGCCTTCAGAAGGATCTGCATATGATAAGGAGGATGACGCTAAACGAGTTGATCAAAGAAGCTCTTTATCTAGTGGATAACCGTGAGGCATACAAAGAAAAGGACTTAAAGAGTCAAGGAGATGACACATCCTCTCAGAACAGTGTTTCACAGATAAGCGAGTCCATTGCCAAGCCAACGTCACCTAGTGATCAAGAAAAGCTTATCGACGACTTGGTCAAGAGGTTGATTCCTCTTGTAAGGTCTGATTCGGGAGAGCCAAAGTGGTGTGAAATTGAGAGAAAATAGACGAACCATACGGAGGAAGAGTGCTATTATAGCATGGAAAATGCTAGGGAGAGGTATGTACAACCTGTTCCAGAAGCACCTACTTCACGATACATTATGGGGAATGTGCCAAGACCAGTAGGAGTATTAAGGCCACAACTTGTCTTAGGACAACAACCTCCGCTGCCAGGTGCTAGAATGCAGGTAGACATGAGATACATGCCAATGATGAAAGCATCAAATAAACCAACGCCAGTACCAGCTACAATGTGGTATAGCAACCAAAGTGAGTACTACCCTTTGGAGCAACAAAATGTGAGAGAAAAACAGGGAGTGATGAGGCCGGTACAACCTCCACCTCCTGGGTTTCAGTAGAAAGAAAGAAGGTATGAAATGGACGAAAGGATGTTGCGATTCATTGAAAATAGCGGCTTATCTAGGTCAAAGCTTGCTTATAGCCAAGAGGAAATGCTAAAAGAATCTCCTCAACCAGAGACAGATTGTCACAAAAGTCGTGACAACCACTTGGTCAAACAGTGTCCTCATACGGAGATCACTGAAGTAAATGCCTATTGTCTTGATCCCCGATTGCCCGAAAAAACCAAACCAAATCAGGAAAATCACGACAAATGTATCAGGGATTGTTCAGCTCCCTAGTAGCTCAGAAAATGAAAATGTCGTACCAGTTCAAGTGATTACGAGAGCACAAGCTCAAAAGAAAGCTGATGAGAATCCACAGACAAAGAACACGAAAAGTGACACAAGTCCAAAGACAGATGAGGGACCCAAGACAGACGCACCTAGTCAGAAAACCAAGAGCAAACTAAATAGTTGGAAATCTAGAAAGACTAGGATGAAAGCTTGCAGGGAACGAGAGAAAAAATCCCTAGATGAGAAGCTTACCAAAGCTGAGGAGAAGATCAAACAACATGAGGAAAAGGAGGCACCTTATCTTACACAGATGGTTAAACCTCTAGAAGAACCATCCACGGATGAGAAACCGAGAAGTGCTAGTTCAGGAGGATCTGTGTTGGTAGAGAAGGTTAATGAGACATTAGATGCCCTCTTGAAAGCCTATGATGTGAGGCTCAAAAACAACCAAACCCAAGAACAGAAGTGGATGACATATCCCTATGCGGAATTAGAAAAGCAAAGGTTGGAAATGTGCAGGAAAATGATTCAAACAACCCAATCTTTACTAGAACCACCAGTTGAAAAACCTGAGGATGTGATCCGTGTCATGCCTACACAAGCAATCCCACCAAACCAGGAACTAAACGAGCCAAATTCTAGTCATGAACACAGACCAAAACTCAAAGACCCAGCATTAGAACCAAGGATAGTACTGAATACCACGGATAACTCTTCCGAGGGATTTCACCAAGCTATACCTGAGGATTGTAAAGAGATAGATGGTCTTGATGAATTGTGGAAACAAGTCAGAGAGGCCAATGAAGCCGATGACCTAAGAGACGAGTAGACAAGACTGGTGATGAACGAGGAGTGTTTCTACCACCAATAGAGGAATTTGAGACTGGATCTCAAATGAATCTAGACGTGCGATCTTGTTGGGGCGACAAAGGATCTGTAAAATCTATGGATAGTCAACCCCATTCGCTAAGAACACTACCGTCCTACATGGGAGAGTATGAGACCAAGTCAGATGTGGTTGCAGTCCCATCACAAAGAATGTCTCCCAACAAGGCCATCGATTCAAAGGGGCTAGTAGATATTCTATCTACCCCAGTCACCTGTACAATAATGTTAGCTGAGTTGCTCAGAATAAGACCAAACATGTGGGCTAATGTGGGTAAATGTCTAGAGAAATTTGGTGTAAAAACCCCAATGACTCAAATCGAGGAAGGCATCAAAGAGCTTGAAATGCCTCAACTAAATACTAGGCCACTTCCATTAAACAAGGTAGGCGAGTATTACGAGGGAGAAGATGGAAACACCACCCTTCCTGTGGAATTCAATGGTGTAAAAACCATGGCAATCCTTGACAATGGAGCTAGTGTGGCCATTGCAACCAAAGAGGTTTGGACAAAATGGGGAAAACCTGCCTTGATATCCACACGAATGACCCTGCAGCTTGCAGACGGACACAAGGAAAAGCCCCTAGGACTGCTAGAAAAAGTAATTGTTACTTCTTGTGGCATTGAATATGAACACACTTTTGCTGTTGTTGACTTTGGCAAGAAGAACAACTATGAAATCATTCTGGGAAGACCATTCATGCGACAGTTGAAAATGGTCCAAGATTGGGGTTATGACCATATATACCTGAGACATATGGAAACCATAACAAAGGTAAACTTGAGGGACCATAGCTATAGGGATGTGACAAAAACACCGATTGAGGAGTTTGATTCTGCCACAGTAGCAGGATCAGAACTTCCAGCTTGGTTAGGTAAGCCTAAAGAACTGTGGATGTGTGGAGCTTCACAATGTGGTAGCTTGAAACGTGAGGAATGTATCCTAGAGCGGGTTATAGAGGATAAGGACTATATCCCAGAACCATTTCTTGAAGAAGAGTTAGAGCCTTTTGGATGGGAACACATCTTGGCTATTTTGTGATGAAAATGGCTATGATGTCGTTCCTTATTTTGCAGTGAGTGTAATCCAGGAAAACAAAGAAATCCAGACATCAACAAGCTCTCAAAATAAGGAGCAAACAAAGAAATGTGGAGAGCCAAAAGATGAAGAAGACAACGAGTTCTATGACTTTGTAGAACACTTCGAGCTTCAAGAAGATCAACGACCCGGGAATCAATGTCATCGTTACATGAATAAAGTGCATCAAAAGTGGATTCCAAAGTCCTCGGTGAAGACACAACCACCACAAGCATCCTCATACATGGATCCTAATAAGGATGCAAAGACTCCACTAGGAGGAATACGACCAGAGAAATGAGCTAACAATGCTCTAATCAATGGGCTAGAAAAGTCCTCCAAGAAACTACCACCCATGAGCAAACAGACAGTAACTTTCCACTACCAACCAAAAAATCAAGGGAAAGTACAAGAAGTCAACCTTACTGAGGATAGTAGCGATAGTGATGAATCTTACGACATCCCCTATCATCAACTTAGACCATCACTCTCACCAACCCCTTCAGCAACAACCATGACAGGTCAAAAGAATAGGACAACAAGTCAAAGCCAAAAAGCTCGACAAATCTGGATACCAAAAAGCCAGATCGGCCAAAAACAGATATGGATCAAGAAGACAAAGATCTCTAATGACAAGTCACAAGATCCAACACCAAAACAAAAGCAAGGAAAGCGTGCACGAACGGGTAAGAATATCACAAAGTCGCAAGATTTCACAAATCAGGTTTGGGCTCCAAAGAAGTTGATTCAAGCACAAAAAAGTCAGGAATTCATTTGGATTTCAAAACAACCACAGTATCAACTTTCAAAGCCTGAATCCCATCACCAACCAAGCGTACAAGGGCCGAAGCAAAGACCACTGTCGACTCACACAACAAAAAGGTGGATCCCAAAGAAGTCTCTTCAAACACAAACGAAGCATTCGCAAGTATGGGTTCCCAAACAAGAGCCGACAACAAAACAGCTAATAATCGCAAAGAAATGGGTCCCGAAGAAGATCAACAAAACTGCTGTCAATGCATCGCCGCTTGAATTCTTACAATTCTTCCTACGATTACAGTACAGTTAGAAGAGAGCAAGTCGCTTCAATCAAGCAACGATATAGTAGCTTCAGAGACCATTACATTGCTTAGAATAGGAAGCCTCGCCAACAAATGACAATAAACAAATTGCTTATACCCACATCTTGCACAACATAAATCTTTTCCATGCATTGACTGTGTATGCATAATAGGGCTACATTACAAGGCCTGCATAGGCACAACTTTTTGCCCAAGCACAACACATACCCTTTGCGATACCCTGTCGTAAAGGATGACTCCAAATAGGAAGGGGGGAGGCATTCTGAATGCGGACCTAACATTATGACTATTAGAGGGCAATGTTTTGTGAGATGCATTGAATTTTTGCGTTTTATTGTGATAAATTTTTTACGAAATTTAGAGTATATGCCCTCATAGTAGAGTTACAGAGGAGTATGGGGACAAAATCCATATATGAGCCCCTAGGGACATGTGTATAGTGTACATAGCATTTAGATTTCTATTTGAATGATTTTTCTTTTTTTGAGTTTTTTTAAAGATTTTCTTTGTTTATTATTAAGAAAAAATAAAAAAATCCATAATCCACATGAAGAAAAGACTGACGAGAGCCCTGAGCACTACAAAGAGAAGAAGGTACAGGGAAACGATGAAACTTCACGAAGTATGTCTCAGCACTCTATTATTCAAAAGCCTTTTGTATTAGCTTTCTTCTTGCTTGTATGGATGTATCATCATTGTTTTTTCCCACTTGTGATATGGTTATAGTATCATAAGCCTGCTCACCTTTGCGTCATGTTTATGGTATCCTATAGGCAGCGGCTTATACCTTCCTTTTGGTAGCAGTGGATACACATGTAGTGGCTAAAGCAACTATTACATGGAAGATTGTGTTTTGCTCTAGGATAGTAAGAGCAAGATTTGCAATGAAAAATCTTGTAGTTCGTGAGGAGTGTGGAGATCAGGTCAGATCCTGGTACCTGAGCAAGTTTTGGCACATAAGGATAGAAAAGTTAAAGGACAAGTTGCAAGACGCTATTTGGTGAAGTTCAAGAACTATCCACCTATGGATGCAAAGTGGATGGAAGAGCATGAACTGTTAGAGTCACCAAATGTATTGCAGCTTTACCTTGAAGCCTTTGGGTTACATCCTACTTATGCCCCAACCCAACGTGTGCAAAGGAGGGGTAATGATAGAGCTAGTACATCAAATGTACATATGAATTTAGTGCCATAGATAGAAATGGCAAAAGTATGAAGGCCTCATTAAGTCATTTGTATCTATGTATGTTACGACCTTTCTTGCGGATACATGTGATGATAAAAGAGTGTTGATAGCACAAGATCATCGGTGGTGTGTATTTATGGAATGCAATCGAGGACGTTTGCGATTTCAAGAGGGGGGTATGTCACGAGGACGTGGCAGTTATTAACCATGTCACAGAGATGTGGCAACTACTAACCTTGGTTGTTGGTTTCTTTCCAATGGGGTTTATTTTATTTGTTTAAGACCCTCTTTTTGAAGTAGCAAACGGTCGGACATTGTATGGCCAATGTGAACGGTAGATTCACCCGCAGATGGGAAGTGGTCGGCACTGGAATTCGTATGGTAAGAGGATGTCTAGGCTCAGAGCAAGATCATATAGGTTCCCCCCGTCGCACTTAGCAAGTTGGTGGATACTAGGAAGTGATCTCCATAGCTCCAGTGCTTGGTCAATGAGAGTGTCGGTAGTGGTCGAATGAGTGTGGGCCGAGCTCTGCAATGATGGCTGCTCCTCTGGGTGGCCCATATCTATTGAAAAGAAATCTGTAATCTATCTCTGGGACTATCTCTCTCTATCTCTCCCCAATAAAGTGTCTCCGTGTAACTCAAGTAGATATAGCCCAAGACATATCTGATCCTCATAACTAATGACACTAGAGAAAGGACCGAAACCCTCGCTGAATAAGCAGTGGAAATGATGTTATAGCTCAAGGGCAGATCATTTGTAAAATCTACGACTGTGTTTTCAGAGGCTGGATGAAGAGGGAGGTCAGTTGAACCCCAAGAAGTGCAAATTAGCATAGCCCGAGCATCATTGTTGGGCCACGTGGTGTCACAAAATGGGATTGAAGTGGATCCAAAAAAGGTCAAGGCTCTAGTCTTGATGGAGCCTCCTCCCAGTGCACAGGCTTTGGCATTGTTCGTGCACAGGCTGAAGTATCTGTCAAGGTTTTTTTGGATGTTGTCACAGTATGTATACCCCCTTCAAAAGAGGGCGCAGCTAGTGCATGGGTTTAAATGGGATGAAGAGGCTCAAGTAGCTTTTGAGAGGGTGAAAGAAATCTTGTGTCAACTGCCTACGGTGTGTCCTCCCAATCATGAAGATGATTTTTATGTGAGTACTATTGCAAAAGGTGGGAAGGAGCTATAAACCTATTTATTTTGAAAGCAGGGTGATAAGTCCTGGGGAGGCAACCTACACTGAAGCCGAACAGTGGGTGATGGCCTTAGTTTTTGCTTGCAGGAAGTTCAAGGTATATCTTGTCGTGCGAAAGTTTTTTGTGCTAATGGCCAATAATTTATTGCCGGAAGTAGTGTTGCACTTGAAACTAGGGAAACGAATCATGAAATGGGTGATAGAGCTACAAGAATTTGAGTTTGAATTCAAAGTTGACCATACAAGTCGATCTCACCTGGCAGATATTCTAGTCAGCAAGGCGGTTTGAAACAGTGTGTCGATTTTGGTATATCGAGGTTGGTGGTGAAAGGTGATGCGCTGTTAGTTATCAAGCAGTTATTGGGCCAATGGCAAGTGAAGCGGGATTCATTAAAGCATTGGTTCTATGCCATCAAGAAGTTGCTGAAGTTTTTTTGAGGAGGTTCAGTTCAAGCATGTTAGAAGAGAGCAGAACCAAGAAGCAAATCAGCTTGCAAGTAGCAAAGTACAAGTGCAAGTTGCAGGTATATATGTGGCCCCAGCCACCTATGCTGGTCGGGAAACCTTGAAAGAGATTGAAGACTTTTTGGATATTGGTCAGTGCTCTGAGAGATTGTCGAAGCTACAAAAGCGGAGGGTAGTACAAAAATCTCGCAAGTTTACACTGATAGGGGAGGATCTTATGACCTATGGACAGGATGAAGTGCTGCGAAGAGTACTTTATAAGGAAGAAATTGGTATGGTGTTGCAACAATGTCATGAAGAAAGTGGGCATCAAGGCAAAGACCTGGTTTTGTTTCGAATCTTGAGAGCGGGTTTTTGGTGGCCGTCGATAGTACGTGATGTGCACTATTGGTGAAAAACCTGCCAGGAATGTCAGACTATGGGTGAGAGGAGGCTGATAGCCGAATCACACGGAGCTATCATTGCCCAAGATGCTTTTGAGAAGTGGGGTTTGGATGCCATTGGTCCACTCACGAAGTCGGCAAGTGGTAAAAAATACATTATAGTGGCGATTGACTACCTTACCAGGTGGGTCGAGGCCAATGCTGTCAAAGAGGTAAATGCAAATGTAGTAGCTCAGTTCGTGTTTGACAGCATTTGTTGCCGTTTTGGTGTTCCATGGGTGCTGGTCTCGGACAGAGGCCAAGGATTTCGAAGCAAATTAGTGGGGGCTTTAGTGGAAAAGCTAGGTATCCAACACCACTTCTCTTCACCATACCACCCGCAATGCAATGGTCTAGTAGAGAGTGCCAATGGGCAGATTGTGAAGATGTTAACCAAGTATGTTTATAAGCAGGTGACAGAATGGGAGGTGAACTTGGAGAAGTGTTTGTTGGCCTACCGCATGTCCTACAAGGTGGCCACAAACTTCACTCCATTTGATCTGGTTTATGGTAAAGAGGCGGTTTTGCTAGTGCATGCACAACTAAGTGCATTGAAGGGTATGTGGCGTGTCAGTGCCACTCAACAAAACGTGTTGCAGGATCGGATCACTAGTTTGGAGTCTTTACAGATGGATAGGGAGGCTACGACAGATTTTTATGTGAAGCAGAGGGATAAGCGAGTGGCGAAGCTCAACAAGAGCTTGCCAAACAAGGAGATTCAAGAAGGAGATATGGTGATGAAGTATGAGATCTACTTGGACTTTACCTTCCAAAAGAAGTTTAAGAAGAAATGGACGGGTCCGTACAAAGTGCATAAAGCCTTTCCGAATGGGACCTATCAGCTGGTGAGAGCCAATGGCAAGCATTTGAGGCATAGGGTGAACGGTGTGCGGCTCAAACTGTACTTTTCCAGGGGGTTAGTGCCTGACGTACACCAGATTGTAGCTACGGGGGTTGGGCAACCAACCTAGACAGAGGGAGCTTATGAAGAGAGAGGACACCTTGTACATACTCTGTACATAGCATGTACATACACCTATGGTTTTTTGCTTCATTCCATGCTTGTCAAGTGTTGCAGTTTTCAGGTTCAAAAGTGTGCTTTTAGTTGAGCATGAATGCTCAACAAGAGGGTTGGGCAATGATGGTGCACCCAAAACATGTCGATGCTAGATATGGGCTCATGCAAGGGTATGGATGCATACAGGTGCTAGGGCATGTGTCTAAAGCTGTTGTGGCCAAGTGGAAGCTGAAATGTATGTCCAATGCGGTTTTTTAGGTCAAGAAGGCTCCAGAAGGGGGCTAGTAGGGCTGGAATTCAAAGGTATCCAGAAGGCGGCAAGCATGTGCTCTCCAGGTCGGTTCAAACGGCTCGTCAAACGGAGCACCGGTGCTCAAGATATTGCAATTTAAAGGTAAAGTGTGTAGCAGATCCCCGACGGACAGGGCAGCTGGGGACAGGTGGCCTGGGTTGATGTCAGTGCACATGTGTGTAGTGCTCAAGTTGTGGAGCATGCCTGTCTTCTCGGATTGTGAATCGGAGCTCTGGATAGCAAGTTATGGCCATTAGAAGATTTTCGAGGGGCCGGGTCTGAGCCTACTTGACCGCATTGGAAAGTGTGCCTTCTGGCATCATTTTAGCCTCGCCAAGATTCTTGGTGGAAGTGGGCACCCTATGGGGTTAGCACAAATCGACTGTACATCAGTCGGATATTCGGCTAGTCAGATACAGCTAGACGAAGTTAGGATCATTTGATAGTGAAAGACTGACAGATGTTTTTTCCTGGTTTTTGGCGGCCTCGGATGAGGGCATTAAATATCTCAAAAGGGGGCAAAAGGCGGATGATTTGAAGGCGGGCATGGTGGGATTGAATGGGGCTCCGAAGCCGGTTCATAGGCCCACTGGACAAGACATAACAGAGTACCCACTGCAAGGCAAAAAAGAGTTTTTTTTAAAGTTTAAAAGTTAGGTTTTTTAAGGCCTTGGAGGCCACTCAGTACGAAGCTGCCACGTGGCACTGGAGAAAAACCATATGCGCAGTGGAGGTTTGGGTGTGCATGCTATATGGTCTGAACCGTGGGCACTCCATTGGCATACAAAGGGGCGTGGGGAGCTCCTAGCGTTCGTTGGCTATGGTGGATGCGCCATGGGCGCTGCGTGTGGCGTTTGGCAGCGCTGCGGTGGTAGTCCGTGGCAGATTTTGGCCAGTCCGAAGGCGCCCCATGCGGGCGACGATGATGAAGGAGGTGGTGACGTGGCACCCCGCAGGGTCACGGCCATTTACCACAGACCAAATCCACCCACAACCTTTTTTGAAGGCAAGGTGAATCCCTAGGAGCAACGACGGCGCCGTCGTTGCTCCCTAGAGGGTGCTTGTGTGTAGAGTAAAGTGTGAAGCCTCGGGATGCGCACCAAGCTATTCAAAGTCAAGCTGAGCCTCCCAAGGGGAGTGCCATGTGTCGGCCTATCATGAAAAATGCCTAAAAGCTCAAAAACGAGCCCAATAAAGGGGCAAAACTTTTTGTAACAAGGGGAGCTCTTTGGTTTTTTTGCACTGTATGTGTATGAGAGCAAGTGAGAGAGAGAGTGGGAAGCTCAGAAGAGCATTGTAATGGAGTTGGGAAGCTGTTAATGAACAATCCTCTTGGTCAATTGTATCGTGTCGCTCCCCCCTTCCCCATTTCTCTTTGTCGTCTCGTCTGTTGCCAGCCACGGTGCCGGTGAAGCGTGTGTACGCCCGGATCATTGGTGCTTTGCAAAAGGAGAGAGAGAGAGAGTGTAAGTGGATGTGCGAAGGGAGGTAGAGCAGGTGCAGTGAGGTGTGGACTCATTTTGCAATCTTGGAAAGCGCATATGCGCTTGGGAACTGTGCAAGTGAAGCGGATTATGTGCAAATTGTCGTTTTGAAGGTGTTTTCGAGTGGATTGGGGTGTTGCGTTGACCCTGGGCTATAGAGAGGCACTTCTGGTCATGCCGGGCGTCGTTCCCCATTCCCCCTCTCCAACGCTTCCAACTAAAAAGGAGTTCATGGAAGTGCAAAAAAAGCTAGGGATTGAAGAAATGGGTAAGGCAAGCCCTTCTTCATCATCTTTGGCCTCAACCTCCACTGCACCCACTAGAGGTCATGGCGACATCAACCTATGGAATGAGGACTTACTTGAGGAAGATGAAAACCAGAAGGTCATGTTTTTTTATTTGCCTTACCTTTTTGGTTTCTGCTTATCTCATTTCATAACTTTAATTTGTTGCAGTTGGTGGTCTATGATGATACCTTCATTGCTCGTCCTCGTGGACGAGGCATGGGAAATTTAGGGAATAATTCCTCTCTCGGCCAATACTTAAAGAATCTTAAGTATCCAAGTTTTTTGGTCTTCCATTCGTCCTTCTCCAATGACAACGCGGAGCTATCCTTGATGACGTTGAAGACACTTTCAAGATATTTGGGAGGGGCCGTCATCAGGTGGAACGTAGATAAAATAATGCTTTTAGAAAAAAAGGCCGCATTGTATATGTTTGGAGAAGGGCCACGAATATATGGTTTGCGTAGTCGCTATTTTTTGACCCAAGCAGCATATGGTTTGACATGCAGAATCACTGACCCTGCGCAATTACTAGAGTATGACAAGCATGCTATCTTTCGCAATAAACAACACATTGCGCATGTGCCTTCTGAAGAAATGTCTCTTGTGGCTGTGGACGTGGAGACAAATGTACCGTCGACAAATGAACCTACAGGACTAGGTTGCAAAAGACCAAGGCAAGAAGAAGACGATAACACACAGCAGGCAAAAAGGCCAGAATATTTCAAGTAACTTTTCCTGAAGAAGATGAATAATAGAGAAGCTCCAATGTATATTGTCGATGCCAAAAAATAGTACATTTTCTATCAAAACAATGAGTACATTACGTTTCTCACTTTTGTGACTGGTTGTCTTCTCTTGGCACAAAAAATTATATTGTGCTACAATGCGCTATCTTTAGGAAGTCTCAAACAACTTGGGTCGAAGTTGTCCAAGTTTTTCCAATGCGTTCTTTTTGAAGTCACCACTCTGCATGTCCCGATGCCGCAGAAGATGCCTCCCATATTTCCTTCTTCCGTCGTTTGCTTGCTAATCTCATTGCTTGGCCAATTTGACTGTCTTTGACACATTCCTTTCGGTGTGTTCTATGCATAAGTTTTCTATAAGTCCATTGATGTAGTTCCTCCAAATTGTTGGCTTTGTTTGCACCACCTCTGTGACGAGTGTGGCTGAAATAGCCAGTACGGGCTTGGTAGTGAGTTTTCTCCATACCTTGTGTAGACCATATAGCCAAGCTACCATACTGCCTAGCAAACCAAGGCATGTGGTTGCATATGATATGCTACAAAACAAAACCAGCCTATTGTTTATATGTAAATATATAATCACAATTTTATCAAATAAAGTAATATACCATGTAATGAGTTATGTGTTGATTTGTCCATGTAGCTATGAAAGACCTGTGGAAGGTCTCTAGAGTGTCTTGAAACAATGTATAGTCAGTATCTCTCCAAGTATTGAGCTCACAAAACTTGAATATGGAATCCAAACTTTTCCACACGTTTGCTTTGTGAGTCCCTGCTGCACCATTGTCTGCGTGGTCAACTATTGCATTGTGCAGGTTTCTCCACCGGTTGTATCTCAATGTCAACCTTTCTTGAGCACTTTGGCTTTTGCGTTGTCTGCCACTTGTTGGCATCGACAAGAAGAAACAGGCTTTCACACTGCCAATAGACAACTTCTTTGGCACATCTCGACCATTCTTAGACCTCTTCTCATCCTGCTCTATTTTCACATGTCCTCCATGCAAGCCCATATCTGAGAAAACTGTTTCCAATGATAATATAGCCCTTTGTTTTGCTGATGCTGGCCGAGTGGTCCAAGCAAAACAAATGTACAGAAACATAAGTTTCTCAATGATTTTGCAGAGTGCATGCATCGTGCAAATATGTACTCTGGATAGTGGAATATCCAACACTGGGCGGAAGTTAAGGTCCTGCAAGTGCCTGTCCGGTGCTCTCCTCCAATTTCTTTTGTCAAGACCAATGAATCCTCCCATGCAATACAAACAAGGGCTTTAACTTGTTGCTCCTTTTGAGATGTTGTACATACACTTTAGGGTTTTGAGATCTCTAGCCATATGCCACTCTACTGTGTATGAACCCATGCCTAATACATCGAGTGTCTTTCCATTTCTCTGTTCGCTTATGACTTCAGGAATACTTGTTTGATGGAAAACCCAGTTAAGAATATCAAAATTCTCTGCAGGCACGTGAAATGGGAAAACCAAACCAATCAAATGAAACATGTCTAACCATTTTTTAAAGAAAAAACTTGTTGATACCAAACCTTGAATGTGGCTAATAAGAAAATATTGTTTTCGGATTGCACGCTAAAGTTTCTAGGTTTGTCTGAAGAAATGCTTTCATCTAATGCTCTATTCATAAGTGTTATGTGACACGCTCAACCTTTGTCTCTTTCACTAGCTCGCACTCATCCAGTTTAAGCACAAACTTCAAGACTCCATTGCATTCCTCTTGAGAAACCTCGAACAATTGAACAATATATGTCTGCAAAGCTACTAAATCATAAAATATATTATTGTATTTGTCATAGACCACTTCCTCTGCTGATGGCAATCTGTACATTGCTTCAATGTGAAAAGGAGTGCCCAATGTTCGAAGCACTTCCTGGTTGACCTCCAGTCTTGTCTTTCGAATGGAGAAAGGATTTGGCAGCAACATGTGCTTGCGATTGAATTTCTTACTTTGTTGCTGCATAGTTTTGTAAACAGAAAATTAAGTAAATGGACTATTTCCAAGTTTTCAAATGCTACACATATCCAATATACCTAAAAATTGCAGACATTTGATTTGACAGGTGAAGACAATTGATTCAAACACCAGACATACCTAAAAATTGCAGAATAACCTTTGTTGGATATTTCGGCTTCATCCAGAATTGACTGAACATCATGTGTTTGGAGTTGATTCTGTTTCAAAAGAGTGTCAAGTTGCTTAGCAACAATCTTGTAGTAGCGCTTATCGTCCAAAAGTCCGGCGACATCTTTGTGTTTTAGTATGAGACCATAAGGAATTGAAGAAGTTGGTGTGTTGCTGTCAATATTTGACTGAGGATGTAACAACGATCTAAGCATAAATATGAAAAGTAAGACAAATGTAAAGATGAATTAAACCTGCTTGAATGATAATCTTACTTGATTTCTTTAACCCTCTTCTTCAAACCCCCAAAACCAATCTTCTGTTGTTCAATGTCTCGTAAGTGTCGTTCCCTTAACCGAGGACCCAAGACAATTTTTTTTTCTCTGAGATCCTGCATGAGCTCCATGATGCTTTCGTCCTTGCCTTTCAATTGTTGAGCGCACTCTGTCACAGTTTGCTTCAAGCAAAAGTTTTCTTTGTGTGCAAGGTCTCTCTCAAGCTTAAGAATATCACTTTTGGCCGCCAAATGCTTGGTGTAGCCATATAAACCAGAATAACCGTCTCCTACATAGTTCAGCAATGACATCATGTTTCTGAACGGTGGAGTTGAGTTGGTGATAGGATGCTCAGGATATATCCTTCCATCCACCCAAAGATAGACGCTTTTTTTACCTTGAAATTTGAAGTTCTCTTTTGAAGCTTCGGAAAGGATTCCTCGCTTATTCTTCATGTGGAGGGGCTCGTATTCTCTGGACAGTTCGATATGCATATGATACACATCGTTTTGACTCCTCGTCTAAGTTCTGTGTGAAGATGATAATGACATTGAGATGACTTGGTGAATGAGAAAGCTCAAAACAGAGGAGAGCGCAAGAGTGGAGCAAATGGAAGAGAGCTCAAGGGAGGAGACTGCGCGCAGGCGGAAAGCAAGAGAGACGCAAAAATGAGAAGAAGAATAACATTCAATGCACCTCGTTGAGCACCAAATCTTAGTTTTGAAAAATCCAAAAGATTGAGACAATCGGCATTCAATTCGAAGCCGTCGTATGTTATCATTGTCTGAACACTTTTTGAGAGTTTTAATAAACGTACCCCCCAAATCTGATATCCGAGTTTTTTTGAAAGTGAATATCAAAAATGAAATTAGGGACTTTTTATTATCTCTCTCTAAGCTGACCTGGCATTTCTTACAAGGCCCATTTTTGAGTCCAAACTTTTCCTAATGTGCTCCAGGGGTGGAATCCCCAACTGTCCCTACCCTCCTTGGCAGTATGTGGTAGCTCAGCCAGAGACATTTTTTTGGGCTCTTTAGCTTAATGGTTTCTCATCCTCTTCTAGAGGAAAATTTGCTTGTCCTCATCTGTGCAAGGTAGTGCTACTACACCGGGTGGTTGGCCCTAGATTTTCTAATCTTAGTGCCTTGGCATCTTGAGAAGTTGGTTACTATGAGGATCTGATTATTTTGCTAGTTCTAGTTCTGGGTGTTTAAGAAAGTGGTGGGCAAGCTGGTGACATGTGGGAGATATTCTCTAGTCTGGTGGATTCCATCACATCCTCCTCATGGGGATTTTGCCTGCAATGGTCTCCTTTTTTGGTTGGATATCTCCTATGTGATCAGTGATGGATCTTTGGGCTCCCTCCTTCTTGCGGCTTCCATTGTGTTGAAGCCCTTTGATTGTCTTGTATGGGTGGGCTCTTGCCCAATTCCTAAGGGAATTCTCTAATTAGGTTATAGAAGAGGAAGAAAGAGAAGAGTATAATAGAGTCTTTTTAGAGACATATTTTGACTCACTGGTGGATAACTTGAGACTCAATATAGCTTTAAGGATCCATCAATACAGGGTCACTCGTGTATCCTTTGGGATCTGCAATGCTCTTGAGTACCTGTATTTCTATTTTAGAAAGCCAATTATTGAATATTTTAGAATAAGAGAAGAAGAAGAAATCATGAGTGATATAGGGAAGCAACCACCAATTTTTAATTATGGCACCAAATTTCAAAAGAGAAGATGGGATGCTTGGCTTGAAGCTCAAATTCAGAGATCAGGTGGGTATTCAAGAGTTTTTTTTTCTAAAGTAGCAGTGATTATAGGTTTTCCACTAATCATTGAAGGGGCAGGGTCACAGGAATCTAGATAGGCAAGGGGAAACCTAGAACTTGAAGAAGGGGAGAGTTCTTCACCCAAGCGAGAAGAGTAGGGAAGAATCCCAGAGGCTCCTGAAAAGGTTATCCACCAATTGGTTGGAGTTCAAGCAATCCATCAAGTTTTGAGGTTGAGGAGACATTTGAAGTTTTTAACCACATCCATTTCAATTACTCCCATTACTGAGATTAAAATTCAACACATTGGGAGGTCAAGCACCCCCTTAACCACCAATAATGGCTCAACCACCACCCAAGCCTAAAGTAGAGGCAAAAAATATCAATGAAAGAATCCCAAGATGCTGACAACCATGTGGGGCAATTTGAGACTAGGTGGTCTCCAAGTGGGTATGATGTACTATATAATAATGCAATTATGAAGGAACATTTTGTGGCTGCACTGCAGGGAAAGGCCATGACATGGTTCATGTAGTATGGTGTTAACACTTTTTCAGATTATGAAAATTTGAAAAAAAGATTCTTTGCATGATTCAAGGTAGAGAAAACCCCTGAAGATGTCCGAAAGAAAATCAAGAAAATCAAGCAAAAACGTCTACTAGTAGTAGAAGATTATGCACAACAATTTAGGAACTTGATGCAAACAAATGAGACCATCTTGGGAGCAATTGGGGGATTATTTCTATAGAGGATTTAGAAAACAACTCAAGAGTATTGTTGTAGGTCATGCACCTCTTGCTCAACAACAGAACTTTGGTAATGTAGTGGATGTAGCATCGAGGGCTAAAAGGAGGTATGGAACAAGTGAATTGAAGAAAATCATGGAGAAGAAATCTAGATAGGATTCAAATTCAAAAGAGGAAGATTTAGATGAGGATGAAGAAGATTCAAGTGTATTGATTTAAATGAAGAGTCAGACACTAATGAAGATGAATGCATGGAGTGCAAAGAAGAAAAAGAGGTCAAAGGAAAACAAAGAATCCAAGCCAAAGAAGCAGAAGAGAAAAGGAAGGAAGAGAAATGGTAAATCAAAATTTGAAGATACCTCCAATGCTAAAAATCTAATTTTGGAGAAGCTAAAGGAGATCCAACCTTCACCATTTTCAAATCCCTCTAAACCATCATTTTGTTAGCTATGTCAAAGACATGGACATGATTATGATAATTGCTATTATTATCCTAAGACCATCACACATTCTTACCAAGATGGAATTAGGGGCAATGTGGTAACACCACAACCCTTTAGAACCAAATATCAGAATATAATCCCACAAAGGAAATTTCAGCACGAAAACTGGTAAAATGTGTAGAGGTACTAGCAACAAAACAACCCATTACAACCCTACACCTACTATGGAACTTTGGGACACACATGGATCTCCACGTGTGGTGTAAGCATAGGAATGAGAGGAGCATCCCAATTGTAAACTATACACCTGCAAATGCAGGAGCTAGTTCCTCCAATGGTGGAAGAATGAAGGCACCTACTGAAGTAAATGTAGTTCTCTTGGAAGAGATTTCTCTTGAAGTTGAAGACTAGAAAAATCAAGAAAAAGGGAAGAGATGGAACCAACACCCTAAAATGGCCCCAATGGAATTGAAAAAAAGCAGAAGGTAACACCCTACATTGCTTCCAAAGTGATTGCTTGCATGTGCTCGACCAATCACAAGATCCACTCGAATGACAGAATCTTGGAACTGCAAGTAGACATGGTTTTTAGACCAGTCATGCACCATTTTTGCTTCCCTCATGAAAGGACGTCCTAAAATCATCTCCGATGCCATAGTGTGTTTGGAGAAATCCATAACAATGAAGGTAATCCTTATTTTATGTCCAAAGACCTTGATCTTGAGATCTTCTAGCATCCAAAAAGGTTTAACAATAGACCCATTGGCCATCTTCACTACTATGGTTGTGGTTCGCAAGGTGAGCTCTTCCCATAGTTTCCCAGCAATTTTTAGTCACAATGCTAACCCCAGCGCCACCATCAAGGATTCCCTTCACTGTTAATCCCTTAGTAGTGATTGGTATGGTCGCATTGGATTCATCACCCTCAAAGTATTGTCCCAACTTGTTAACAGGTATTTCTATAACAAGGTTCTCATCTAAGTTGGGTTGTGGATCTAAGTGTTCCTCCTCTATTGGCATCTCCCCAGCTCCATCCATCTGTGAAAATTGTGGTAGCCAAAACTTTAGTTCTCCATTGAGGAAGACTCGAAGAGCTGAGACTAGCTCGGGGTCTTTATATAGTTTGGACATGATGGTGGTTTTAAATTTTGAAGACAGGAAATCCATCAATTTGGAAATGTTTAACGGCACCTTTTGGGCTTCAGACCCTTGACATGGAGAAGATGGGATCTCCATTTCTTCGATAGGATCGGGTAGTCCTTCTGTGAACATTCTTTCCATCAAGAAGTGAGTACGCCCACTTTCCCATGACTTTAAGTCACTTTCTTCTTGGATGACACTAGGTATGGCTAAGGGTCTATGGACTTGGTGAGGTTGTTGTTGCGTAGGGAACACGGTGTCTGTAATCTGGATCTGCCTAGGTGTTGGTTCTAGAACTCTTTGGGTATCTTCTACCAAACTCCTTAATTGCTTGACTCGCTCAATCTCCTCTGTGGGTTTGGATAAGTTCCTATCTTCTTCTTGGATCCTGGCCATTGTGGCTCATGACGATCTTCCTTGTTGGTTTCTATCTTAGTGGTCGTTTTGGTCTCCATGGTTTCACCTGAATCAGAATCTTCTTCAGCGTCGTTCATATATACGGGGTCGTCACCAGTCCCTATGTTGGTCTTTGAACTCGGGTCTGACTTCGCTGCTTTTTGGGATCTCTTTCTTCGTGTTTTCTTCTTTTGTTGAGATTGGGCAATTGATGTCGTGTCTCTTTCCTCAAGAATATTTTTTTTTTTTTGGAGCATCAATCATGTGAGTACGTTTACTAGTACCACAGGTGTACTTTGTGATGGCTCCTCGGTAACTTCAATCAAGTTTAATGGCGTGATCTTCGGTGCATTTGATTATTTGGACATTGGGCAATCAAATGATCTATGCCACATCGATTACACATGAGTATCGACATTTTAGACGTGATCGCTTGATTCGTTTGCATTAGTGTGGCATTCTTTTGTAGACTAATAGAACACTCGGCTACACGATGTGGACCTCCACACTCATAGCATTGAAGAGGTGGTCTCTTAGCAGTGTAATTGATATTTTGGACTCTTGCTGCAAGAGCAACTACTTGATATATAGGTTTGACATGTCCCCAATAGTCCTCCATGTAGTATTGTGGACTTTCTTCAAGTACATCCATCCCATAGGCAATATTAGGATCTATATCTTCCTCACAGCCTTCTAAACAAGAAATAGATGACTCACAATCCACTTGATTCACAGAAGTGATTCTCGGATGTGGTGGTTGACGTCCTAGCACTGGAGGTGGTAAGGGTGTTGTTTGAACAACATTTTGGGCCCTAGGGACCATGTGTTGTGATGTTTGTTTAAGAGGTGGGGCCGACATCAATGCAGGGACTCGAGGTGTGTCTATCCATGCTAAGGTTGGTCTATTGGCCATTGCGCACTTAAATACTATGCAATCCTTAGCTTGATGACCATACCTCCCACAGGCATTGTAGTTCCCATTGAATTTTACTCTAAAAGTAGGGCATTCACTGGTACTATGCGGTCCAAAGCATACTGAGCACCATTGTTTCTCCCTTCTTGGATACATATGATTTTTTTGCGGAGCACTATTGTCTCTAAGACTCTCTTGAATAGCCTTGGTGAGATCTGCTAAAGTCATCTCAGATATCTTTGGCTCCTTAGCAATAGGCTTTAAGGTCATTGGTTGATGCCCTGATGCTTGCGAGCTAATAGATTTAGTCTCAACAGACACTCTTTCTCCTTGAATCATTAAATTATCCTCCAATTGGATCAAATTGGTGGTGACTGTTTCCCAAGTGGTGATACCTCTAATGACTAGGCCATTGTAGATATCCTCATGTCGTAATCCTTTAATGAATCTATCAAGCATTTGGTTATTCTTGAAGCGCTCATTTGGATTACAACGAGAATTCAAATGCTTCAAGTGACTAATAAAGTCTCTCACCGACTCTCCTTCCTCTCATTGGGCTTTCTGGAGCTGAGAGGCTACTCCCCAAAGCACTCCCTCTCGTATGTATTCTTTCAAGAACAGTCTCCTAAGAGTAGGGTAAATCGTTTTTTCTTCCACCCTTAGGGTTCTATACCAATCTCCTGCCTTCCCACTTCAGGTTAGGCTTAAAGCATTACTCTTATGTAGATCATCGTGTTCTCCTAGAGAATCACATATTTGTTCAAACACTTCGATATGCTTTCTCACATCCCCGTCTCCACTAAATTTTTGTGTGAGCTTGGCTATTTGTACTGCCTTACTTCTAGGCTCTCTATCAGGCGTGTTAAGCATATTCTCAGTAATAGATCGACCGATAGCTTGAGAAAATGTTGCCAAGTCACCTAAGTAAGCAGGCACCGTGGGTGAAGGCGCTCTAGAGACTACATGCGGAGTAGGTATTGGCATTGGGCTTGGCGCATAGGAAGCCCTTGGGTCCCACGTTGGGTACGATGTTGTGCCATGTGGTGGCCCAAAGTTCATATGTGTGGCCCTAGGCATAGCAGACGTCAGATGTGACATGCTAATGCTAGCCGCTATAGTCCCATGGAAATAAGAACTTGGGTGTTGTGGTTTGTGGAGCATAGGTTGTTGAAACAATGGGAGGAGTATAGACTACATGAGTACGAGTACCCATGGGTGTATACAATTGGTACACACTTGTAGGTACTGTTGCAGGCATTGAACTACCATGTATCGGTGCTTTACTAACATATGAGGTCCATGGCAAGTTTCTTGGCATGCCCATCATTGGGGTAGGCATGGTAGCCGTGGTGTCATCAAGGGAAAGATGAGCTAGACTTGGAAAGGTGAAGCTATCACTTGTGGGCTCAAATTGCACTGAGACCCCTAGAGAAACAACATATGGAGGATTCATCGGACTTACCGACGGAGTCTCCATTTGCGATAAGGTCGGTTGTTTAGCCTTCCCTGTATCCAAGAATCTCATGAGACCCGTTGAAGGCATGTTGATCCCCTTTTTCTGTCTCTCTAACTCAATGACCCTATGAATGACCTCACAAACTCTTTGTTGTTGATCCTCCACACTAGTAGCACCCATTGTGGATTGTAGGATATCTAGCCAACCCACGTGATAGGTGTGACCTGTGTATAGGTCGGTCAAAGTTTCCGTTTGTAGTTCATACTCCCAGTTCTTATTTAAGAACGCTCCATCTAGGATTGAGGTGCTAGGGGTGTCCTTTGAACCAAATGCAATGTGGCTTTCTAGGGGTTGGCCCTTAGCGGTTGCTAAGTCAGGAGAACTCAATTTCTCTCTTAGCAAGGATATTGACATAGGGGCTTTCACTTTTAACTCTCGTCATTGCTCCACCTTGCATAAGATCTCGATTTACTTTTCCCTTGCTACAAGGATATATCGCTCAACCTCTTGCACTTCGACAAGGCTTCTATCATCGGGTAATATGACCTCAGAGGGGAATAACTCTGAAGACCCAGGAGGTGCAGTGAATGAAGTATTCATGTGCACATTCTCTAAGGGTATAGGGTCTACGTTGGTCATGAATGGAGAATTTACTTCCCCACCCCCCTTATTTACATCATTAACTCCGTGTTCGGAGCGAGAGGGTCTACTAAAGGTTTCCTTCAAGGGGCTAAGCATGATTGGCCCGGACTATGGGCCCATGGCATGCATGTCTTGGCTTGAGCTATCGGGATTGGGCATTGGGAAAACCTCCATGATGTCGTAGTCAGAGGAAGAGTCACTAGCCGCTATGTTCGGCTCTTGGTTTGTGCTACCTTGGGTCCCCGCCGAGGGTCGGGAACCTAAAGTAGGTGGATAATGAGAACTCGCGTAAGTCGAAATTCTCTCTAGTTGCTCCGTCTCTAGCACACGACCAGAGTGCAGATGCATGTGCCTTTGACAACCTACAAGCATCGGTGATTAACCTCGAAGGTTAACCGCTTACTTTTTTAGGCGTCCGTTTTCACTCGTTTTTAAAAAAATATGTTTTTAATGTTTTTAATGTTTTTCAATGATCGGTTTTTTTTATTAAAGTGTGTGATAGCTTGAAATGAGCGTATCACTCAGAGGGTCGCGGTGTGCTTTATAGCACAACGTTCGGACACCTGAAGCTCTATTGGTCCTCAAAAAATTGATTTTTAGCTACATGTGAAGCTAAAATATGTAATTTTAAAGGATGACTGAGGCCTAAGCCTGAGCGTGAGCTTGGGCTTGGGTCAGGGAGATATTCCCGATCCCCATCCTACTTTAAATTTTTTTTTTTTAATAATTAAAAAAAAAAAAGGATAAGGTCGCCGCGGCCTGCGCGAGAGCACACACACACTCTACCTACCTACTTCCAACTAATACACCTACTGTTACACACTAACACACTCTATTAGCTCTCACAAATCTACTTCCTACTTACTGTACATTACATTACACAGAATTAACAACCTTAATACTAACACCTTACACAAAGAAAAAACACAGTACCTTTGAAAACTCCATTAACAAAAAAAATACACAGTAGTAACACAGAATCCTTCTTCTCAACATACACACCCTCCTTCCTTACCTTTCCTACAATTGAAATTGCACCACAAAAGAAGCACAGAGTGCCATTCAAGCTTAGTGTATGGCATTCCCCGGAAACGGCGCCAAAAATATGCGCGTATGTCGCACGTGTCAATGCAAGGAACTTGCCGATACACTGTGTGCGAGCCACAAATGGCTCCAAGCACACAACAAGCCTAAACTAGTAAGCTCAAAGATGGCGATGGTGTGTCACTCACCGCTCTACACTTGCTTTGTGGAGGATTCCTCGCCGCGAAGAAGAGGGCGCCGCTACGCCGCGCTCAACCGCCTTGCCGCCTTCGTGCCGCCGCAATGCTTGATCACACACACTCTCTCTCTCTCTCTTATGCATACACACACACAAGGAGATGAAGAAGAAGAAGATGGAGATGGAGCAAGAGCACTCTTCAATTGCACAAATGAGAGAATGAGTGAATTTTAGGTTTAGTTGACTTTTATATGAGATCGGCCCATTGACACTTGGGTGCCCATGCCTAGCCAACTAATTCCTTGAATGTTCCAGTTAGAGTACGCCTCTCATCGACGATCACTCTTACCCTTTTCCTATTGGACCAACAAGCCCGGTACCTGACTCTACCAAGTAAATAATACAACATCCGTCGTAGGTGATACGGTGTCCGTGAGCCGTGAGGGTTAACATGCCCCCCTTCCTAATGTAGAATTTCAGGGTTGCACTTGATCTTTTCAGGATTTGTTTCTGAATTGATTGCTTTTGTTATGGCAATTTCCTTGAATTGAACTTTCTCTATGTATCTTCGTGAAACGTCACAAATTATTCCCCAAGTCAAGCTGTAGATAGCATTATCTTTGCCCTGATATTTTCTATCCCATGGGTCTCCTATGGTACAAGCTTATGTGGTTTCAGGACCCAAGTTAGGATAGATCTTAGATTCTCATCTATATCTACAACTATTCTGGTCAAAGTATACACTTGTTTGGTCACAAGGTCAAAGATTGATTTTTGACGGAGGAGAGTTTGGCTATGAACAGATTTTTGGGCTCACTTGGGTAATATCCTTCAGCTCTAGATAGGATGGGCTATAATAGATCCTACCCTCTGAAATGAACCATCCTTTTTTTATCTATCATTGGATGCACTTCTATGAGTTGGGATGTGAACACTGGTTGATCCTTTTTGTACAGTTGCCCTTTTTGGTCTACATAGTGTGCACATGAATTATGTGTACCATACAATGATAATATCATTCTGTTTGACGTGTCCCTTAGACTCATGAATGATTGCACACTTGTGGTAGTGGATGCAAAATCATTTGCAAACCTACAGTCTTTTCAACATTTGGTGATACCTGGATACTTTGACCAAATTCACACAGGAATTTGTTGTTCAGAGAATCAATTTTAAGCTTTGCAGGTGCTTGTGCATCTCTATGCAAATTTTGACTCTGTCGTTATTTTATTGGTGCTTTTAATGGTAATGCATGAACATTTGATTGCACCAAAAGTGATGAGCTAGATGCACTTACATCAAGATTCACATTTCCAGTTTGCTCCATGCTTTGCTTAGCAATTGATGTGTCCTTGTTGTCTGCATTTCTTGGACAATATTCATGAAAATGTCCACTTTTTCTTTCACAATCTGAGAAATACCGCATGACTGGTGGTATTTCATTTGGTATGTCAAGCTCTAGCCAAGAAGTTTCAGCTTTTTACTCGCTAAGTTGTCGACATCTTTTAAAAAACTGAGCATCAAGTTGTGGACTGCTCCATGTTGACCTTTGTATTGTCTTTGACTCGGTTCTCGAATTAGATTGGCTTCAATTGGCTGATCTGTTGGATCTTCCATTACTGGCTCTCGACTATAGATTTGACCAATGTAATCCATGTACAACAATCCTAATTGCATATGTACTAAATGGATGCTTTGCTGGCTTGTACATGTTTCTAGATAAACACTTGGATCCATCTTTTGCACTTATATGTGCACCTCATCTTTGAGCTTGCAATACCTGGATCTAGTGAAATTTGTGAACATCTGGGAGTTCTCTGAATGTGCCTTGGCTTTACTCTGATCAATAGGATCATGGATCCTATGCTGCTTTTCCTAGTCATAAGATACCTATGGCCTTCCAAAAATATATATAAAACTTTATCTCCAATGTAGCCATAGAGGTGTAAAATTTGGTCCATTGCACTTGTGCATGTGTTGCTACTACTACAGGTTATCTTTGGTTCTCCTGCATTTCAACTCTTGGCTCAACTTGACTCCATGTTGTCTAGGTCTCAAAGAAACATCTCTTAGCAGATCCTAGTGTCGATTAACAAAATTTGTAAGGTCTCTGACCCAACCCAAAAAGAGCACCATTGTACCATGAAATGAACATAATGGAAAAAGTTACTATTTTTAGCAGTTTTCCGAATTCAGTCATACTGCCATGATGTTTAGAATGTTTTAAAGCTTCAAAATGTGAATTAAAATAATTTTTGTAAAAAATTTCCAAAAATAAAAAGTTTTTGATCACCTGGCCCGTCCAGTTTTGACCGTCTCGAAAAGCACCCGTACCCCAAATTTGAAAAAAAAAAGCATTTTCGAACCCCGGGGGCTGCTAAATCTGGCAGGTACTTGGACCAGTATGCCTTAGTAAGAGCTTAGTATAGCAATTTTCGGCATCAAATTCCGACTCGTATGACCCATTTTAGTCTAAAACCAAATTTTCCAAAAATTATCCGGGGAGGCACCGGGGCTCGAGGCTGTGTGGGAGCAGGTTCCAGGCCACTCTGAGCCAGCTTTAGCAGCTAGGGGGCGCCCTCTTGCCTTGTGGGAGTTTAAGGAGAATTTCCATGCGAGAGAGTGGGTGTGAGAGCCAGTTAAACTAACCAACTGAACACTTGGTGGGTAGGCAACTAGACTTGCCAATGCATTAACTGAGTGCTCACTCAAATGCTGATAGCAACCCAGATCAATTTTTGGCCTTGAGGAGACTATTTAAGGGTGTGCTCACACACACACACACACACACACACATGCTCACACACACACCTAGTACACACACACACACACACACCTACATACACCTTGGGGAGGTGCTGCCGGTACACACACAGTTTTTGAAGGAGAAGCAAGGAGGGAGGGGCTGCCGAAATTCTCATCTTGAGAATTCATTTGGATAAGAAAATCAAGAGGAATTCTCAGCCCCTAATCAAGGTAATCATGGTTTAATTCCTGCTCTTCTTAATTCTCTTCATTGTTCTCCAAATTCCTCATCTACTATGCTTAATCTTAGCTATAATTCCCAATAGCTGCTCTCTAAATCTCCATAGCTATACTCCATTGCATAATCATCATTCAATTAGATAATTTATGCAGCCATTTATCACTCTTAATCAATTATTAATACATGATTAGGAGAGATTTTCTCTCTCTAGGCAGCATAGTTAATTAATTGTCAGCCGGTAACAATGTATATTTGATGAAATTCATTATTTTACCACTCAATAGTGTTGTAATTAAACTAGATTCAATTTTCCCACACATTAGGATGTGATTAAGGTAAAATTAATCCTTCATTAGGCCACTAAGAAGAAAATTTCCTAACACCTATGCATGCGGTAACTCTGCATGTTTCTTATTGCACTAGTAAAGTGATTGAGCTTGTCTAATTCATCTCTCTTGTAAATTAAGTAGTAAAATTCTGAAATTACTTAATCATCTAAGCCAAGTAATTAACTCTGGAGCCGGTTCCCATAGGATAAGTAAAGTATTACCCATAAAATTGCTAGGTATCGAAGGAAAAATCTAGGCCCTTGCATAAGAACGACCCTTCAATGATTCTAATCTGCCATTTGGTTTGTTATGATGCTCTCGGACCTTAGCTCTTTTTCTTCAAGTTTATCATTGAAAGTAGTGAGTATAAAATGGCCCCAGTTAAGAGAACTCGCTTTGGTGGTGCCCACGACCGCGAGGCAGGAACGAGCAATGTGAATGGAAAGGGAAAAGCTCCCATGGACAAACAAGCACCGGCCATCTCACGAGCCATTGACGAAGAAATGGAAGAGGTAGGTCACAATTTTATTCAATTGTTTAATTAACATTGCACACGTTTAGCTAGGAAAGAACATATCCCCAAACATGTTGGAGAAATCCGACGAAAATCTCGGCATTTGAATTCATTGTACATTTAAGTCTAAGGTAGGAAAGAAATGATTGATGGATATACTGTTTGAAATAGGAAAGTATTTCTGCTAGGGAAAATTTAGCTCGACATGTTCATTCTATTTCCAATGTTGAATTAGTCCTGATCCCCCTACTGATCACAGGGGGTAGAGTTCTTTGTCACGACTTTCTTTCTATGCGGTGGATACCCACGACTTGATTTCTATGCGGTGTACATACCTAGTTGTATGGGCAGCTAGGCGACAACGGGAGGAGTAAACTCTCGCTGGAGGGGGGATGTTGTACCTCCAGAACATTGGAATTTTAATAAATAAGTTTGAGTAGAATTTTTACTAGAATACTGTCTTGGTGCCGCTTTGCAATACTGATTGAAGGGTTGTCTTAACGAACATTGTGATTCGGAATCTAATCAAGGAATGTTTATGTTGAACAATCATTGTGGTAGTAATTTAAACACGCAAGGAAGTGTGAGTGTGGGGGTGGAAAGTGGGGGCTTGGCTCAGGTTGCCAATGCCTATGAAAAGGGTGGTCCCGATTGGTCGGGAACTCTCTGTCCCCATAGTGTTTAAATCGATAGTAGTCATACTCATTGCCCCTAGAGTGGCGAAGTCTCAAGTGTACGTGCCTCTGAAACATGGGTAAAAAGGCACTCGAGGTTTGTCTCCTCTTGGAAGGTGGGTCTTAGGATCGCTAGATAGGTTAAGTACGCTTCCCCTGCGAGGTGGAGCTAGATCTCATTGCTAGTAGGCTCGAACTTGACTCACTTTGTGATGAGAGATCGTCAGCTAGTTGTACCCTGAACCACTTTGTTTGCTTCCGCTATAGATCTAGTGGCCACCAGGTTCACCATCAGATCCGCCGTTCGATACGGTGGGTTGGGGACCTCACACTTGGCATCAGAGCCTAGGTTAGGCTGAGAAATAAAGTTGTATTGTTTGAATATTTAAAAGGATATAGGTAGTTGATCCGATTTCCTTGCATTGGTGTTGCAGGAAGACCCCATGCTAGAATATCGGAAGTTCCAAGTGTTTGAGCTTATTTATGAGCAAGCTCGACGATACCCAGTTTACCAATTCACGCGAGATGTCATGGAGATACTGATGAAGGCTCATATGCCACACTCCACTCACATCGATAGAGGATGGGGAATTGATTGGACACTTGCAGGAGGGGTTTACTACATCAATGCTTGGAAGCTAGGATGACTGGCTACTACCGATTTGAAGAAGATACGTTGGGGAGAAGAGTTGAGGGTGGTGGAGTTATTCTACTTGCTACCTACCCGATTGGACCTGACTGTCTCAGGCGACACCAATCAAACCATCAACGGTTGGCTCTTGTAAAAGGTCACCAATGTAATCCCAGCAAACAGAGTCAGAAATTTTGGAGTACCAAAAGAAGAATCCCGGCTTGATATCTTAGTTTATTATCCACTCAAGGATGAGTATAGAAACTACCTCACGAACAAAGTAGTGCATCATGTGAACACAATCTCCTAGGCGTATCTTATACACAATCCAAAAATCCATGTAATAAATTGATCATCAGTTATCCTTAACCTTGAGGTTTCGATTGTAATAAATTTTCATTAATAAAGTACTTTTTGTCTCTGAATCTCTGTCTCTTGATAAAGTGGGATCTTGAATTTTATTTAAAGTCTCGTGTCTATTTTGAAATCCAAGTAATGGTATCAAGAATCTCGTATAACCCATGTAGGCACCGACTGTTGCTCTATACTTGGCAGCGTAAGAGAAGAAGCTCCTCCTTAAGCAGGCCCAGCCTCCACTCTTTAAGGGCGAGGGGGAAAATGTGGAGAGAGATGCGGAAGTGTGCATGGAAGCCATGGACGATTACTTTGAAGCTGCGGGAACCCAACTCGTGAATCAGACTATGCTTGCGATGTTCCGCTTGTCTGGCGATGCCAAGATATGGTGGAAGCAACATTGCAAGGACTTGGATATTAAGGGATCTTCCCAATCCTGGGAAGACATCAAAGCTGCAATAATAGGACGTGATTTACCACCTGCCTATAAAACCTTGAGAATGAATGAATTCTTTTCGCTTCGGCAGTTGACTTCATCTGTCAAAGAGTATTATGCAAATTTTTTCACTCCTCGGAGATATGCTCCTAAGATGACCTTGGAACAATAGGTGGCGAGGTTCTGCCAAGGGCTAATCAACCCTTTGAATACTCGGTTGGAAGCTCGCAGGCCGACAACACTACAGGATGCCTTGTTGAGGGCCAAACCTCTAGCTCTTGAAGTACAAAAGGTTAATCAGAATAGGAGGAATCATTGGGCAAAAAGGGCAAGGACGACTTCTTGGAATAACAGACCAGCCAATCAAGCATATGACCAATGTCCTATTGTGGCTACCACCACAACCATGGAGTTCCCAGATGTTCGATGCTATGGTTGCAGCGAATATGGACATTATAGATCCAAGTGCCCCAAAAAAACTGAGGCAACCAACACCAATGCCATACCCTTGAATACCCATGGTCGTGGCCAAGCTAATGGAAGAGGAGGACGAGGAAGGATGAACAGAGGGCGAGGGTGTGGAGCCACCGCCAGAGTGAATGCCGCAGTGGTACAACCAACTGTGGGTGATGAAGCAGTGGAGAGAGCAACCTTGCATGTTGCAATTGACAACCCCAATGGTTGCGAGCAATACGCAGTCATTCATACACCAGGATCTCTCAGAGGTGAACAAGTTAACTTCCTTATAGATTGTGGTAGTGAGGCGATCTGGGGCGGGGAACAAGAAGAGTGGCCTCCAAGCACTCTTCTAGGCTCCCATGCTGCTCAATTGGGTTGGGGTTGGAAAAAACAACAAACACACACAAACCAAAACAACAAACCCCCAGCCAAATCCCAACTACACAAGGGGCACCACCTAGTTTAAGAGGGAACTAGGACGTAAAAGAGGAGAATCATTAGAGCAACCCACAAACAAGCAAGGAATTTACACTAACCCTAACACCAATGGAACACTCTCACACACTAAAACACGAGAGAGAGAGAGAGAGAGAGAGAGAGAGAGAGATAGTGCTCGGGCTGCTTTGAAACGTATCGGCAATGATCAAGCAAACACAACTATATATTTAAGAAACAGAGAGAAAGCGGGAGGGGGTGCTTGTTGCATTAATACCTTCTTACAAATCTGTCATGACAAATCAAAGTGAGATTAGTATTTGTTCAACATAGATTGCGTAAATTTCACCACAACACATCACAAGAAAAGCCACCCCAATCACTGTCTTAAGGCCAGGGGATTCCTCTCCACCCTGTCACCCTCTTACAGTATGTGGGATTTATGGCTAGATTGATGACAACACCAGAGACAAGCTATCAAGAACTTAACAAAAAACACCAAGACACTTACGCATCATTGTTGTCCATTACTTCACGTTGGAAGGGAGACAAAGTATCCAAGCTTAGTCCAAATCCACCCTCCTTGATTCAGCAAATGTTGGGCTTAAACTAGTAGGAGAAATGATAGATTTCCTACTCTCAATTGAATGATCACTCTCTCTCTTACAATGGCATAGAGTTCCCTTGCTAATCCCCTATTACAACACATGCACATGCATAAGACAATGAGCTTCCACTCAAGAGCTCCTTCTAGAGAGGTTGAGCTTGGCTTCTCAAGCTATAGCATAGTGCTCTTGCTTATGGCTCCCCCTTGTTGTGCTAGCTACACCCTCCTTTTATAGCAATTTTGAAGGCTAGGGTTACTCCTCTAACCATGGTTGGGTTAGATTTTCAGCAATTTATCTAATCTCTTTTGCTTGGAATTATCAAGAAGTTGGTGGGGAAAGAGAGAGGAGAGAAATGGAGGTGATAGGACTTTTCATAGTGGGTTAGTGTTAGTAGAGTTAGTATTAATTTACAAATGGAATTGGATATTTACAATGGGAGTATCCATGTAGGATACAAATAAGGAAGAAAAACTCTTAAGAGGTAAGAAAAGGTGGATTTCTTACAAGGTTGATGCTCCAAGTGTCTTGAGTACGGCCAATTTTGACGCTTGTTGACGGTCCACTAGCTTTGACGGTACATTTTTTCTCCACTCTTGACCTTCCTTGAGAGACAAGGTAATTGAAGCTGAGTAATCAACCACCATGATGCTGTCTTTTAAGAGAAGAGGCTGAATTTTGTGGTTTTTTTGATAGATATGGGTAATTTGGAGGAGGAAAAATGAGACTAGGTGGTCAATTTTGGAATGGAATTGTGTGTGGGAGGTATGAGTTCACCATGGTTTCTCTTATTCTTCAAGGTTGAGGAGAAGGTGAGTAGGGTGCAGAGAGGAGTGGTGAGAGAGGTGGGGATGATGAGTGGAGAAGTGTGTGTGAAAGTGGAAAATGATAAAGTGGAAGAGAGAGTGTGGCTGCATAGCATGAGAAAACTGGGGTCCACTAATAAAATCATAGCTCACAGCTCGTAGCTCAAAAAAATATGAAAAAATTTGAGGCAAAAGTTCATCCCACGAGCTACAACTTTTGTTTGTATTACCTTTTCAAATTCGGAGAGCAAGTGAACTTTAAAAATTCAGCAAAACCGACCGTTTTTTTCCACTGCACAAGGTCCTTGTGGGGTCCTTCTTTGGATGATTCTTTTGAATACCTCCAAGAGTGAGCCCTCCATAGTACATGTATGCATGCCACCTACCCTTGACCTTATTTGGTAGGTCTATAATTGAAGATATTGTTGAGATCATGATATAAGTGAATAGTACAACTAAGAAAATCAAATATTGAGGGGTCTAAAAAATATGTACATGTCAAATATAAATAATATAAGTGGAAAAAATATAAAGGGGTCAAAAGAAATCTCTCTCATTATGAGGCTACCATAAAAAGATAAATATTTTTGGTGTTCTAATTTTTTAGAAAGAAAACAAAATAGATGTAGGAAGGGAAAAATCACAATAGTGAAAAAATATACACATAAATAAAACTAGTTTTTTTGGATTTTTGTTGGGGTGGAGTTACACCAAATATAAGGGAAGATTACATGAAAATATTTCTATATGGAATAAAGAGTATGAAAAATGGTAAGAAAAATTGTGATAATGGTGAGGCAATGTACAGAGCATAAATAACACACACCTAGGTAGAAATATTTAAATAAATACCAAAATAATTATGAAAAAATCTTTTATTTAGGCCCTATATACAAAGAAATATTTACATACGCATGGGCCATAATATACTTATTTTTATTTTTTATTTTTTATTTTAGCTCAACTAGCCCAATGACTAGCTAATTGAGGGTTTTTTTATTTCAGTAAGGAGATATGGGAAAAGTCCCGTAACTCACACGCACCTATATACAGTGAAAGGGTGAGGGTAACCACAGTGTTTGAGTGATTTGATAGGGGGGGATAACTCACTATGGCAATCACAGAGAGCCGAAAAACGGCTATCAGTAGTACTCTTTCATTTCTTTCACCCAGATGCATGAGGAAGCTAAAGCTAGATAAGTATCCAACAAGCAAGCTAGTTGTAGAGTTAGCAAACGGCAAGGAAGTAGTATCTCAACATTTTGCAGGAAAAATTGACTTTAATTTAGGGGGACACCCAAATTCTGCCCAATTTTGAACCCTACCCTTAGGATTCTTTGATGGGATACTAGGGATGGACTGGTTAAAGCAAAACAAGGCCCACATCCATTGTGCACAAGGGAACTTTACCTTTACAGATAACTTGGGTAATGAAGCCTTAATCCATGGGGAAAATGGGAGACCTAGGGATACTCTAGTTAAGGCCAGCAGACTCTTGAAGGGACTAAGAAAGGGGCAACAAATTTATGCGGTAAAGCTCAACAAGGTGGACCGATCAGATACCCCACTTCTACCAAACTGGTTGAGGGAGTATGATGATGTATTCCCTGAAGACCTTACAAATCTTCCGCCACATAGAGAGGTCGATCATGAGATTGAGACTATCCTTGGATGTGAACCTATCTCAAAAAGACCTTATAAAATGTCACTTCCAGAGGCCATCGAACTCATGGAACAACTTAGGAAACTCATTGTTTGAGCAAGGATTCATTCGACCCAGTACTTCTCCTTGGGGTGCACTAGTTCTTTTTCAGAAGAAGAAGGATGGAACCTTAAGGCTATGCATAGATTACCGTGGACTGAACCAGGTAACTGTCAAGAACAAGTATCCAATTCTAAGGATTGACGAACTCTTGGACAGACTCCATGGCGCCAGAAATGTTTACAAATATTGATTTAAGATTAGGATATTACCAAATCAGGATCAAGGAATCAGATATTCCAAAGACGGCTTTCAACACTAGGTATGGACACTACGAATTCACAGTAATGTCTTTTGGTCTAACAAATGCTCCTGCAAGCTTCAATCGACTTATGCAGGATATTTTCAGACCTTACCTGGATGATTTTGTCTTGGTTTTCTTTGATGACATTCTGATCTATTATAAGAACGAGGCAGATCACGGAGAACATGTTCGCAAAGTACTTGATCTTCTTCGGGAACACCAACTTTACGCTAAAGAGAGCAAGTGCACCTTTTGCTCACCAAAGGTCAATTATCTTGGATTTGTCATATCGGCTGAAGGAATTTCAGTAGACCCAGACAAAGTCAAGGACATCGTTGATTGGCCTCAGCCATCCACCATCAGTGAAGTAAGAGGATTTCTTGGGATAACGAGATGGTACATGATTTTTGTCAAGGATTATGTACGTATTGCTACACCTTTGACGGAACTCCTAAAGAAAGGAATGAGAATCGAATGGAAGACGAGCGCGAGTCTAGTTTTGCTAAGCTAAAAGAATTCTTGGTCTCTGTTCCTATTTTAAAGCTTCCAGACTTCAGTAAAGAATTTGAAGTAGCGACGGAAGCTAGCAAATTTGCTTTAGGCGGAGTTCTTACTCAAGAAGGAAGACCAGTGGCGTATACTTCACGAAAGCTGAGGGATCATGAGAAGAATTATCCTACTCATGATCTGGAACTTTTAGCAGTTATACATGCGCTGAAGTTATGGAGACATTATCTTCGTGGGCGCAAGTTTCAGCTAGTGACAGACCACAAGAGCTTAAAATGGATTTTTACTCAACCTATTCTCAATATGCGACAACGGCGATGGATAGAGCTATTACAGGAATATCACCTTGACATAAAGTATAGACTAGGGAAGGAAAATGCAGTTGCAGATGGTCTAAACCAAAAATCCTTTCTCGGAGCTATCCCTATTCCAAATAACCCTATCTGGGATAGAATCAAAGAAGCATCCTTGGTAGATCCAGAGTACCAACGTATAGTATCATTAGTTCAACAGAATAAGATGCCTAAAGCTAAATATTACTCTCTTATGGGAGGATGTCTTTACTACAAACATAAACTCTGTGTACCCAGAGACCCAGCTCTAAAGAAGGCTATTCTGTATGAAGCACATGATAGCCCTACATCTGGACATCCAGGATATGCTAAGACTCTTCATGCTGTCAGAAGGAGTTATTTCTGGTTTGGAATGAAAGGAGACACATACCCTAGATGAAATGGGAATGCATTAGTATGGATTTCGTTACAGGATTACCTTCTACAGGAGGTTATGATTCTGTTTTCGTGGTTGTTGATATGCTCACAAAAGTGGCTCATCTAATACCCGTAAAGACAACCTTTACTGCTTCAGATATTAGCCGGGTATTCATCAAGGAGATTTTTAGGTTACATGGTCTACCCAAGCGCATCATCGATGATAGAGATGCCAAGTTTACATCAAAATTTTGGACTTATCTTTTCCAATCTATTGGGTCACAATTAGCCTTCAGTACAGCGTATCATCCGCAAACGGATGGACAAACTGAAAGGGTTAATCAAGTCATTGAGGACATTCTACGAGCCTATTGTTCGCAAGAACCAAAAAAGTGGTTACAATATCTACCTTTGGTGGAGTATGCTTATAATTCTTCCGAAAACAGAAGCATTGGAATTTCACCCTTCAAAGCTCTTTATGGACAGGACTATTTAGCACCATTGAACTTCTCGGATCCAACCATCGGGGTAGAAGCCTCTAGGAAGATGCTAGAAGATATGGAAGCTCAGACTAGAGCTATTCGCTAAGACATTCAGGCCGCTCAGGATAGACAGAAGCACTATGCAGATAAGAACCGTTCGGAAAGAACTTTCACTAGGCAGATATAAGAAGCTAAGCCCAAGGTATTGTGGACCATTCGAGATCGTTAAGGTTGTAAGTGATCAGGCCTAGAAGCTAAAGTTACCTGCAAACTTGAAGGTTCATGATGTATTCCACGTCAGCTTACTCAAACCCTATATTCCTAATCTTGATCAATTCTTAAACTCAGATCAGATAGTCATGCCAGCACAAGGAGTTCTCGAGCTCCAACCTCACTATGTACTTGAAACAAGGGAAAGGAAGTTACGCAACAGAACTATCACGGAGCATCTAGTAAAGTGGAAGGATTACCCTGAAGAAGATGCAACTTGGGAGGACGAACCAACGCTCTTAAAAGATTACCCAAACACATTCTTGAGATAAGCACATCTCAAATTTTTCACGTTGGGGAGGTTGTAAGGTCTCTGACCCGACCCAAAAAGAGCACCATTGTACCATGAAATGAACCTAATGGAAAAAGATACTATTTTTAGTAGTTTTTCGAATTCTGTCAGTGCCATGATGTTTAGAATTTTTTAAAGCTTCAAAATGTGAATTAAAATAATTTTTGTTAAAAAAATCCAAAAATAGAAAGTTTTTGATCACCCGACCCGTCCAGTTTTGACCGTCTCAAAAAACTGCACCCGTACCCCAAATTTGAACAAAAAATGCATTTTCGGACCCCGAGGGTTGCTAAATATGGCACGTACTCGGACCAATACGCCTTAGTTAGAGCTTGGTATAACAATTTTCGACATCAAATTCCGACTCGTATGACCCGTTTTAGCCTAAAACCAAATTTTCCAAAAATTGTCCGGGGAGGCACCGGGGCTCGAGGCTGTGTGGGAGCAGGTTCCAGGCCACTCTGAGCCAGCTTTAGCAGCTAGGGGCCGCCCTCTTGCCTTGTGGTAGTTGTAGGAGAGTTTCCATGCTAGAGAGTGGGTGTGAGAGCCAGTTAAACTGACCAACTAGACACTTGGTGGGTAGGCAACTAGACTTGCTAATGCATTAACTGAGTGCTCACTCATATGCTGATAGCAACCCAGATCAATTTTCAGCCTTGAGGAGACTATTTAAGGGTGTGCTCACACACACACACCCCTACACACACACCTTGGGGAGGTGTTGCCGGTACACACACAGTTTTTGAAGGAGAAGCAAGGAGGGAGGTGCTGCCGAAATTCTCGTCTTGAGAATTCATTTGGATCAGAAAATCAAGAGGATTCTCAACCCCTAATCACGGTAATCATGGTTTAATTCCTGCTCTTCTTAATTCTCTTCATTATTCTCCAAATTCCTCGTCTACTATGCTTAATCTTAGCTATAATTCCCAATAGCTGCTCTCTAAATCTCCATAGCTAAACTCCATTGCATAATCATCATTCAATTAGCTAATTTATGCAGCCATTCATCACTCTTAATCAATGATTAGTACATGATTAAGAGAGATATTCTCTCTCTAGGCAGCATAGTTAATTAATTGTCAGCCTACCACTCAATAGTGTTGTAATTAAATTAGATTCAATTTTCCCACACATTAGGATGTGATTAAGGTAAAATTAATCCTTCATTAGGCCACTAAGAAGAAAATTTCCTAACACGTATGCATGCGGTAACTCTGCATCTTTCTTATTGCACTAGTAAAGTGATTGAGCTTGTCTAATTCATCTCTCTTGTAAATTAAGTAGTAAAATTCTGAAATTCCTTTATCATCTAAGCCAAATACTTAACTTTAGAGCCGGTTCCCATAGGATAAGTAAAGTATTACCCATAAAATTGCTAGGTCTCGAAGGAAAAATCTAGGCCCTTGCATAAGAACGACCCTTCAATGATTCTAATCTGCCATTTGGTTTGTTATGATGCTCTCGGACCTTAGCTCTTTTTCTTCAAGTTTATCATTTAAAGTAGTGAGTATAAAATGGCCCCAGTTAAGAGAACTCGCTTCGGTGGTTCCCACGACCGCGAGGTGGGAACGAGCAATGTGAATGGAAAGGGAAAAGCTCCCATGGACGAACAAGCACCGACCATCTCACGAGCCATTGACGAACAAATGAAAGAGGTAGGTCACAATTTTACTCAGTTGTTTAATTAACATTGCACACGTTTAGCTAGGAAAGAACATATCCCCAAACATGTTGGAGAAATCCGACCGAAATCTCGGCATTTGAATTCATTGTACATTTAAGTCTAAGGTAGGAAAGAAATGATTGATGGATATACTGTTTGCAATAGGAAAGAATTTCTGCTAGGGAAAATTTAGCTCGACATGTTCATTCTATTTCCAATGTTGAATTAGTCCTGATCCCCCTACTGATCACAGGGGGCAGAGTTCCTCGTTGAGGGCTCTTGAATCCACGACTTACTTTCTATGCGGTGGATACCCACGACTTGCTTTCTATGCGGTGGGAACCCACGTCTTGCTTTCTATGCGGTGGGAATGTCCATGTTGTGCTTTCTATGCGGTGTACATACCTAGTTGTATGGGCAGCTAGGCGACAAAGGGAGGAGTAAACTCTCGCTGGAGGGGGGATGCTGTACCTCCAAAACATTGGAATTTTAATGAATAAGTTTGAGTAGAATTTTTACTAGAATACTGTCTTGGTGCCGCTTTGCAATACTGATTGAAGGGTTGTCTTAACGAACATTGTGATTCGAAATCTAATCAAGGAATGTTTATGTTGAACAATCATTGTGGTAGTAATTTAAACACGCAAGGAAGTGTGAGTGTGGGGGTGGAAAGTGGGGGCTTGGCTCAGGTTGCCAATGCCTATGAGAAGGGTGGTCCCGATTGGTCGGGAACTCTCTGTCCCCATAGTGTTTAAATCGATACTAGTCATACTCATTGCCCCTAGAGTGGCGAAGTCTCAAGTGTACGTGCCTCTGAAACATGGGTAAAAAGGCACTCGAGGTTTGTCTCTTCTTGGAAGGTGGGTCTTAGGATCGCTAGATAGGTTAAGTACGCTTCCCCTGCGAGGTGGAGCTAGATCTCATTGCTAGTAGGCTCGAACTTGACTCACTTTGTGATGAGAGATCGTCAGCTAGTTGTACCCTGAACCACTTTGTTTGCTTCCGCTATAGATCTAGTGGCCACCAGGTTCACCATCAGATCCATCGTTCGATACGGTGGGGTGGGGACCTCACAGAATTACTCCTACTTGAGTTTGATAAGACTGCTTTTGCCAAAGTACTTTTGGCAATTGATTGCTCTTAGACTCACAAGATTTAATGAACTCTAGCTCAAAAGTATTAGAGTTGATTGAAACCCTTGAAATGATGAAAATTTGGGCCTTGACTTACCTAACCTGCAATCCAATGTGATTTGTGCCCTGGTTCGTCTGACTGAGTGGAATAGGAAGACACTACAGATGTTGAGTCGGAATAAGTGTCTTGGACTTCTTCAAAGATAGTGCCCAATTGATCACCTTGATTCACACCCTCTTTGGTGGATACCGTACTAGCGGTCTCTCCAAGTATGCCTTGATTTTCTATTGTACGACAAGATCTAAGGTTCATATAAACTTGTTAAGCCCTAGATAGAGTAATTACCGATGGATTGTATTGTTATCCGATTTTCCACTTGACTTGAATTCAGCCCCTGTCAAGCTCCCTTCAGCTTCTGTCAAGCTCCCAATTCTTTGCCTCTAACCTGGTTCTTCAATCTGAGTCAAGTGAGTCAGCAAATGACATTTCCAAATTATATCCTTGCAAAGAGTAAAAAGACTAATCTGCAACCTAGAAACTGAGTTAACAGGTATTAATTTGGGTCCGATGGAACCCAAACTTGACCAATGACCTTGTATTATGTTGTTCTAACATTGTACGAGCTCAAAAGTACAAAATCTTATCTCTGGGGCTCAAAACTAAATAATCTGATTATTTACTTTTCTCAATTTCTACACTTTTTAGGCTTGTTTTGCCATATAGACAACTTGTTGTAGTCACTGAGTTTGAACAAGATTTGTCCAAGTTATCAATTGTTTAGTGTCGACAGACTCAGTTTTTGAGAATCTAGCTTAAGTCTCACTTTTGTGATCCAAATTTGATATGAGTAATCTACTTCATATGCTCGACCTTGTGGTATACTCAATTGCACAAAACATCTCAAATCTGGGGCATATGTAAATAATTGCGATTATTTACTTCTAGGACTTTTTAGCAAAAATAAATAAATCAAGATGATGATGATACAAACAAGTAAAGCAACTCAACTTAAGCTCCCTTGCAAAGTTTCACCAAGTTTGGATAAACCCTGCTCAATTTGTCAACAGTTTAGTGTCCACAGATTGTCTTTACAAAACTGGCCACAATTTTCACTTTACAGATCTAAATTTCACTAAATTTAATATGAGTGTTCAATACAGCATGATAGAACTTGTGGTATGCTTGGTTAGCCAAAAATGTTTGAATATAGGACAAAAGTAAATAATTACAATTATTTACATCTGTAAAATTTTAGCATATTTTTGATCATCTGAGTATACACACATGTTCTACACTTTAAACTAAGCCTCTGAATTAAGTTTTACCAAATTTGAACAAGATTTATTAAGTCAAACTCAATTTCTTGACAAGTAATACAGATGTCAAATTTTATCAAGTTTTTGGTCTGTTTTGCGATCCAAACTCTATGAGCCTTCACAAAAGATGTTTGTAATCATGCATAGTCTTTGGTATCAATTTTGAGCTAAAAGTAAATAATCACTTACTTACTTTTGGCCTAAAATGAACACTTTTTGCAACTTTTTCAATGGTCAATCTTTCTGTGACATGTTTTAAGCCTCTGAGCCAAGTTTCACAAAATTTGAACAAGATTTATCAAGTCAAACTCAAATTCTCGACAATTAGTACACAGATTCTAAAATTTTCCAAGTTTTTTGTCTGTTTTGTGATCCAAATTCTATGAGCCTTCACAAAAGATGTTTGTAATCATGCATAGAGTCTCTGAATCAATCTTTATCAATTTTGAGCTGAAAGTGAATAAATGAGATTATTTACTTTTGACCTAAAATGAACAGTTTTTGCAAGTTTTCGATAGTCAATCTTTTTGTGACATGTTTTAAGCCTCTGGGTCAAGTTTCACAAAATTTGAACAAGATTTTTCAAGTCAAACTCAATTTCTCAACAATCAGTACAAATTTCAGTTTTTTCCAAGTTTTTGGTTTGTTTTGTGATCCAAACTCTATGAGCCATCACAAAAGATGTTTGTAATCATGCATAGAGTCTCTGATATCAATCTTGGTCAATTTTGAGCTAAAAGTAAATAATTATAATTATTTACTTTTGGCCTAAAATGAACAATTTTTGCAATACTCAAGTCTTTTTGAGACATGTTTTAAGCCTCAGAGTCAAGTCGAAACTTAATTTGGCCTAAATTCTCCAAAAGATATAAATAATCCGACTTTTTGTAAACTCTTAATAATTTACCTCAAATGCATCCTTATGCTTACCCACTACTTCATATAACTTTTATAAGCATAATCTCCAGCCGGTTTCAGTAGTTGACAGTCTTTTGATGTTGTTTCAAACCGTAGACCTGAAATTCTACAACTTCACACAAACAACTCACAGATGATTCCTTTGGAGTGACCAATGAACCTTGGCAATGGCACTAAATGTGGATGGGTTTCTACCCTCACTCTTATCTTATTGTAGAAGCGAGAACCACGAACATAGTTGTCAATCCATGGGACAAAGCTGATTCAACTAGTGCATGGAGGCTACAAGAGGGTGTGAACTTGGGGGATTCACCACAAAAAACTTGTCGCACCACATAAGTGCAGGGGAGGGGGGTTTCTTTACAAGTTACATAAGCATATAAATTACGTGTAGGCCCCCAATAATTTATCTCCTTAGCTGACCCAGGTTGATCACTTGTAGGGAGGGGGGGGGGGGGGGGGGGGGAGGGACTCAGGTTGATCACTTCTAATGATTGGTCATCGGTGTGCACTAGAACTCAACTGAATTTTGGAGAAGTTTTTTTATCAAGTCACGCATCAAATTTTGCATCAAGCCGGTCATAGATAGGGTGGAGCAGGTCAAATATTTACACCAGCTTTGGATGGGTCATAATTGGACAACTAGCCAGAGTGCAGGCTGATTGAGCACATAGTTTGAAAGTCAAACAAAGACACATTAAGGGTACATCTAGTTATCAACAGAAGTGGTTCCTTAATACAGTCACTATGCCACACATTCTTTGACTTAGTTAGAACATGTGAGACCTAAAATTTATATGTAAGATAGGGGTATGATAATTTTCTTCATTGATTGTCATATAAGCGTAGAAAGGGGGTTCATATTTCCTAATACGAGTCAAATATAGGGATTTTATCAAAATTGTCCGCTCGTAGGTGACGTCCCATTTTGTATATAGAGTGAATCCCCCGAGGGGTGTGGATCTCTTGGAAAACAATAGACAACTGCATCTAACACAAGCTATACTCAAATGACCTAAGTCATCAAAAGCTAGTCACTAATCAAAAAGCAAAACATGACCGTTACAGCATCAAACGATATCCGAATGTTACAAAACTTCTAGGACAAGTATAGAAGAACTAAGAACACATGTTTATGGTCTCAAATCCCACTTTTGATGAAGTGCAAAAAACACGATTATTAACAATATTGAGATTTTGACTTAGTCATTTTTGACCCCGAATGCATCCAAATGCTTAGCAATGATGCCCCAATACCTCGCCTATGCTTAGTTTGTGATTTCATAGCTTAAATTCCTACTTATGATGAAATGAGTTTGCGGGTCGCAACGACGCCAAAAGATACAATTTACTGTGATATGTTTACGTCGATGTGTAAAGCCCTTACTTGTGGTTGCAATGAAACAGATAGACCTGCAATGTGACAAGCGACAAGGGAGAAGGAAGCATGAGAAGGAGAGAAGTGAGTTTTGTTATCTCACGCTGTGTATTTCTTACACGTCACTTGACCAATGAACCTCATCATCTGCTTCACTATTTTTGGAGGTGAAACCTTTAGGATTTCCTCCACTGTTCTTGGATCAACTAGTATTCCCACTTTACTGATGATATGTCCCAATAAAATTCCCCTTTTTCACAGCAAAGGTACATTTTGCAAGGTTTAATGACAATCTTGATTCTCTGCATTTTTAAAATCACAATATCAAATGCTTCAAGTGATCCTACTTTTCAATGAAACAGACCTTCATGAAGGTAGTCAAGTAAGGACTAGACACCTTCATGACCCACTTCTAAAAAGTAGGTGGTACACTCTTCAGCCCAAAGTTCATGACTATGGAAGCATACACTCCCCATTCAATTACAAAGGCCATTTATTTTACTATCCATTAGAGCATTTTGATCTAATTATATCCACTAAAACCATCCAAAAAACTATATATCTCCTCACTAGCTATTGCATCCAACATTGTGTCATAGCATATATGGTAAAGGGAAGGAATCAATAATTGAGACATCATTTGATTTCCTGTAGTCTACACACCCCTTAATTTCTCCATTCTTCTTTGCAACAACCACATTTGGTGATATCCAGACTACTTTTTCCACTAGGTAAATAAAACCAACTTCCAACAATTATCAATCTCTTCTTTCACTTGTTTGGCATAATTGGGGTCCATCTTGTACCTATGCTACTTCACTAGTAGTGCATCTATTTTCAAATTTATGATATGTTGGAGTATAGCTAGGTATGGTTATTTTATGTCAGTATATGACCAAGAAAACAAATCCTTGAATTCTAATGACAAATCTTTCAATGCACTTTTAAACTCAGTATCAAATTTAGTAGATACTTTCATTATTTTGAGGTCATCTTCATCTCCCAAATTCATATCTTCCAAGTCATATTCTCTCACTTTGGAACTCTTGGATATTTTTTCTTTAAACATCCTTTCTGCATGACTAATGGCTTCAGACACTTATTGCTCCTCTTGCAATTTTTACTCTTTAGTTGTTTTGATTGTTTTCTTCTTGATTTCTTTCAAGTACCTTGTCGTCCGGGAGGACTCCGACTAGGAGGGGGGGAGGCATTCTTAAATGCGGACCCAATGGTAAAAAGAGCAAAAAAACGCATGTTTTTCGACTATCTTAAGAGGGTTTTCGTTTGAGTGCAAAATTTTTTGGACTAACCTAAGTACATATCCCCTTATACATCATGAATCTACAAGTATATGGGGCCAAACACCAAATCAGGCCCCTAGGTGTGTGTATATATGTAAAAATAGCCATTTTTCGGGCAAAATATTGATAAAACGGAGGAATCCGGCCATAAAAATTGCATGTGAGTGTACATAGTGTTTTGCGATGATGTTTTTGATTTATTATGATTTTTGGGGATATTCTGGGTTTAATTTTCTATTTTCTTTCTAATTTTACTACTTATCGGCAAAAAAAACTTCAAAAATACAAAAAGCAGGTTGAAAACGATTGTAATGAAAAAACAAATATATGGGGATAATCAGTGACTAAAGGACAACCTATGGTACAATGGGGGTGCAATTATGTGAATGGAGCAGAAGGCGTGTTTTGGCTAGATTTTGACCCAAATGTCAAATTTCTCGGAAACTGGGCAAATGGAGTCGAAATCGAGAATTTTTTGATCCTAAAGCGCATCTCTCAAGAAGTTGGGAGCACATACCAAATTTCATAGAAAGTGGTTCGGGGACCCCCATTATAAGATTTTTTCACTTCACTTAGAGCTCATTTCTACTATTACCTTCTTGAGAGAGAGCTCTTGCCACCTAGAGCGAACCAGACTTCCAGCTGCTTCTACAACGCGCACGACCACCCAACAAGCTCCAGACATGAGAGGTAGGCTCACCACCTTGAGCTTTTTGCGTATGTTTGATGTTTTGTCGCGAAAACTAGTGTAGGGTTCACACGGGAAACGGGCAGTAGAGACCTACAAGTAGAGGTGGCCACCTAACGGCTAACCCAAAAGCAATAAGGCTTCATCCGTAGTTTACCCTAGCATAGGAGACCACTCTTGAATGCACAAAAGCGGCAAAAAACCATTGGGAAAAACCCTAACTTCTAGAGTCCTTCAAGAGGCCACCAAATGGTAAATTGGTGGAAAGGCGCCCAAATGCTACCAAAACACATGGGTAGGAGCATCTCGACATGCTCTACAAGTCTATATAGCCCACATGGCCATAAGGTGACCCGAAGCGGGATTAAGCTTCAGAAACGGCATTAGACACACAAAGCGTCAACTAGTTCTCACGGCCAAACCGGATGTCCGTTTGCCACCAAACTTCACGGGCAGCATTTCTAGACCATCAACAACAAAGTCCTATGGTGGTGGACCACCACAAGTCATCGACGATATGTGAACGCAACCACGGGCGCTTCCAGAGAAACAAATTGCCAAACGGGGCTCCGGTGAAGCCAAAGTCAACAAAAACCATATGGCAAGGATCCCCAACGAACCAGGAAGCTATGGAGACTAACATCAAGAAATTTCATCGCCAAAAAGCACTTCAAGAGTCAGAAAATGGCTTAGAGGCTTTGAAAGCCAAACACGGAGTTTCTATCTATCTATTTGACTTTTTTATTGAAATAGGGCTTAAAGGGGACTCAGGGGGGCTCAGGGCATGTACCTGTAGCATTTCTCATATAAATTTCATCAGGGGACATCCTACGCGTAGGATGTCTCAAGGCCATATCTGGGAACCAAACTCAATATCTCACCTCATACACAGCTTCTACATAGCTTATACATGCTAGCCATCAAGTTTCATCACATTTGAACAAGAGTTGACCACATATGCATCAGAAAACGGAAAGTCAGAGCATAGAGGCAATAATGGGTCATAGACCTACCAAAACTAGTCCAAATCACATGAAACTTGCACAATATACTCATTAGCACACTGCCAAGCTAATTGTGGGGTCAGATATGGAAATTAATGAAATAGACATCCTACGCGTAGGATGTCTAAATGACTTATCTGACCTCCAGGCGGTGTTTTTGAGTTCCAGAATTCTTTATAACACCTTCACAAGCTTATGTATCAAATGTCAAGCCATTCCCATCACATATCGCCCCAAAAACCTCCAAGATGCACTTTTTGAGCCTAAAAACACTACACATGCTCTTAATAACACGAGTGCTTACCCAAATCAAAATCTAAGAGCAGGGCCATGTTCTACATGCTAAGAGCTACCCACAGGACCAACTTCAAGTCATTTTGAGAAAGTAGACATCCTACGCGTAGGATATCTCCAGTGTCATTTTGACCTACTGTGCAGGAACTGACTTCACGGGAGCCATTTACATGGTGTAAAAAGCCTGTATATCAAATTTCAACCCAATTGAATATCGTTTGCCACCTGTTTAGGACATCCTACCCAAATTGTGAGCCAAAAGCCTAAATCTGCTCAAAACTGCACTTTTTGATGCCCAAACCCAATTCCAATTACATAGCCATGATTGCACAGGTCAAGGGCCACAAGCTTGCCAAGTTTCACCAAAAACAGAGAAGGTAGACATCCTACGCGTAGGATGTCTACATGATTATTTTTCAGCCAGAAATTTACTATGAGCACATGCAGAGTTTCCCTAGTTCCTTTTGAGTTCTTATTTCAATTTTCAAGTCATTTGGGTAGTCAGAACTCAGTTTATCAGCTAATATGTAAAAACGCTAACTTTGGACTACTGAATGCAACAAGATCCATGGCAGCCACAAAATCACCTGCAAAGAAAAAGAGGATGACTATCAAGGACTACTTAGAAGAAGTGGAGCCTTTTGTTATCCCAAAGGGAACCCTGAAGCCCACAAGCACGTGGATTCAAGATGACCTGCTAGAGACCAATGATCTATGAATCTACCAAGGAGTATTTAAAGATCCGGAGGAAAATGCAGTGGAGCTACCCATGATACCTCGAGAGCTCAATGAATTTGTCAGGAGCAAGATGGGAGATTACTTGGAGAAACTAGATCTCCACAACTACTTTCAAGCCTTGCCAGAAAGGATTCATGTTAAAAGAGTGTGGGAATTTGTCACCACAATCAAAGAGGACAGCATAGCCCGAGTCACAGATCTGCAAGGCAAGCCTGATACAATGATTGTCATCACAGATAAGGTGGTGGCAGCAGCACTTGACATCTCAAACAAAGGAGACAATGTGACAAAGAGGCGAGATGACATCAAGGTCTACTCGGAAAAGAAGAATAACTACACATTTGAAGATATTGTGAACCCGAAGGTGGCTATCATGAGCCAACTATATAATCAATACTTCCACATGTGTACCAAGCGGCCACAAAAATACAGGATGCCACCTGGAACCATTGCCACCACTTTCACCTGGGCAATGTAGAAGAGCAAACCAAAAGAGATAAATTATGCCGCTTACATCCACGACAATCTTGTGAAGATGGGGACCAAAAATCCGACCTATATTGTACCTAGTGAGCTGATAACAAAAGTTCTCTATGGAGCATTGCATTCCAAGGAAAACTGGTCTCTAACTCCCTCACAAAATGATTGGCTAAAGCTAAAGGAAGACAAGGAAGAAGGACCTCCTAAGGCGCCCAGGGTAGCCACAAGGTTTAAGTGCCGGTTAGAGACCGTGCTAGAAGAGCCGCCAGAGCCAAAGAAGGGAAAGAAGGAAACGCTACAGGTACCAATCAAGGAAACAAAGTCACAAAAAGCGGCGCGACTAGAAAGACTGATGGAAAGTTTCAGAGCCGAAAGAGCACTAAAAGGGGATCTGAGCGAGTTATGGAAGCCATCCCTTGAAGCTATGTCTGGATCATCTCGAAGGATTCACGGGGATCGGTTTGAAGATTATATCAAGAACTACGAGATCTTAGATGCTATGGTAGAGAATATCCCAAACATACCGTTTACGGAAGAAGAGGTAGACAAAGTGAGACGGTAGCTGCTAGAAGAGCAGGAAGGCCAATAAAGAGAGAGAAAAACCAAGGCGGATCGGGATTGCAAGAAGAAGCACCCAAATCCACCGTCAAGCCGGGAATCCATCCCACCACCATCACCACCTCCTCTTAATCATCCGCAAACCCAACAAAAAGAGGAGTTGAACAAACCAGATGAACAAAAAGATTCCAAGCAAGAGAAGAACAAAGAGGAAGGGCAGAAGGCAGAAGCTGAGCCAAAAGAAGAGAAGCCAGATCCAGAAGAAAGAAATTTTAGAATATTTCTTGATCTACTAGCTGTTGGGTACTCTCGAGAAGAGGCAGCTACTGCAGCTTTTGAGTTGTCGAGCACAAGACCTAAGGAATATATGCAGAGCCTTCGGTTGGTGGAATTGAAGGAGATGGCCACAGATATCGTTGATCTACAGCAACCAGCCAATGATTGGGATGTAGTGATGCAAAAACTAACTAGGCTCAGAGCAAGATCAATGGTCACTGAGAGTGAAATCGATAATCTCAAAACAAATGAAGTTCATATCAAAGCTGAAGTGGACTCACTGCAAAAACAGGGCCAAGAGAACATAGAGAAACATACCAAGCTGCAAGCCGATCTGGACGCGGCACTGCAAAGATGCAAAGAGATGGAACGACAGAATCAGGGAGCAGAACAAAAGCTTCAAAGATCAGAGGAGGAATACAAGAAAATCAGCAAGTCACTGAAAGATGCGGAGAAAGAGAGGGACAATTTGACACTGTAGCTTGCTGATGAGTACAAAGAGGTTGAAACCTTGAGAAATTCTAAGGAAAAGGCTGAGGTAGAACATGAGGCAAGCCAAGATGAAGTGATAGAGCTAAAAGATCAGATGAAAGTGAAAGATCAGACCATCCAAAGGCTAAGGGAATCTCCGGCCAGAGTCAGGGCTGCTACCTCGACTGGCACAACTTCAGAGAATGATCTATATGACGAACAGATGAAGGAGCTCCAAAAGGAGTTGACACTAGAGAAGAGACAAAGACTGATGCTGGCCGAGGGATCTCTAGTAATGCAAAACCGTCTAGAAGAGGAGAACAAGGCCAAGAAAAATGAGCTAGAAGCTTTGAAAAAGAAGATGGACGAGGAATTAAAGAGATTGCAAACAGACAATGAAGACACCAAGAGGAAGCTAGAGGAGGCTGAAAAAACCAATGCAGATCTGAACGACCTCTTAGTGAACATGTGAGATCAATCCGAACAGGGGAAGAAGGCATATCAGAAGCAGATAGATGAGCTGAAAGGCTAGCAGCAGACTGAAGAGCAACATTTGAGCACAGGGCCAGCAGCAATGGAAGGCATTGACATAGAAAATGTGTCAGATCCAGTGGACACCACTATGAAGAGGGCATCCTTGTGGGACCATCACAAGAGCCCCAGGATCTGACACAAGAAGAAGAAGAAAATATACAGAAGGCAATAGAAGCGGCAATAAAAGACATGGCCAAAGAAGCGATGGAGTGGGAGCAAAGAGTGTTTAAATCTATGACCATTCACAAGTTAGATGACAATATCATTCGGCATGAATGGCTACAACCTTCTCTCCCATATCCTCTTCTAAAGTATGAAGCTGCTACAATAAAAAAACGGATTAAAGAGGAGCCAATAGTGCCATTATACAAAGCACATATCTCCAAACCGGAAGAAGTTAAGCTGATTGTGGACTCTCAGCCCAAGTGGAGAAAGGCATGGCTAACCAAATGCCCGCGCAATATTTAATCCATCTGGTAGAGGCGCCTAATAGAATCAGAGACAACCTCAGTTTTTTCCCTCTACCAAGGAGGCGGACATGGAAAGCACAAGAGCTGCTGCAGAAAACCCAACCCACATGGCTCAATTACCCAAAGCTTCCAGGCTTGAAGGAAAGCGAGAGAATGAGCGGGCAATACATGGTGAAAACCCTAATGGGCGCCATTAAATTGTTCACTGGCTCACCTGACCTCTCTTGCATCATGCTTAGAAAAATATGTAACCCTTCTGGCAGTTTTTGCAACCTTTAAACCTGGACAGGCAACGGACATCATCTTCTTCTTCCAAGACACATACAGATGTGCATATGATCTGTCTGCTCAGTCTTCTCATGAGGTGATACATACACTTTATCAGAGAATCACATTTTTGCCTTTATATCACCTCTAGGCCTTTGAAGAAGCCTTTTACACCGGTTTCTTCACCATCAACACAGAGATATTCGGCCCAACATTACTAGCCCAGCATGCGCGGTATGAATCCCTTCTAAAGATGCACAAAAGCCTCCACTAAAGAAGCGACTCTACTGCCATGTCGGGGACGACGTGAACTAGGAGGGGAGGAGTGTAAGCAATTGGACACACCTAACATAGAATGATTGCTCGGCAGGATATTATTTTTTGTAATTATTCTTTAATTGAGAAAAACCATCATTTCACCTTTGTAAATAGTGGGGCTTGCAGAAGCTTCCAGATTGTATCCCATTTTTCATATCTAGACTGAGTGAATGGTTAAATTGAAACATTAGGGTTTGAGATTGTAAGGTATTTATACCACTTTTGACCTTAATGAAAAAAACCTTTTTGTCATTTGATAAGTTTTTTTTGTCTGTGTGAGTGAGCGTACTCTGTGTACGAGGGAGAGTGAGAGTTTTATCATGACGCTACGCATGCACCGATGGTCGGAATCGAGTGCGGAGAAGTGCAGTGTGCTGCCCGCGAAGAGAGCTACGCGCCAACACCTACCTTGCGTGTGTACGATCCGACTTTGTGAGCTCAATCCATGAGCTATATCTAGTGATTTGGTGAGCATACGTTGTCTGTTTTTGCATTTCAGCATATCCACGTGTTCGCATTGAGTAGAGCTACACATTAGGCACTTTAGTTTTCAAAAACGACGACCTGCAAATTTTGACCAGACATCCTACGTGATTTTGCACCTGGTGTTTAGGGTTGGGGTTTTGGTTTGTGGACCTATTGGTGTTATTAGGGTCTCCTTCAAGTTTCGTAGCGTTTCGAGAATGTTTGATGGGTATTTGGCTCTTGAAAGCATTGTAAAAAATCTCCTCTTATGTACTCCTGAAGGCTGTAGCTTAGACATTGGATAGAGACCTTTGTAGGAAGTAGTCGAGAGTCGGTCGAGTGTAGGTTGACAGCCTATGCTTGCTTCCATGCGCCTGTGGGTCAAGCTTCGTCCTTAGCTGACAAATCTTGTTAGGTGAGTTCTCATTGTGCTGATGTCCATCGCGGCATATCTGCCAACAGAAATGTTTCTTATGCTCCTCCAAAGGCTAGGATTAGATGATGATATCATCAAAGAACACTTCAGTGAATTTACGGTACAATCTAAAAGTTTTCTCCATTAGACAATTGAGTGTAGCTGGTGCATTAGTCAAGCCAAAAGGCATGACTTGATATTGATCAAGACCAAACGTTGTCCGAAACGCGGTCTTTAGGATATCTTCATCCACTATCCTTTTTTGATGATATCCACTCTTAAGGTCAATCCTACTGAAGTAGGTAGAGCCTTGTAGCTTATCAAATAGATCTTCTACCCGAGGCACGGGAAATCTGTTTTTGATAGTGATATGGTTTAGGGTATGTATCATCTTTCTTTTGCACTAAAAGGATTGGAGAACAAAAGGGAGAGGAAATAGGCCTCACCATCCACAAGTCTAACTCTTCTTGATTCCTACCATTTACATTTGATGAAACATTAGGATCTTTTAGAGACTCTTTGACAAAAATCATGTACGCAGAAATTGAGCTCTTCATTGATTTATCAAAAGCAGGAGAATTTACAAGTAGAATGGTGCAACCACACTCACTAGCATCTATATACATGTTCTTTCCCCTGTAGTTAGATGAAGTAGATTCTCCTTTCAGGGAACTTCATATTGGCAGCTATGCGATCAAACCATGGCGCCCCTAGGATAGCATCCTCATGTTGGAGAGGAGAGATGAAAAAATCTTCTTTGTCGACATAGCTTTGGACATGAAGCCTCAACTTCCCAATCAAGGGAGTAAGAGAGGCTTGTTGTCCCTTGAAAGCTATGTCATCCATTACCATATCTTCGATCTCGAAAGCTTGAATGCCCAACTTGGTAGCCAACTCCATGGATATGAATTTGTGAGTAGAGCTAGGGTCAAACAAGATGAAGGCATCATGCTCTCTTACCTTTCCCCAAGAATAGGAAAGTGATGATCCTTTGCAATGAGCATCCTCTTTTGGAGCTTCGATGGTGGAAGCCCTAGGAGTCTCACTGCAAGCATTCTTTTTGGGGCAAGAACGATAGCCATGTCCTTGCTCCCCACACTTGAAACACTTATGGTCCTTGCAAAAAGCTTCAAGCTCTTCAGGAGAGAGTTTTTTTTTTCCTTTGTAAACTCCCTTCTTCTTGGACCGATTGTTGTTGTTGTTGTTGTTGGAAGTGCCTTGGGAAGATTTTGAGCATTGGTTTTCCCCTTTGCTTCATTTTTGTCTTTGTTTTCCATGGGCTTGACATTCCGTCTAGCCCCTTGATGGAAATCGATGCGTGAAGCAACCATGGTGGATTACTTTGCTAATAGATCCAGGCCGTTCAGAGTTGATGTATTTGGCCATCTCTTCAGGTAATCCCGCAAAGAATTGTTGCCTTTGCTCAACAAAGTCTATCTTTTGAAAGACAATAGCCTTGAGATGTAAATTCCAGAACTTTTCTGCATACTTGTGGATAGACTGATGAGAGAGAAGCTTCAAGCTGCGCCATTCGGTAAGCACTTTGTCCTTTGCATTGCTTGCAATGAATTGATTCATGATGGAAACTTCTAGAGTTTTCCATGTCTTTGGGGCTTTGCCGTTGCCATGAAGGCTAGCCCACCATTGACGAGCTGATTTTTGGAAGTGCATAGCTACATCGCATAGCTTGGAGGACTCCGTGAAGCCCTCATCTCCAAAGGCCGCATCAAATTGTTGGATGAAGGCCAACACTTTGTTGGTAGCACCAAAGGTGCCATCATAGGTGAGAAAAGAGATGCTCTTTCCTCCCTCCTTGAACTTCTTTAGATTTTGTGACCTTCGCCAAGCAGAGTATGATTTGCGATGTCCTCCCCTCTTGTATTCTCTAGAAGAATAGCCATAGCTTTCGTGGGAAGAGGAGGAAGGTGAAGAACAAGGAGAAGAGGGTGACCTCTTTCTAGCCCTTTTCTTCCTTTGTTTCCCCTCTTCACTTTCGGAATGACGAGCCGAAGGACTGTGTGTTGATCTTTTCCTCTTGGGAGGAGTGGGCGATTGTCTAGACCGCCGTCTTCATGGAGCCACATCTTCAAAGGAACTTAAACTTTTATTGATTTCTTTATCTTTAGATTCCTCCTCTCGTATGGGAGAGAGTCTTCTTTTGGGGATCTCTTCAAGAGGCCTCCTAAGCTCTCTCTCTCCTCTTGGAGAGGAAGGGAAATCCCATAAGCGCGAAGTTGTTGAGTAACTTCGGCTTGCAATGCACCATTGCCCATAGCTTCTTGCAACCTAGTTACGAGATAATTCACAAACATGGGGGCATCATCATTAGCACCTTCATGTGCAAAAACAAATTTATCAATGTTCATTTTACTCTCTTGGTTATTGTCAGCCATGTTAATAAAATTTTATGTATGTACTTAGTGTATGCTTTGGCAATCCAAAACCTTAGTTGCCACTCCACTTAGCCTTTGAAAATCGGCTCTTAAGTATCTACACCCATGGCTCCAAGTGGTTGAATATAGAGAGTAGTGGAGTAAGTCTAACATAGCAGAGTTGTCGAGGGCTAGCTCCTTTTGGACTTGTTATGGCTCAATAATGGTAAAGCCGTAGGCAATTCTAAAAATACTCCATTATTAAGTCCAAATCTCCCAAAGTGTGCACTGTATCCCACATAGTGGGCTCAACAAAACCAATAATAGATCCCAATTCCACTTACCCTAATAAAATTAACATCAACCATTTAGACTACTTAAGGACCTCTCTTCTTAACCAAGAAAAGAGAAACCAAATGCTCTAATATCAATGTAATGAGATTGGCCTATTAACTTGAGAGTAGCAAAAATTAATGAGAGTAGTTTTGAGAAATTACTTTGTGACAACATAAACATAGCAATTAGTTAACCTGGCATGAACAATACTTCTGCAAGAGAGAGAATTTAGAGAACATGACAACAATTGAGGACCGGATTTATGTGGATCCGGTCCCCCCTCCCATAGGCATTTGTATTATGATTTCTCCCATTAAGAGAGACTTGTACAATACAATCTTTATGCTCCTTGTGACCTAGGTGATGCAATGAATATGGAAAGCTTCATGCATCACAAGCATAACATAAACTTTGAAGAAAGATTTAACTATCCCAAGCCTCAATCCCAAGACCTAAAACACCTTCTAAGGTGGAGAGAGCTAGCAAGGAATGAGGGTAGGGAAGAGGAAGAAGAAACATTTCATGGGAGAAAGAATTAGTTACTCGCTTATCATCACTCTTCTTTCTAGCATACATAATAGCATAGTAATGAAGATGGAGAAGATGGAAAGCTTACGCATTGAAGCATGGCTCTTGGTTGGATTTGCACTCCATAGCCAGAGTGTTGGTGTAGGCTCTCAACTTCTCAAGGAGCTTGAAGAAGGAGATAGAGCTCTTGCGCTTTGCATAGCACATAAGGAGTGTGTGTCAATGTGTGTGGGTGAGTAAACCCCTAAGCAACCCCCTAGCTTTCTTGGGTTGACCCCCCTTGTAGCTCATGCTTGAAGCTCATTGGACCCCTCCAAGCCTAGCCAATCACAAGGAGGAGGCATTACAAGCAACAAGGGTAGCCTTGGGAGAAGTGTCCCCCTTTCCCCTTTGAGAGAGAGGACTTGATAAATGCAAATAAAATTAATTAAATCTCATGAATTATCATTGGACCCATTGGGTGGCCAACCAATAGGCTTCAGGCACACCATGAGGACAACATGAGGAGGAACTTGACAAGTGTCCCTTATGCTTTCTATGTACCAAGTATGCCTTGTGTGAGTGTGTGGGTGTTCTCTCTCATCTCCCCTGCTCATCCCCTCATTGTAGGGATTAGATATTTGACTTTTGACACCTCAAGCCCCTCATGCATAGGCCCAATTCCCACCACAAGCTTGGCCCTTAAGCACTTTAAGCTTGGGCTAGGTTCTCACCTCAAGTGCAACCCTAGCATCTCAAGCATGGCAAGCACCTCAAGCATCTCAATCATCAAGCACCTTAAGCTTGGGCCAGGTTCCCACCTCAAGCACCTCAAGCTTGGGCCAGGTTCCCACCTCAAGCTCAGCCCTAGCTTACCTAAGGTCAAAGGACTTTTACACTAACTACTGGAGGTCTTCAATGAAGCTAACCATAAGGTCTTATGATCCATTGGTTAGCCTTGCTCTTTGATAGACCATCTCTCATTTGGGCCCCTTTACCATTGGCCCCGTGTTGAGATAGATCTATAAGCACATCTATATCTTACCCCTTGTTCCCGTTTATTCTCCGACATTAAGTGATCAGTTTAATATGAGAAAATCATTTGGGTTGGTTAGATGTTAGTTTTTATGATGACAGGCAATTATTGTAATCTTCAATTGATCAATTCAAGCTCTAGGTACAATTTAATCGATATCCAAGGTGGGCTATTAGCAGCAGCACCAACACTTAAGATTAATTGGTAAATAGGAGTTGAAGCTCCCTTTATAGATTAACCAAGCCATTAATGACACCGGGGTTTAATAAAATGATTAATTAATCTTCAGACTGTTGATAGTGAAGGAAAAGTTTTCTAGTCGCTTTACTTGCTTCAATTGCCCCTTGGATATTGCGAACTTTAATTCTTCTCACTACCTGATTCTTCATGCTTCAATTATTGTCAAATGTGATGGATCTTCCTGCTCTATTTGCTTTACATTGACTTAATTGCCACTCACAAGTTGACTTTCTCCTCTTCTTCAACTGCCATTTGAAGCTCTCAAAGATCCTTCCTCTGTTCACTTTCAAAAGTTCTGTGGTATGCACCCTTTTTCTTTGTGTTTTGTTGACTTAGGTTTAAGGCCGCCACTTTTTCTCAGACTTCTCGATCGTGCCTAGCTTTGCTTAGTCAAAAGAGAGAGAGAGAGAGAGAGAGAGAGAGAGAGAGAGAGAGAGAGAGAGAGAGAGAGAGAGAGAGAGAGAGAGAGAGCCCTCACTTCTTTGCTTCAAACCCCCTCTGTTGCTCTTAATTGCTTTTCTTTCTTGCTCATCAAGGTCCCAAGAGAGAGAGGATTTTTCTTGCTCATGCACGAGAGAGAGAGTTATCTCCCTCCTTGCTCAAGCTACTCCCGTTCAATCCTCCTCCTCCTCAATAATCCCCTTCTTGCTTCAAAGTCCCGAGAGAGAGAGAGAGAGAGAGAGAGAGAGAGAGAGAGAGAGAGAGAGAGAGAGAGAGAGAGAGAGAGAGAGAGAGAGAGAGAGAGAGAGAGAGAGAGAGAGAGAGAGAGAGAGATGAGCTCCTCTTCCTCCTTCCTTGCTTGTCCCTTCATTACCTCCTCATGCTCATGCTCTTCATGTATTGCCTGTGCATGCCCTTTCCTCTTTCATTCATCTCCCTTCTCCCTTAGAAAAACCTCTTTTTCTATATAAAGTCCCCTTCCCCTCCTAAGCAAGGACGGCACCGTCGTTGCTACGCGCGGGAGAGTGTGCTTGATGACGTGGCATCAATCTAGGGAGGAGCACCAAATCCAGCTGGACTGGCACCGAAACTAAGCATGTTGGTGAGCTACAGGTTTTTCCCTTCTTGGCCAGGCTCATATGAGCCTTGTGCAGGCAAGTGCGACCTCCTTTTCCCCTGCTCTCTCTCTTGCTCACTGCTTGGTCGACGCCAAGCCTCCTATTTCCCCCCATTCCACACTAAAAAGACCTTATTCAATATAATGGGCGGCCTTATTCTCTTTCTTTGAGTGGCCTTGGCTTGATAGTGGGCAGCCAATGCCCATGTAGTGGCACCACACTTGGCATATATATCGGCCAAGACACTGCCAAGAACAACATCTTTCTCTAGCATCCCCTATCAAGCAATCTCATCATGAGTCTTGTTGCCCGTATCAAGGTCTTGAACAACAAGAGACGACCTTTAAAAAGATCCACTCAAGCACTTATGGTGGTCTTTGAAGTGCATCACATTCGGCATACATCTCAGCCAGAGCACTACTAAAGCATCATATTAGGCATACTTATTGGCCAAATCATCATCCAAGCACCACATTTGGCCCGGGTCCAGTGCCATGTCATCCATAGCTTTCTCTTCATTTCCCTATTTGATATTTCCCTTCATCAATGTAATGCAAGAGATGGCATAGCGGCCATGATACTCCTCAAGCACTTACTGCTCCTGCATTTCAATACCTGGATGAAGCTCAAAACTCCCAGATGGCACACCGACCGAGCGGAGCAGACTGGTATGGAATCGGCTCCCGGTGAATCTTTAACGGACAATATCTTGGTTATCGTAACCCCGATCACTGATCTGAAAATACCGATGCGCTCCACAAAGTGAGCACTTCAAGCCCATGCAATCATTTCATTTATGTCCCCTCAGTTGCAGTTTCCCAATCCGGTACGGATCTACAATTGACTCAAACTTCAAACTGCCGTAACTTTTTCATTGTAGCTCCAATCGACAAGCCGTAAAGACAAGCCGGTAGAGCACTTCAAGCACTGCAGTTCTAGATCATTATCTTCCATTTGTGCTCACTTCAAGCATACTCCTTTAGCATCATTAAGAAATTAGTTGGCCCTTTTAATCCACATCTGGCATACATTAATCATTAAACTTGGACTATTAACAAGCCCTGATCACTGCTCAGTAAATGTGTAGGCTTCAAAGAAGCTTAGCTTGCATTTCTTTGCTCTTTTTCCCATCATGGAAGTGGAGCGTCATGAAAACGGTGTCGTCGGTGTCTTTTGCTTTGTGTTGTGCATCTTGCCTCTCGTATTTCCCATAGCAAGCAGCACGGTGCTGACCCGGCTCACCTTGCGAACCCATTATCCCCCGACACCGTAGTGTCCCGATGTATTTACGGTACTACTTTTTATAAAAATCATTCCCATAAAAATCCTGTGTAATCCCGTTTTTTCTCTAGGTGGTCATTATAACGCACTCTTGTTCCGATTTCTGAACGAGTCGAATACGAAGACATTTTAGATGTTGATTCTGAAAAAGTGTCTGAGACTTCTTCAAAAGATAGTGTCCAAGTGCTCGCCTTGATTCACACTCTCTTCTGTGGATAGTCTACTAGCGGTCTCTTCAAACATGCCTTAGTATACGACCAGATCTAAGGTTCATATAGACTTGTGAAGCTCTGGATAGAGTATTTACCGTCGGATGTTATCAACCTCTTCCACTTGACTTGATTGCACTTCTGTCAAGCTTCCAATTCCTTGTTTGCACTGTGATTCCTGTATCAGTTTTAATCAAGTTAGCTATTCTTTCACAAAGACTGTACAATTTTTGCTAACTATATTCATTGGTCTATGTGTATCTCTGCAAATTGAGCTAAATGAGTCAGCAATTGAGACTTTGAGATTCTACTTCTTCAAAAAGCCCAAGGACTAATTTGCAACCTAGAAACTAAGTGAACATGTACTAATTTGGATCCAATTGAACCCAAAATTTCCCGGTGGCCTTGTATTATGCTAGTATAACACTGATCTGTGTATGAGTAGTAAATAATCGCGACTATTTATATTCCTCAAATTTTTTTTGGCTTGTTTTTCCAAGTACTCGGTTTGTTAATGTCTCTGGACAAGTTTCACTAAGTTCGAACAAAAGTTGTTCAAGTTATCAACTGTTTCGTGTCCGCTAACTGAGTTTTTGAGAATTTGACTTAAATCTCACTTTTGTGATCCAAACTTCACCAAATTTGATTTGTGTGGTCTACTTGATATGCTTGACCTTGTGGTATACTCAAATGTGCAAATTGTCTAGTTTTGTAGATGATGTAACTAATCACGATTATTTACTCCTGTTATTTTTATGCAAATTTTTGTCACAATCTTGACACACATTGGTTAAGTAGCTCAAATTAAGCTCCCTAGCCAAGTTTCATCAATTTTGGATAATTCATGTTCAAATGGTCAACAGTTTTGTGTCTGCAGACTAACTTTGCAAATTTGGCCACAATTTTCATTCCAATGATCTAAATCTTACCAAATTTGATTTGTGGGCTTAATATAACATGCTAGAACTAGTGGTATGTTGGGTTGGTCAAAAAAGTTGAAAAAGAAAATAATCGTGATTATTTACTTTTGGTAAATTTTTGCATCTTTTTGGTCAATTGAGCATGTACACTTGTTTAACACTTCAACATAAGCCTATGAGTCAAGTTTCACTGAGTTTGAACAAAAAAAATTCAATTTTCACTCAAGTTCTCTACAATCAGTACGGAATTCAGTTTCTACCAAGTTTTTGGTCAGTTGGTGATCCAAATTCTATGGGTTTTTACAAAAAGATGTTTGTACACATGCATAGAGTCTCTGGTATCAACCTTGATCACTTTTGAGCTAGAAGTAAATAATCACGATTATTTACTTTAGGCCTAAAATGAACACTTTTTTCAACTTTTTCAATGGGCAGTCTTTTTATGATCTATTTTAAGCCTCTGAGTGAAGTCAAAACTTAATTTGTCCTAAAATGTCAATAAAAAGTAAATAATATGAGTTTTTGCAAACTCTTGAAATTTTACCTCAAATGCGTCCTTAAGCTTACCCACTGGTTCATACAACTTTTAAAGCATAATCTCCAATCAGATTCAATGATGGACAATCTTCGAGTGCTATTTCTAGCCGTAAACCTGAAATTTTGCAACTTCACATAAACAACTCACAATTGATTCTTTTGGATAGAGCAATGTTCTGAGATTCCATCTCGGATTCTACTTACCATAATCCTAGGTTTTACTGCAATGGGGATGTGGAAAGTGTGCAAAACACTCGTTTTCTTGTTTTTAATGGTTTTTTGAGCCTTGATCTTAAGACTTGTCTCGTCCATCAATCATTCTCAAAATCCTAATCTAATCCTACAGTTCTACAATCCTAGAAGGTACTTAACAAGTACAATCTACTTCCAAGCTACCTTTACACAGTAAAAAACGATAATCTTAAGCTATGCGGTTATAAAAACAAAGTTTTGACTCTAGGTGATCCTAGAGGAAGTTAAAGGATAATTTCACAAGAAGTCGTGTTTTTCCCTAGTTTAGGTCTCTTCGATCCTCGGTAGTGGCGCCAAATGTGGGACGGATGTCTAACCTCGCTCCTATCTTATTGTAGACATAGCGAGAATCACGAATATAATTGTCAATCCATATGAAGCCGAATTGACTAGTGCATAGAGGCTACAAGAGGTTTTCAATCTCTTTGAAAACAAAAAACAACTCGCATCTAACTCAAGCTACACTCAAATGATAGAAATCACCAAAAGCTAGTCGCTCGTCGGCAAACAAATTACAACCGTTGCAGCATCAAACGACATCCAAACGTTACGAAACTTCTAGGGCATGTTTATAAGACTTGAGCACACATGCTTATGGTCTCAAATCTCACTTTAAGTCAAGTGTAAAAATCACGATTATTAACAGTAGTGAGTTTTTGACCTAATCATTTTCGACCCAGAATGCATCTAAATGCTTAGCAATGATGCCCCAATACTCCGCCTATACTTAGTTTATGATTTTGAAGCTTAAATTCCTACTTATGATGAAATTAGGCCACGGATCAAAGACGCCAAAAGCTACGGATTACCATGAAATGCTTACGTCAATGCGTAGATCTCTTATCTGTGGTTGCAACGCAACATATGGCACTGCAATGTGACAACTGGGGAGGGAGTAACAAGCGCGAGAAGGAGAGAGGTGAGCGCCGTTAGCTCACGCTGTGTTTCTATTATCCAAAACTTATTAAAAACTCACAAAAATTGGCTTTTATATCTTAGCCAAGGGTTTTGTGGTCAAAACTAATAATCTGGGAGCTCTAACTAAAGATAGGTTGATACAATTTGGAAGCTTTTAGCCTCGGCTCATTAATTACACTGTTTATCTGGAAAGTAGGAGTTACAACATTCTCGATTCATCAAAATAATAAGTGTTTTTACAAGAAAAGCTCCGAAAAATATTATCCAAGTTAGCTTGTTGCTAACGTCATACAGTTTTAGAACACTTCATCATAACCCAAAACCACATAAACCATACAAGAAGACAAGTTAAATAGTTATCACCAATCAATGTTACTCATAGATACATCGAGAATAAGTATTCTTTCTTAACCAGCACGCACGAATGCCTGCATGATGCATGACTAGCCCGACTAGTATCAGGCTTCAGACTATCCCCACAACCTTAGGCTCTGATACCAGGTGAGAGATACCCCTCTCAAGGGGTCTATGCACAAAATATACAAGATTTTACACTTTATACAATTTTCAATATACATCATAGTTGTGGAAGCGTTTGTATAGGAGAGGAGTCCTCCGCACCCAACCTAGCATGGACTTTAGGCCCTGAGCCGGACTGCATCTAGAGGCACCTAGCTACTAGTGCTACCTCTAAATAGATGATATAAATGAAAGAATACTATAAAAAAAAACAATGTGGAGGGTGAATATATGTGTACACTACATTGTGGGAATAGAGAGAGAGAGAGAGAGAGAGAGAGAGAGAGAGAGAGAGAGAGAGAGAATATTGGAGGGTGAAATAGAGTGCACAAAGATGTAGAATAATGACAAAAGAGAATCTTTAAGTGCCCCATCTAAATGAAATAAGTAATCATGAATTATTAAAATAGTAAAATCTGGATAAACCATAACATCAAAAATATAAAATGACTAGGAGAGCACTAGACACTATGTAGGGATTGACCGATCACCCATCTACTTCCGCTCTACTATGGACATAAAGAAATTCACTTCGCTGAGAGCGAGCTAGAACACCTCCAACCTACCTGAGCAAGACATGGGATGAGGCCGCTTTGACTCCCTCCATGAACTCGAGATATAAAAGGATCCCAAATACTAGCAGGTGGTAGGGTATCAACACCAACCATACCAATTTAGGTGCCATTCCTCTTTGATGCCTAGCACTGGGTGTTTAGGCAAAAGCCAATGTAAGAACTAGGCAACTAGGCTCTCCGGATCCTCCTCCCAACCTCCCTTTATATAGGCGGGCTCCTAGACCCTTGCCCTAGACGGATCCCCTGTCCACACTGCCTAGCCCGACCCTTGGCCGTAGTCCATGAGTAACCTAGTTCTTAGGGTACAAGACCCTTGTCCTGACATTACTCCCCCCTTAAAGAAGAGTTTTCGTCCTCGAAAACAAAAGTGGGAAACTTCTTCTTAAGAACACTAATATTTTCCCAAGTGGCACCTTCTTGAGGTCGGTCTTTCCACTTGATTAAGGCTTGTTGTCATACATGATGGAGTGTACGCAACTCATGGTAGTCCATAACACGTTCAGGTTCATGCGGTAACATAGGAGGTTCAATGTAATCAACCAAAACCTGTTGGTAAATGACGTTGTCGTCCTCATGTAACTGCTTTCGTAGACAGCTTACATGAAACACCGGATGAATGCGAGAGTGTGATGGTAGGAGTAGTTTGTAGGCACGATCATCAACTCGCTTAAGTATTTTGAAAGGACCACAATATCGGGGGGATAATTTGGGTGTCGGTCCAATTTTCAGACTTTCTCAATGTTCTGGCACCCGTAAAAATACTTCCTCCCCTTCTTCGAAGGTAACTTGCCGACATTTCTCATCAGCGTATTTCTTATATTGATCTTGTGCTTGTCGGACATTCTGACGAGCAAGTTTCAGCATATCCATGTGGTCTTGGAGAAAATCCTTAACCTGTTGGAGTTTTTCGGTTGCCAACCCCATCGTAACTGGTGACCTAGGTTCAAACCCGTACATGAGCATGAAAGGACTAAAGCCTGCTGTGACATGCTTAGAACTATTGTAGTCAAACTCGAGGATAGGTAAGTATTCTTCCCAGTCTGTCTGTTTTTTGCTAACGTATGCTCGAAGCATATCCTCTAGCACCTGGTTAACCCGTTCTGTTTGACCATTTGTTTCTGGATGGTCAATTGTACTGAGGTTGACTTGTGTACCCAATCGTTTAAATGCAGCTCTCCAAAAGTGGTTGTTAAATTTTGGGTCACGATCACTAACAATATTACTTGGCAACCTGTACAATTTGTATAGATTGTCCACAAATAATCTTGCTAGTTTCGGTGTCTTAATCGTTGATTTGGTCGGAATAAACTTACAGAGTTTAGTCAACCTGTCTACGACCACCATTACTGAGTCATGACCTCGTATAGTGGTTGTTAAACCTACTATGAAATCCATGGAGATACTTTCCCATTTTCCATTGGGAATTTCCAAAGGATGTAAGAGTCCTCCTGCTTTTAGGCACTCTGTTTTGTTAACTTGACATTTTTGGCAATGCAAGACATAAGCTTGAACAAAGCCATGTAGACCTGGCCAGTAAAAATGTCGTCTTACGAGAGAATAAGTTTTTCTAATCCTTGGGTGCCCTGCACTTGTACTATCGTGACATTCATAAAGAATTTGGCACCGAATGTCTGTGTCCGTCGGTACACAAACTCTCCCCTTGTGGAGTAGGTACCCATTGTCGATGGTAAAATGCTTCCATCGTTGTAGTTCATCACTTGATAAAGGAAAACTAGGTGTGGAGGTTAACTGCGCACTACCTGCACTGGAGTGAGAAGGATCTCTCTTTTGAACATGGCTCCACACTTTGGAATATGTTTCATCTTGCTCATATTTGCCCTTGAGAGATTCTAAAAATTCACTACGAAGTTCAGTGAACAATAGCGAATTGATCTCTGGCATTCGACTGAGAGCATCTGCCACTATATTGTATCGGCCTTTGCGATACCTTAACTTGGCGTCATATTCGTGAAGGATCTAGGCCCACCTGGCTTTTCGACCCTTTAAATTTGTTTGTTGTGTAAAATGCTTTCATGGTCAAACACAATCTCGAACTGAGCACCATACAAATAGTGACGCAATGTCTTTAAGGCAAACACTATTGCATAGAGTTCACGTTCATAAGCAGAATAATTATGTTGAGCTGCATCCAGCTTCTTACTTTCAAATGCAATTGGCCGTCCGTCTTGTAAAACAGGACTGCTCCAATAGCACGGTCACTAGCATCCATTTCCAAAACGAATGGTTTCAAAGGATCGACAATAGCCAGTACAGGAGCTGTAGTTAATGCGTCTTTGAGTGTTTCAAAACTCTACTATACGGAACCCCACTAAAAAGCCTTACCTTTGCCTTTTAGTTGGTCTGTCATAGGTACAGCAAGTTGAGCATAGTTTTTAAGGAACCTTCGATAAAAACCTGCAAAGCCTAAAAATATCTGTAATTCTTTCAGATTTTTAGGAGGTGGCCATTTCTGGATGGTATCCACTTTGGATTGATCCATGCAAAGGCCATTAGATGAAATGACATGACCTAAATAATGAATTTCTTCCTTAAGAAAATCACATTTAGATTCCTTGGCATATAACTTGTTTGCACGTAACAACTCAAACACTTGCCTGAGATGTTGTAAGTGCTCTTCTATAGAAGCACTATAAACTAGAATGTCATCGAGGAACACAATGACAAATTTGCCCAAATATGGTTTCAAGACACTATCCATAAGTGTCATGAAGGTCGCGGGCGCATTGGTTAACCCAAAGGGCATCACCAAAAACTCATAATGTCCAAACCGTGTTTGGAATGCAGTCTTAGGTATATCAGCAAGCCGATTACGGACTTGGTGATATCCTGACCTCAAATCAATTTTTGAGAAAATTCGTTTATGGGTTAACTTATCAAATAACTCATCGACCCTTGGCAATGGATATTTGTTCTTAATTGTAACCTCATTTAAGCCCCGGTAGTCCACACACATGCGCGTAATGCCGTCCTTTTTCTTTACCAAAAGTATAGGCGAAGCCCATGGTGAAGAGCTGGGTTGTATAAACCCTCTGCTAAGGTAGTCAGCAAGCTGACGTTCCACCTAAGCAGCCTCTGAGTAACTCATACGGTAAGGTGGTTTACTAACAGGCTTACAGCCTGCAGCCACATCAATGCCATGTTGCACTGAACGCGTCGAGGTAAACTTGATGGCAAATCATTAGGAAAAACATCTTGAAATTCCTTTAACAATTTTTGTAACTAATTAGCAATGTTTTCTTGTGTAGAATTAGAAATTGGTGGAATAGAGGAGAGAGAAGCATGCGGCGTTAAGGAATATTCAACAGACTCAAAGTTGGAAAGAAAATGAGACAGTGAGTAACACAAGAAAACCTGTTCTATTTCATTATCAGAAACGAGCTGCATCAGCTCAGCAGTACAAATCAGTGGTGATGATGGTATATCCTTTTCTCCTAACAACAACACATGTGCGCCATGGGAATCAAACATCAAACTGTTGTGCTCATAGCTATGCTTCAGTGATGGTCCTAGGCTATGCAACCACTCCCTACCAAGAACCACATCAGCCCTTTCCATGTTCATAACTTGAAAATCCAAACAAGTAGAGTACCCTTGTACTTCCAATGGAACAGCTCGGCATTGAGTATCCCATACTTCACTGTCATGTCCATTCATCATTGCTACCTTATGGTGGTGGGTACTCGGAGTTTGAGGCAGTTTGAGTTTTTTCACCAATCCATAATTGATGAAATTGTGCGTAGCATCGTCATCTACCAAGATGTGCACCTTGTGCCCTTCCAAATATCCGTGCATACGTACTAGCTCATGTGGTCCAAAGGCCTGTTGCCACATGGAATCTGTGAGACAACATTCATGCACCACCTCAGTGTGTGTTACTTCCACTGTAGAGAACTTGGAGGAAGACTCGAGAGGCAGTAGTTGCACCGTGTGCACTACTTTCTCCTTCCCCTGGGCAGCAAATTTCCCCTTGGGACAATCCTTTTTGCCATGTCCTCTTCCTAAGCATTGAAAACATAGCTTCTCTTTCTTGGCCTTATCAAAATCCTCAGGGGAGAGAGGACCCCTGGACCCCTTGGGTTTTTTAGATGCATCTGAATTAGCAACTATAAATTTTCTTTTATTGTGCCCGTACTGAGTGCGTGTGTTACTATGTGTATTAGCAGGCACGTTACTGTTATGTGTTTTCTTATCATCAGGGTCATCATGAATATGTGCTTTCACTATGGCTTCCTCAAGTGTTTTAGGGTCCTGAGATTTGACATACTTCTTAAGTTCTGGAGTTAGACCTCGTATGAACCCTCGTACTTGTTGAAAGGTATCCAATCCTTCCAACTTGAGGATGACGTCCCTATAGTGAGAGATATATTCAAGGAGTGACGGAAATTGGCGCATGGGACACGTGTCCCAAGAGGTCCAATTCTGATCGGCCTCGTTTGTAGGCAAAAATTCCTTGCTAAACATTGATTCAAAGGCTTTCCAACTCTGTGGTATGATGTTCTTCTCCTTGAGAGACATCCACCATTTGTAGGCCTTGCCTTCCAGGGTTAAGCTCGTTTGCAGAGCTCTTACTGCATCCGGAGTTCGCCGTAAGGCGTGAATTCCATCCCATTTATTGAGAAAGATGTTCACTCCATCCTTATTGCGGTCCTGGTCTTCGCCTTTGAAAAGTGGTGGTTTAAAATTCTTCAACAAATCATCTACCTCTTTGGCAGTTAGAGTATGCAGTGTTTCATTAATTGGGCCTTGCCCTTGTGTTCCAACGTGCTCATGCATGTGGGTGTCATCCGGACTCTTAGTCTGCTATTGCACCAATTGAATGAATAAAGTGGAAAGTTTAGTAACATTTTCATTTAAAGCCGTAAAATTTTCATCCATGACTGTCATGTGTGTCTAAAGTGCACGAAATTCTTGAATATCGAGCAATTCATAAGTATCGTCTCCTGTCGTAGCGTCGTGGGTACTCTCCTTGAGAGTATCCGGCCGCAAGCCATCATTGGCAGGGTCGGGAGTACCTTGCTCAAAATCGAGTGTCATGTTGATATCCGAATCCATGGCTACACAGTGCAGTGTAAGAAGTACTCAGAAAAAATACATGATGTTCGTAGCACTTGCAAAGTATAGCTAACTCAACATCGTAGCAGTGAATCATCGTAGCATGTAATCAAACTCCGCCCTGTATATGATTGAAGCGTTATCTTTGAGTCAAAGCATAATTGAAAGTGAACTTCGCACCGTGTGTGGTTGAAGCTTTACCGTGTATGGTCAACTCGTATGTTGCTTTGAAGTCGTCGCTTGAACGACTCTTGAAATCGTAGCTTGAACGACTCTTGAAGTCTTTGCTCAAAAAAAACTGCAGGTGCTATAATCTTCTGCAGGCACTGCCGACCTCGTGCTTCAATGGGAAGCCGAGGGTTGTTTTATCGCCTCGTATGTTGCTGTACCGCCTTGCTTCGCTGAATTTTCTGTGGGAAGGGCCACTTATAGTGGCCAAGGTTCAATGCTAATGGCCAAAGGCCTTTGAATGTGAATCCAGCAAGCTATTGAAGCCCAAAACCGAGCACGCAGCGTGACTCAAACTGCGCTCTCACAGAAGATGATGGCGGGGAATATCGAGGTCGGCTACGGCCCAGAGGTGCTGACGCTACCTTCTATCTCCCCACGGCGCCCCTTCCAAGCCCAAGAGCTCTGATTTTCATGCATCATAGCCGCGCGTCCAAAACAGGAAGGTCTGCCCGATTTGGCAAGTAAACCTGCTAAAAATGGAAAAAGGCCCAAAAAAGCAACGGTTCTCACCTAAAGGCCCTCTTTTAGGAGCCAAAAGTGACCACGCTTAGAGAGAGAGTGGAAGAGAGACCTAAGCTCTGATACCAGTGTAAGAACTAGGCAACTAGGCTCTCCGGATCCTCCTCCCAACCTCCCTTTATATAGGCGGGCTCCTAACCCCTTGCCCTAGACGGATCCCCTGTCCACATTGCCTAGCCCGACCCTTGGCCGTAGTCCATGACTAACCTAGTTCTTAGGGTACAGGACCCTTGTTCTGACAGCCAAGGTAAGATCCTGACATGTTAGCCGTGTAGGTCATTCAACCCCCAACGCACTAACCGTGTAGATGAGCCTAACAAAAAAGAAGACCTAGGCATCACCCCAATCGAGCAAAGACCTAGTTCATCGACTTTTTTGTCTAAGGCTAGGCAATGTAGATGATCCTAGTGTTGTAGGGATGATGCCATGAGAAACATAACACATAAGTCCAATCACAATAGCATCTTGCATATGCAAAAATAGTCTTTTCCAGGCAGTCAGGTTGTACAATGTCTCTATCCTTACACACCCACCATAAACCATCAAAACCACCTCATGATCCAATCCAAAACCATAATCCATGATCCAATCATATCACATGGATGAGCACTCCTCCCACTCAAGGTGATGCACATCCAATCCTACAAACACCATTTTACCACATAACATGGCTACAAAAATGTTTATAGCATTCTGACGGCACAACCATATCCAAAAAACGTAATCCAAGAGCATGGTCAACCATAAGAGATGGCAGAGGTAGGTATGCATGGGCTAGCAGACGCATGGAAAAGAGGAAGAGCATATATAAAGATCCTAGGCAGACAGGTAGCAGTTGTTGTGTATACCTGATGCGGTTTTCCAGGAAGACTCTTGGGATGGGCCAATTATATTGGCATGCTCAGGAGACTCAAGGTGCAGGTTTTCTTGTGTTATGAAGATCTTGAAGTGCTCTATAAGGTTGTCTAGACTGCTCATCCAACATAGGTACGAGGTGGAAGTTATGACAGTTTAAAGCTAGAGCTCTCTGCAGATTCCCGACGGACTGGGCAAGTGATGACAGGCACTTAGCCGCAATTCCTGAATTTGTTCATACAAATTGTGAACGGTTTGCAACCTATTTTGTGGCACAACAGCTACACCTTGGTTTGCATGTTCTCCTCATGAACATCATCCCTCAGACTCTGAGGTTGAATATGCACTGTCGCTTCATAGCCCGACATGCCCTATTCAATCTTCTTTTTTATCTTCTTGCTCTTCGCTTTTGCAATGGCCATTGCACCGTTGTAGGCTTTTGGGCTTTCAAAATCCACTTTCTTCCTCACTTTAGGATGTAGGAATGCCATGAATTTATCTTATGTGAAGTAGGCACCATTGGCCAATTGCATGGCACCCGCTAACTCTGTCCAACACACTTCAAAACAATCCAAAAACAAACTAAATTCTTCACTTACATCCTATTTGAGCGCCTTTGGCTTGGAATCCATCTCGACTGGGGACGCCTCTTTGCAGAAATTATGTAGGAAACTTGCCCTTAAAGCCGGCCAAGCATGCCTCGGCTCACCTTCCAAAGATTCGTACCTTACCTTTGCTTTACCATGCATCACTAAAGGAAATTTTTGCATCTTGCTATCATTGTTTGGCATACTCAATGAAAACATATACAGCTCAAAGTCTACAATCCACTCGCCGGGATTCTCTTCACCTATAAAAATCGGTCCATAGCTTTGAGACGCCATGCCGGCCAGCACCAAAAATTGCTTCTCTGCACCTAACTAGGAGCAATCAGTTTGGTCCTCCGTGGGAGCACCAGAAGATGGACAAAGGGAATGGGGAACACACCCGACATATAAATAACTACCCCTATATAGCTCAAGGTATTCACAACACCCATGTCCTCTCAAAAACACCTTCAAAAGAAACAATTTGCACTAGCAGGGCCTTGCCTGCACTGCAGCCAATGCACCTACCGCTAACAAGATCACCCACCCACACGCACTCACCACTGCAGTTGATCTCAACCCTCTCTACATACATGACTCCTCTTACTCACTCTCTCTACACTCACACAAACGTTGCCGGTTTGGGGGGCATATGTCCTCACTATCAACACCGGATGACACGAACCAGATCAAGAGAAAGAGAAAAGGGGAAGGGAAAATCAACACTTGATAGGGGAAAAGTGGGCTTGACCTTGCTTCAAAAGATTGATTACGACCTTCGAAACACCATGGCCATGACTACCCCAAAGGAAAAGAACATGGTTCCACTCCACATGCACAATCCTCTGTGTGGGGAGCTCCCAAAAAAACGTCACTACTAGACAAACACTTCCCTCAATTCAAAACCACCAACCGAGTCTTATACTACCATCATCCTTCGCCACTCACCCCTGCAATGAAGCACCTTGGCAAATCTTTCCAACTATTTTACTTCCAAGCCGCTACATAGCTCTCCACCATCTGGTGAAACTTTGGCAACTTCCCTCATGCAACTTCAACCACCGACTACATAAATCTCTTCTTGTTCTTTTCCTCCTCCCCAAGCCAAAAGGGAAAAAAACCCTCATTCAAAGATAGTGACCCCTTTTTTCCTTTTTGAGATAGATCTATAAGCACATGTCTATATCCTAACCCTTGTTCCCGTTTATTCTCCCACATTAGATGATCAATTTAATATGAGAAAATATTTTGGGTTGGTTAGATCTTAGATTTTATGACAGTGGTTGAAGCCACACAAGGGAAGTCATCGGAGTTGCACCCGATGGTGGAGAGCTGCGCAGCAGCTTGGAAGTGAAATAGATGGAAAGGTTTTCCAAGGTGCTTACTTGCAAGGGCGAGTGCAGGAGGATGATGGTAGTCAAAGAGTCAGTTGGTGGTTCTAGATTGAGGGAAGTGTTTGTTCAATAGTGACGTTTTTTTTGGGAGCTCCCTACATAGAGGATTGCACCTGTGGAGTGGAACCATGTTTTTCTATTTTGGGGTAGTCATGGCCATGGTGTTTCAAAGGTTGTAATCAATCTTTTGAAGCAAGATCAAGCCCACTTTTCCCCTATCGAGTTTTAATTTCTCCTTCCCCTTTTCTCTTTCTCTCGCTATGGTTCGTGAAGTGCGGTGTCGGTAGTGAAGAAGTATGCACCCCCGAATTGAGACGTCTGTGTGAGTGCAAAGAGAGTGATTAAGAGTATTTGTGTGTGTTGAGAGGTTCAAGATCACCCACAGTGGTGTGTGCATGTGGGTGGGTGATCTTGTTAGCGGTAGGTGCATTGGGTGGAGTGCAGGCGAGGTCTTGCTAGTGCAAACTATTTTTTTAAAAGGTGTTTTTGAGAGGAGGGGGGTGTTGTGAATACCCTGAGCTATATAGGGATTTCTTTTTGTGTGTTTGGTGTGTTCCCCATTCCCCCTCTCCAATGGCACAAGATCCTGAGCCTAAGTATAAGGAAAGATTTGTTGCTAAAGGCTTCAAGCATAAGAAAGGCATAGATTTGACGAGTTTTTTTCTCTAGGAGTCAAGATGACTACACTACATATTGTGCTTGATTTAGTAGCCATTGAGGACATGGAATTGGTCCAAATGGACGTGAAGATGGGGTTTATTCATGGGGATCCTGAAGAAGATGTCTACATGAAGAAGCCAGAAGGTTTTGAGACCAAGTCTAAAAAGCCAACAAGGGCAAAATTGGTGTGTAGGCTAAAGAAATATTTGTATGGTCTAAAGCAAGGTTCAAGACAGTGGTACATCAAGTTTGACAAGTACATTCAATCCCAAGGTTAAGGAGCCAAGAGGATCACTACTTGTACACAAGGAGGTTAAATGATGGTTCCCTTATCATTTTGATCTTGTACGTGGATGATATGCTTATAGTTGGGAAATCCAAAGATGTGATTGCACTTCTCAAGGATGCTTTCAGCAAGCAGTTTTCCATGACGGATTTGGGTGATGCACATCATTTTCTTGGTATGTGTATCAAGAGAGATCATAAGCCATGAATTCTTGAACTGACACAGGAAGAGTATATTCACAAAGTCTTGCCATGTTTTTAACATGCAAGGGGGGAAAGCATTGAGTACCCCAATGACTGCATATGTAAAACTTAGCAAGAATGGTTGCCCCAAATTGGATGTTGAAAAGGCAAAGATGGCAAAGGTGTCATATTCTTTGGCAATTGGCAGTCTTATGTTCGCCATGATTAGCACACGACCAGATACAGCATATGTAGTGCGAATGGTCAGCAACACGTATATGGAAAATCTAGGCAGAAAGAATTAGGAAGTAGTGAAACATATCTTGAGATACATCAAGGATTCAGCCAACAAGTGCTTGCACTTTGGAAACAGTGATGCACCCATGGTTGGATACACTGATTCGGATTATGCGGGTTGTGTGGACACTAGGAGATCCACATCTAGCTACATTTTCTTGTTTGTTGGAATGAAAGTCTCTTGGAGGTCATGTCTCCAAAATTTCCCTTTGTCTTCCACCACGGAGGCTAAGTATGTTGCAGTTTCTAATGCTAGCAAGGAAGCTGTATGGTTATCTCCTCTAGTGGGAGACCTTGGTATACACCAGATTCCAGTGTTACATTGTGATAGCCAGAGTGTGATTATGTTAGCAAAGAACCTTGTGTTTCATTCCAAGTCAAAACACATCAAGGTCAGGTATCATGTGATACGGGATATTTTGGCTAGCAAGCGCATTGACTTAGCCAAAGTTCACACGGATGACAACCCTACCGATGCTCTTATGAATTAGGGTTGCAATAAAATACACACACAACTTGGAGAAGACAAAGGAACCTCAAGGCACACAATAGAGAGTGTATTACTTAGTGTGCAATGGAAAGATATATAACCCTAGAGTAATGGGCGTATATACAATCCATGGGGGGAACATCCTAGTGAGGAAAAAATGCCTCGGCGGTCCTAAGTGTGTTCACACACATCACTACCACATGTATATGGTAACAAACCCTCGTTGGGAGTGATGCAGTGAATGAGAGCTGGCACATAGAGTATAGGAAAGTGCCATGCCCTGAGGACATGATCAGTCCACAAAGGGGAGTAAGCCCAAATATTTGCAAAAAGCTTTGATCTTCTCACAAGACAATGCCTTTGTGAAAAGATTTGCAAGGTTGTCCTGTGTTGGCACATAAGCCAAGCTTATCTCTCCTATTGAGAGCCTCTCCCTAGCATAGTGGTAATGCACCTCAATGTGCTTTGTGCGAGCATGAAAAACTGGGTTCCTTTCAATTGCAATGCGCTCTGACTATCAGTATATAGTGTTGGCAGTGCCTTTTCCAACACCAAAATCAGACATAAGGCATCTAAGCCATACACACTCAATTGTAGTTGTGAAGATTGCCTTGTACTCAATCTCACAACTAGAACTGGCCACAGTAGATTGCTTCTTGCTCAACCATGAGATACATGAACTATCGAGCATGAAACAAAAACCAATGGTGGACACTCGCGTGTCAAAACAACTAGCCCAATCTAAGTCCAAAAAAGCATGTACATCTGGCGAAAATGATCCCCCCTTGCTTTCAACACTAACCAACAAAAGTAAATTTGACAGCCTTATCATCCAATTTTCTGCGTTGCGTTTGTGGAACCAAAGCATATTCCAAATAGCCAAAAACATGCGTGTGCTCAATAGCAGGCTTTCTATCATGCCATGTTTCATATGGATTCATAGACTGCAAAGCTTTTGTAGGGCACCTATTAAGTACATAAGCGGAATATATGATGGTCTCAAGCCAAAAAAAATGCGGCAAAGCTTGACTTTGGACCATACATTCTGCCATTTCCGTAAGTGACCTATTTTTCCTCTCAGCAACACCATTTTTTTGAGGTGTATACGGCACTCTACATTGGCGTTTTATCCCACAACCATCCAAAAAATCATTAAATTCATGAGACATATAATCCCCACCTCGAATGGAACGGAGGTTGCCCATAGCACATTTTGAGACATTTTCAGTCATAGCCAAAATTTCTTGAAGCACATAAACACTTTGTACTTCTCTTTAAGCGGATACACCCATTCATGTCTGGAGTAATCATCAATGAAATTCACCAAGTAAATGTAATTGCCCAAGGACGGGGTTTGCATGGGCCCACAAACATCACTATGCACAAGTCTCAACCTGCATATAGCCCTAATTGAACCATCCTTTGGAAACTTTGAATGCTGCATCTTACCAAACATACAACCTTCTCAAACATATTTGATAGGTTCTTCAAGAGGCAGCAAAGAAGCAACCATATCAGATTTCTGCAAACATAGCAAACTGGCAAAATTTAGATGCCCAAAACGTGCATGCCAAAGTTTTGCATCTAAAATAGCCTTCGAATCCACAACATCGTTTGAAAAATTATGCCCACACTTGTCATATAGAGTGAGCTTATACAGCCCACAGCATAAAATGCCAAATGTACTACCAATTTCATTACCAAAACTGAGATCATGTATTGTACATCTGTTATGCACAAATTTGACTACAAGACCAAGTCTAGCAAGTGCAGATACAGACAAAGGATTCTTCTTGATCCCAAGTGCATACAATGCATCAAGAAGTGTAAAAGAACTTCAATTTGTAGTATTAAGCACAATATTTTCAACTCCCTTAACCAGATAAGAGGCATTGTTGCCACAAGTGACTAGATTTCCATGAGGGACATCCTTAAGAGAGGTAAGCAAGTTACGATGAGAGGTAATGTGATTTGTAGCACCACCGTCAAAGTACCACACATGAGCATCTGCAACAATTGGCATACATGCATCATGGACACAAGGATCATAAGTGCACTGAAGACCCATTCCGCATCAACATCAGCATCACAATCTCCTCTCACAAAATACTCAACAATAGCTACAAATGTAGGGGAACTAGCCTCTTTCTTCTTTGCCTCTTTTGCCTTCAATTTGGGACACTGCTTGATCAAGTAATCAATTAGTTGTACAATAATGGCAATGCAACTGTTTTTTCCCTTTTCATCAGAATTCCCAGAAGAATTGTTGCCAGCAGACGCATTAGGAAGAGGTGATTTACCACTCGTAGAAGAACCATGAGAAGTGGCTACATTGCTTTTACCACCTTTTCTTTGAGCAGCAATAAAGGCATGTTCAAATGCACATTGTTTATCCCTATTTCTTCTAAAAAGTAACTCTTGCAACAACAATGTGCATAATGCATCAAACTTGACAACTTCTAGATTTCCTTGGGTCATAAGTCTCCAAGTACTGGCAAAAGTCTGATAAGAATCTAACAAAGCATCAAGAACAATCTGCACAATGAGAAATGAAATTTTAGCCTCATTGCCACTTGCATAAAGACCAGTCAGAATATCCCAAGCCTATTTTTCACATTTTGTTGAACGAACATGAGGAGTAATAGTGTGCTTCACAGACAACGCAATCAAATCATGAGCTTGTTCGTCTTTTACATCCAAATGAGCTTGCTCAATCGTAGGCAAAATAGCTCTAGCATCAGCAATCTTGCCACCAAAACCTGTAACGTCCTCAACATCACCTACATCCTCAGAACCAGGACGTACATCAATGCCCTACATAATATTTGAAACGCCCTTTGACACAAAGAGATGTTGCATCATATAAGCCCACATAGGGTAATTGTGCACATCCAATCTATCCTCAGCAGAGCTAACATCTTGAACACATGTGTGTTGTTGTCAGCCATGGCAAATGTTGCACCTGATGTGAAAACTACACAAAAAGAGGACAAACAAAGAGGGAACAACACGTGCTATATAACAAAAACTGTAAAAAACTTTAAGGGACCTGTTATGCAAAAACTGACACTCACAAAAATTTTGCACAAAATGACAAAATAACCTGCGTAGTACTATTTGTAGTAGAAATGGAGGCCAAAACGAGCCTGAATCAAAAATCTGCACAAACCAAGCATGAAATTCGTATGTTGTGCCATGTTAGGACATGTGAATGTGTTTCATGAAAGTCCATACAGTCTACCATGTCAATATGCCAGCGCGTTTTTTGATTGTTCGTACAATAATGCTCCACAGAGAGCTAGCATTATAAGAAAGAAATAGACTCATTTTTGGGCCTTTTAGCTTTGGTGAGAGAATGCTGCTTAGCATAAAGGAAGAAAGCTAATGTTACGTAGAAAAGCCTTTTTTCTCGTTTTTGAAAATATCCATGAAAACCATTTTACTGAAATTTTCATTGTTATCAGAAAAGTAAGGCACTTGATAGTGACATCTTGCACAAGCATCGAGTGCCCTTTTATGACCCGCTGTTGCCATCTCGCACAAACATCAATCACCTTTTTATGAGATACTCGCAATTCAAATTTGAATGGGTCGTACTTGATAGTGATTGATAGGTACTATTTAAGACTATGAAAGGGTCAGAACTAAGCAAATAGAGACCTCTAAGAGGTCTCTGGGGCCTCTATTCACTTGGTTCTGACCTCATGAGACCCTAGGCTTCAAAAGATTGTATCTTGAGCTAGAGACGTCAAATTTCAGTGTTTTAAAGTGGTATCCTAAGGTTTTTGGACACTTTGGATGCATCCATGGTGTTCTTTTTTTATTTTTAAACATCTCTTATGTGTTTTCTTTCATCGCACATCACATCACTCATTAAGATTCGTGGACATGGATTTTTGTGTATACTTAAGTTGGGCTCTCAAAAAGATTCTGTACGAACATGCATTTAAGTTATCAAGCAATCTTTTACGTATGTACTATGAGAAATAGAATTTCAAAAAACTACTTTTGTATTTTTCAGGATTACCTTTGTCTATGCTGAGTAGGAATTTCTTACCGACCCAAAATTGAGTCCAAGTTTCACCTAATGTGATACTTGTAAGAGAGCAGAGTCCAACAGCTAGGCAGTAGGGAAATCTACACGTGTATCTCATGCCCCTGAATGTTTTCAGCTAGGGTTAGACTGTTTGTTGGTCACTTACTACGGAACCTACGTGCTCTACAGAGATGCTATTGAGATGGAAGACAGTGTGAAGTAGAAGCAGGTATCACTCAATTACGGCAAATGAAACCTGGGAACTGACACTGTTTCTAGAGGGAAAATGGGTGTACAAGAAGAAGTACACGGAATAAGACCTCGAGCCTAAGTATAAGGCTAGATTGGTTGCTAAGGGTTTCGAGCAAAAGAAAGGCATGGACTCTGATGAGATTTTTTCTCCACTGGTTAAGATGACTATATTGCGTCTTGTGCTTGGACTAGTAACCACTGAGGAGATGGAACTTGTCCAAATGGACGTGAAGATGACTTTCCTTCATGAGGACCTTGATGAGGATGTCTACATGCAACGGCTAGAGGGTTTTGAAGTCAAACATGAAAATCCTAGAAGGATAGAATTGGTATGTGAATTGTGTAAGGGATTGTCCCGGGGGATTCACTCTATATGCAAAATAGGACGCCACTTGCGAGCGGACAACTTTGATAAAAACCCCTATATACTACGAATATTAGAAAATATGGTCCCCCCTTTCTACGCTTATACGACAATCAATGAAAAAAACTATCATACCCCTATCTTACATACAAAATATAGGTCTCACATGATCTAACTGAGTAATACTGTATAGCATAGTGATTGGCAATGTACTAAGAAACCACTTTTGTTGATAACTAGATGTACGCTCAATGTGTCTTAGTTTGACTTTTTGCCTAATCAATCTGCACTTTGGATACTCGTCCAAATTTGACCTTTCTAAATCTGGTGTAAATCAAACCTTGACCTACTCCAAATTATCCCTTATCCATGACCGGCTTGATACAAAATTTGATGTGTGACCTGAAAAAAACTTCCCCTAAATTCATCCGAGTTCTACTGCACACTGGTGACCAATCATTATATGTAATCGACCCGGGTTAGGTCCCCCTTCCCCCCCCTTCCCCCCCCCCCCCATTTTAAATCTTTGGAGATAATTTATTGGGGGCCTGTCCCTAACTTATACGCTTATGTAACTTGTAAAAAACCCCCCCTCCCCTGCACTTACATGGTGCGATAAGTTTCCATGGTGAATCCCTTGAGGGCATTGTATGGCCTAAAACAAGGCTTGAGGTAGCGGTACCGGATGTTTGACAAGTACATGCACTCCGATGGTTATGAAGGGATCCTAGAAGATCACTGCTTCTATACCAAGAAGTTGAATGATGGTTCACTTATCATCTTGATAATCTATGTTGATGATAGGCTCATTGCTGATGAGATTTCCATCTTAAAGAAGTCACTTAGCAACGTAGTTTTTTATGAAGTATTTCAAAGATGTAAGCCACTTTCTTGGTATGCGTATCAAGAGGGATAGAAAACGTAGAATAGAGGCGAGGCATAGATTTTTCACTTCATGGGAGGCTGGTTTGCATGGATTAAAGTTAACTATTTGGGGACATGAGCTTTTGGATTTTGAGTTTTTTGTTGATGACTCAACCATGTTTCTAGAGGTCTGAGATGCCAATTTTCATAGGTGTGTATAGGCTCTTGAGGTATTCTATTGTGAATTGGGAGCATTGATTAAGTAGTAGAAGATAGTGGAATTCTATGCTTGATTGGTCACTTGGAGAGGGCTTTAGGTGGAACCCCCCAAGGACACCGGTTTGATAATTGGGCTGTCAGATTGGTTAGGATCTGTCACCAAAGTAGCAAATTTCTCCTCTCCTTCTATCCATCCAGAAGAATCTGCTCCATTAGAGTTCAACATGGATTTCACTTGTAGAAAAGGTTGTAACTAGGTGCTTTTTGCTATTATGTGCTACATCATCATGTTTTTCTAGATTTCCTTGAGCTCTTGTAGCAGATAGTTGAGAGCTTGATTGTGGGATGCATAGCTTTCTTGAGCCAAAGTTTCCTAGCATTCCATTACCTTACCTTCCTCTCATAGAGGGTTGGGGATCAGCCCAGCATAGCACCATAGAGCTTTCTTTGGGAAGCTCATTGTCAAAGGTCTTGTTCTAGGGAGGAGCTCTAGAAGAGTTTTTGCTTCACCGGATTCATTCTCGAGTTCCATCGACTAGAGGCCCATGCAGCCCTTTGACTCACTCAATTATTGAAGAGATGCGTAGAGTGGGCTTGAGTAGGAGATGGAAGGACCATTTTTCTTTGACCTTGCTTTAGTCTTGGGAGTATCTGTGGAGTGGCCTTGAGAAGCACCAACTCACATGCATTGAGGAGCAATTGAGATAGCTACTTACATGGAACCCTTCCGTCAGCACACACGGAGGTCACATGGTTGGTAGTTGACCTCATGTCTCTTGGTGTTCCATGGTAGAGGCTCTAGTCTGTACTTTTGGGGACATACTATAGTTTACATCACTTCTTGAGAAGGTTTTGGTCCATCAATTATAAGACATGAGGGGGATGCAAAGAATGTGTTGGGAAATTGTAAAGGCTATATCATCATTGTGGTATACCCTTCTTGAGCTGGAGGTTCCCTGTTGGAGGGGGTTTTCACTCAACTAGAGGTACTCATTATAGTGAGGGCTCCCCATATCTAGGTTTCTTCATGCTGTTTGAAGTTTAGAGAGAGGGATACCTCCACAGATTCAACACTAAGGCACCAAAGGGTGTTGAGTGCTTCTTTCACTCGACTAGAGGTACTCATTGCAATTTGGGCTTGGTCAGATGTAGGGCTCTTCATTTTCTTTGAGGTTTAGAGAGAGGGCTACCTCCACAAAGTCACTACTGAGGCACCAAAGGTGGCCATGTGATACTTTTAGTAGATTTAAATTGTGGGCATCAGTGGGAGGACTTATGTGATAACCTTCAGCTCTTGAGTCAGGACACTGATGACTATGGGTGTTGGGAAATTGCCCCTTGATGCAAGTGCAATAGGACTCAAGAGAGTGGTTTTGGTGGGATTCTTTTACTCTAGCCTATCACACAAGGACTCCTTTTTTCTAGTATATAGAATGGCTAGGATCACATATTGGTAGTGTGGAGACACATTCATCCTGTTGCAATGGACCATTGGCAAGAGGAGGGTCTCATGACTAACTGCTTGTGAAAATTTTGGGGGTGCGTGTGGGATAGTAAAACATTGAGGAGAGTCACTATGTTCCAATGGCTAGTTTTCCTTTAGGCTACTATAGTTGGGAGTTGGTCGGTGCATAGCAATCACTCTACTAAATGTATCGCATGTGACCATACACTTGAGACACTGTGCCACTGTCTATGGGATTGCCCCATAGCATAGCACATTTGGCTTTTTATACTTCAATTGATGCATGCACTTTCATACGTAGAACACTTTGTTTTTCAAGGTGGCTTCATTTAAGGATGATTGTGATTTAGGAGGGTCGGCTTGGACTCCAACCGCTAGCTGATACACTCACACGCCTAACACTTTGCTTTTCAAGGTGGCTTCATTTAAGGATGATTGTGATTTATGAGGGTCGGCCTAGACTCCAACCCGCCATAGAGCTTGTACCTGAAGACTGGAGGAGAGATAGAGAGTGTTGTTGGGAGCTCACATCTACAGCCTAACACTTTGGTTCATCTAGAGATCCTGATGCTTCCGCATCTTTGAGGCTCGACCCATCCCACCGCAGAGGCTATACAAGACATCACACTCAGGGATAGTTTGAGAGGCTTCAAGGCAACTCTGACCGCATGCAAGAGTGCCATGAGGCCTTCTTGTGCGACTTTGGTTACAAGGGCCTTTTTTCACCATAGCTCATGGGGCACCTAGATGGATGGCACTATTGCCCACCAATGTGGTTGTTTTCTCGTCTCATATCTTGATTTAGCCATCATTGTACATATCTTGTTTTTCATTAGAGTCTCCCCACCTTTTGATGTTGTCCTCTTTAGTATAATATGAATTTTGTTGGGCAATTGTTTTTACTAATGAAAGGATCTTTATATTGCCCAAAAAAAAATGTTGATGGGGGATCTATGCTATTGATTGAAGGCCAACCCTCAGGTTTTAGTTTCCCCAAAATTCCAAAACCACCAAGAGATCAACTAGTAGATGAAGCATGGATGGTCAAGTGAGAGTTCCAAAGTTTTTTGTGCAAATGTTTGTCTAATTCTTAAAGGTGATGCAAATGCTAATAGCTAGCTTTGATAATGTCAAGCATTAGGAAAAATATGAACCCTCTAGGGGCCCTTTGGAATTAAGGTTAATTAGAGTCCAGCCAATAGGAAGAGGGTGGTGGACACACTCTATACCCTCAAAAAATAGGGAGACAAGGTAGCCTTACACCTCTTTATGGCATCTTACCTAGTGAGAAGGTAAGGGAGGTGGCTAGGGGAAGGCGACAGGGGGGGGGGACCACTTTGACCTTTTTTCCCCCACTTTTTGGTCCGGATTTAAAAATACACTAAAAAGTTCAAATTTTCAAAAAAAATCAAATTTCAAGTTTTCTCTCTTTAAAAGGTCCCCAAACTTATTTCATGGTAAAAAAAGTATTTTTGACCTCCAAAAGTAAAAAACGTGCACTAAAAAATACGAAAAATTGAATTTTTTCAAAAAAGTTTAAAACATCATTTTCCACTCTCCAAAGTCTTTCCAAACCTATTCTATAGCTAAAAAGTGATTTTCTCTCTCTACAAACTCTTTTTTAAGCTCTCCATTGCTGCAACAACCACATGCACCCCCTATAGTCTAATACTATCTCTCTGCTTTCTCCCATCTCCATTGTAGCACCAAGCAAGCTCCTCCCCCATCTCTTCCCCTTGGCCACCACATAGTTTCACACCAAGTTAGCTCCTCGTCCTTCTCTCACCTCCATTACACCATGAAACAAGATTCTACTCGTTCTAATTTTATTCACTCACAATACATGGAAACCTCTACTCCCGAAGATGGAAAAAATATGAGCTCACATGACTTGAATACCACAAAAATAGGAGGTGTGAATAGTGTGTGGGCTTTGCAAGGGTTCATCTCCAACATAAAGATAAAATGGTAAGAAAACTACCCTTGTAGCTTGTATTCAGAGCTTAACATCATCTCCATCTTTAAGTTTATCATGCTGGATAGAATAAACCTCTTTATGGCTTTCAATGTTTAGGCTTCATACCTCATAACACTGGGTGGTGCTATTTTGTTGATGGCTTTGGCGCGCCATCTATAGTTGTGTAGCATGTGATTGAGTCTCAGAATGCAAGTAAGTTGTGTTATCTATGGAGAGTCATCAAAGATTTTTCTTATAATTTATTCTTTGTATAGTTGTCATTGGATTATCATTTTCTACTTTATAACTTTGTGCTCACATAATCTGTTGTTTACTTACAGAGTCAACTTCTTTTTAGAGGACATGAGCAAGCAACCATGTGCAAAGATGGAAATTACTCTATTTTTGTTCCATGAGGAACCTTTCACTACGATGTTAAAGGATTTTGATAAGAATAGTAGAATTTTTTTAAAGAATCTTGAACCAATAAGTACTCTCTAGGAGCTCTTAGAAAATCCATCCATATAGTACTACTATCTTCCCTAGTGTCATAGACACACAAATACTCAAGTGTATATGAATCTCTAGATGAAGAAGACAAATACTTGTAAGAGAAGCATAATAACAACAGCATTGTCTCCGTTTGTAATTATTTTCATGAGGCTGGATTCCTCTATAAATGCAATATAAATGTGTTTTTTTATTAAATGGTGTCGCATTGAGTGAGAGTATTTAATTTAGATTACTATAGTTTCATACAGATTTGAGAATTATTGTTGAACTTTATGGATATTTTTATTTGCCTGTAAGATGTTTCAAGTCTCAAGTCTTAATCAGAAATTCAAGCAATATTTTGATTTCAGTTTAATCATTAATGGTTATTCTTATTAAAGTGGATCATAACCTTTGTCAAGATGTCCTCATTTGGGGATGTTGAATGTATATCATTAACAACGTTTCACAAGTTGAGAAAGCTAAATTCTTGCTTTCCAACATGTTATTGTTTCCATACTATGCCTATGCCAAGCTTGACTTAGAGAAATGACAACTTGAGATGAAGGTGTCGATGTATAAGGGTCACTTATTATTGACTCATGTTTCATCATACATATATTGTAAAGCCTTTGAGTTTCCACCTTTTTGAGTAGTGTTGATAAGTTTTTGGTATCAAATCTTCTTAAATATCCCTATTCATGAGCTATTGGTAGCTATTTCTTTGGTATTGCTAAAGATGATACCAATAGCTATTACCTTGTGAACTTAACTGTTAAATTGTGGATTTGATTTTTACTATGTAGCTCATTTGGATAGAGAAAGTGTAACATAAATTATAGATACATGCATTGTTAATATAGAAGATATGTACCAATCGAGCCTATGTAAACTGCTAATCAAGAAACCTTTGGTTGGATACTATAACAATAGGGGTCACATGTGGTTTCAAATACCAAAGAAATGGCTTAGCCAAAACATTCCTAAGAACACGAGGTGGACACGAGGAAGTAAAAATTGGCTCCTTGTTTGGTCAATTTCTAGTGTGAATGCTTAGTGCATAGGATTTGTGAGGCCTTTGACCTGGGGAGTTCACTAAAGTATATGTAACATAGCACACGTGTTCAACATAAGGGATTTTGTATTCTTGTAAAGTTACAGAAACATGTGTAGATAAGGTCTATAAGGGGTACTTTTAATCCATTCTGGTGAACGCACATGATATAGGAAAATTTTACATAGTGAATGTTCCAGACCTTTGAACACATAGAAAAAGGGACCAGGGGGGGTGCTCTGATTACATCAAACGCTACACCTCTATCTCATGGCCATGCACTAAAAAAGCCCCTATTTGCATTATAAGACCCCAAGGGGGGAGCTTTGCTCTACGTACATCTAGCTTACATCCTTTTCTCATACTTATACACAATCGTGTTACAAAATTTTTCCATGTAAAGGATCCCAGTGCTCTCAACAAGAGTGGCCACAAGGGCGCGCAAAATGGCCATCCAAAAGTCCCGGATGGCCATTTCGCGCGTCCTTGCGGCCACTTTTTTTTTTTTTTTTTTGAACTTGTAGACTTTGATGCAAAAAAAACATATCTTACTCGGATTCTCCAGAAAACAACATGCAAGTTGGCAATCTCTTAAAAAATAATGTAAAACAAACATTTCTTACTTTTTCCTTAATCTGCGGGCTCCAACGAGCGTTAAAACCATGGAATTTGAAAATACTCAAAGAACCAATGTTTTTTATTGTGTTAAGGCCTGTATTTCCTACATACAAAACTTTCCCAAAATCTTGCTCTAACACCTTCAAAAGCCCCAGGGGGTGAGCTCTTGCTCTCTGTACATCTAACTTACAGCCTTATCTCATACTTATACACAATAATTTTGCAAATTTTTGCCATGTAAAAGCTTCCAGGGCCCTCAACAAGAGTGGCCACAAGGGTGCGCAAAATGGACATCCAAAAGTCCCGGATGGCCATTTCGCGCGCCCTTGTGGCCACACTTTTTTTTTTTTTTTTAATTTGATAGCCGTTTTTCGGCTCTCCATAATTGCCATAGTAAGCTATCTCACCCTACCAAAATCACCCAAACACTATGGCTATCCCTACCATTTCACTGCAAATAGGCGTGTGTGAGTTAGGGGGCTTTTCCTATATTTTCTTAAAAAACCCTCAGCTAGCTAGTCACTGGGCTAGGTGAGCCAAAAAAAATAAAAAAAATAAAAAATAAAAGTATATTATGGCCTCTTTGTGTGTAAATATTTCATTGTATATATGGCCTAAATATAGGGATTTTTTATAATTATTTTGGTATTTTATTTAAATATTTCTACTTAGGTGTGTGTTTTATTAAACCTATGTACACCTTCTTTCATCCTCTTACACCATAATTATATTTTTTGCCAATATGTACATACTCTAACCTCATATTTTTCCTTTATACAAATCACTCCCACATTTTCACCCTCACCCTCGTGAAAACAAAAAATTGATTTCTACTCATTGGTTACTTTTATTATATTATTTACTTGCATACCTTTTCCTCTTTCACCCAAAATAATTCAAGGAGGGATCATATCATATGATTCCAATATCTTTCCATATCCATAACTCCTCCATATTTTTATTATTATTTTTACTCATTATTCTAACACCATGTGCTCATTGAGCTAAAGTCCATGAATAGTCCATACACTAGTCCCACCATGTATATATTTCTTATTTCACCAATAATCCTCCTCCATGCATGGGTCAAGGGCAACTTGAATGCTTTGTATTATAATATGACAAAGGAGGGGCTCACTCTTGGATGCATTGTACAAATTCAACAAAGGAGGGGGCCACTAGAAGACTTTTGCAGGCATAAAAAACAGGCTTTTTGGTGAGAATTTTGGCACCTATCTCCACTCCGAATTTGGAGCAGTGGTCAAAAGAGAAAATGTAGCCCACGCTCTGAATAATCACCCCAAATGTTTTCATGATTTTTGGAGCTACCAGCTGTGAGCTATGATTTTTTTAGTGGATCCCAATTTTCCCATGTTATGCAGCCACACTCTCTCTTCCACTTTATCATTTTCCTCTTTCACACACACTTCTCCACTCATCATCCCCATCTCTCTCACCACTCCTCTCTACACACTACTCACCTTCTCCTCAACCTTGAAGAATAAGAGAAACCATGGTGAACTCATACCTCCCACACACAATTCCATTCCAAAATTGACCACCTAGTCTCATTTTTCCTCCTCCAAATTACCCATATCTATCAAAAAACCACAAAATTCAGCCCCTTCTCTTAAAAGACAGCATCATGGTGGTTGATTACTCAGCTTCAATTACCTTGTCTCTCAAGGAAGGTCAAGAGTGGAGAAAAAATGTACCGTCAAAGCTAGTGGATCGACAACAAGCGTCAAAATTGGCCCTACTCAAGACACTTGGAGTATCAACCTTGTAAGAAATCCACCTTTTCTTACCTCTTAAGAGTTTTTCTTCCTTATTTGTATCCTACATGGATACTCCCATGGTAAATATCCAATTCCATTTGTAAATTAATACTAACTCTACTAACACTAACCCACTATGAAAAGTCCTATCACCTCCATTTCTCTCCTCTCTCTTTCCCCACCAACTTCTTGATAATTCCAAGCAAAAGAAATTATATAAATTGCTGAAAATCTAACCCAACCATGGTTAGAGGAGTAACCCTAGCCTTCAAAATTGCTATAAAAGGAGGGTGTAGCTAGCATAAAAGGGGGAAGCCATAAGCAAGAGCACTATGCTATAGCTTGAGAAGCCAAGCTCAACCTCTCTAGAAGGAGCTCTTGAGTGGAAGCTCATTGTCTTATGCATGTGCATGCGTTGTAATAGGGGATTAGCAAGGGAAATCTATGCCATTGTAAGAGAGAGAGTGATCATTCAATTGAGAGTAGGAAATCTATCATTTCTCCTACTAGTGTAAGCCCAACATTCGCTGAATCAAGGAGGGTGGATTTGGACTAATCTTGGATATTTTGTCTCCCTTCCAACGTGAAGTAATGGACAACAATGATGCGTAAGTGTCTTGGTGTTTTTTTTTTGTTGTTAAGTTCTTGATAGCTTGTCTCTGGTGTTGTCATCAATCTAGCCATAAATCCCACATACTGTAAGAGGGCGACAAGGTGGAGAGGACTCCCCTGGCCTTAAGACAGTGATTGGGGTGGCTTTTCTTGTGATGTGTTGTGGTGAAATTTACGCAAGCTATGTTGAACAAGTACTAATCTCACTTTGATTTGTCATGACAGATTTGTAAGAAGGTATTAATGCAACAAGCACCCCCTCCCCCTTTCTCTCTCTTTCTTAAATATATAATTGTGTTTGCTTAATCATCGCCGATACGTTTCAAAGCAGCCCGAGCACTATCTCTCTCTCTCTCTCTCTCTATCTATCTCACTATCTCTCTCTCTCTCTCTCTCTCTCTCTCTCTCTCTCTCTCTCTCTCTCTCTCTCTCTCTCGTGTTTTAGTGTGTGAGAGTATTCCATTGGTGTTAGGGTTAGTGTAAATTCCTTGCTTGTTTGTGGGTTGCTCTAACGATTCTCCTCTTTTGCGTCCTAGTTCGCTCTTAAACTAGGTGGTGCCCCTTGTGTAGTTGGGATGTGGCGGTGGGTTTGTTGTTTTGGTTTGTGTTGTGTTGTGCCCCAGCCCCATTGAGCAGCACGGGAGCCTTGAAGGGTGTCTAGAGGCCACTCTTCTTGTTGCCCGCCCCAGACCGCCTCAAATTGGTGCCCCCACTGAGGACGGCTTGTGTATTTTTGTGTAGAATCAACCTTTAGCATAGTCAAGTAGTTTGCATGAATCACGAAGATTTGTATGATCCCTTCATTCCCATTGCAAGGCAAAAGGTACACATAATTGTTAGTACTAAGTTGCAATTTCAACGTGTCATTCGTAGAATTTTAGGTCCTCTTAGGTTGGCCGAGATAAACGTTTCAGTAAATCCTTTTATTTTGCCTCTCATTAGGTACGACCTTAGTTTGGACGTCTATATTTTTGTTTTGAGCATTAGGACATGCATAGGCCATGGATAATGGCCCAGGAATAGAGGTTTTTCCCTTTCATTTTACTCCACACATTAGAATAAACGTTGCAATTAGTAGAAAGATCCATTTTCAACAACGAATGGTGTTCATGTTTGGTGCCCAAAGAGTAGGAGAAATTCTCGCATCACCAAACCCTGTCATCCTACCTCTTATTGATTATCATAGGTCGTTTGATGTGAATATCTTTATTTTGTTGTAGAATAGATTGCAAGCTAGAAAACATTATTGTGTAAATCTTTTTAAGAAAGAAAAACAAAAACGCGTCACTTTGAAATTAATTCAATGGAGAGCCAACGCCAAATGTCTGGATATCCTCTTTTCTTTGGAGAGCCTGGAGAGGATGCAGAATTATTTCTAGCGAATTTCAAGATGTCTTGCCGTATCAAGAGGATAGTAACTGATCAAGAATGTGTAGAAATGTTTGAGGTGGTCCTTAGGAAAGATGCTAGCACTTGGTTTGACTCTTTGCCTCAGGAATTTAAAGGGAATTACACGGAAGTTTTGAATCGTTTCAAGAAATACTTCTTTGATCCCCAAAACACTCAGAAATTATGGCAAGACATTGTTTCTCATAAGCAAAAAGACTTAGATGACTACTACTTGTACAAGCAAGAGTTCCTACATCTTTGGGCTCTATGGATACGAAATGTTGCTAACCCTGGTGATGGTGCAGAATTTCTAAAGAAGGAGAGGTTCATAGCCGGACTCTTTCCTGACCTTAAGGTAAAAGTTGAGGCTGGTGCACCTGCTACCTTTGATGCAGCTGAAACTAGGGCTGCTGAGAAATATAGGAAACTCAAGTGCTTAAGGGGAGAGGTTCCAATAGAAGGTCTTAGACCCAAAGGTAAGTCACAAGCATCAACATCTAAGGAGCTTCCTGAGGTAACGGTTGAAGTGATTGAGAAGTTAAATGAATCCTTAAGCAGCCTGTCAATTCACCTTGCACAAGCCGTAGGTCCAAAGGGACAAGCAAAGAAGTCTAAAGAGCGAGACCCACGACCTAGGAGAGTCTTGCAATGTTGGAATTGCGGAGAGTCTGGACATGGGATGTATAATTGTCCTTGGCCCCGTGGAGAGCCAGGGAGACCTAACTTGAATTACCCAGTGATGAATGCAGGAGAAGGATCTGGTCAACAACCAAGGCTTTTACAAAGGCCAAATGGACCAAGACCACCTCCACAAGGGGTAGAAGGAGTTCCACCTTTGCCAGATCCAAATGTGCATGTGGTAGAGGTGACAAATTCAAATGAGGTTGACATGGAAGCCAATGGCATTAAGCGTGGCCGACGAAAAGGTAAAGAGAAAGAAGGAGTCACAGCACAGAGTGACCATGGACAAGGCAACAAGGCAAAGGAAACCAAGGAAACCAAGAGGACTCGACGTCGTATCAACCTCCAAGACTTCCCTCTTGGACATGGTATGGCTCCGTACAACTTGTTGGAAGACATGAGAGGTAAGGGTCCTGATATCTCATGGCCTCAATTTCTTGCATTATGTCCACAAGTTAGGAGGGATTTAACAAGGGCAGTTAGCACTAGGAGAAAGGTAAAAGAGAGTGTGCCTGTTGTAAAAATTGCACAAGTTGAAATGAATGAGGACATTACACCGGTGCTAGACTGTTACATCAAAGGAAGATTGGTTAGGAAAGGTCTAGTGGATGGGGGTGCACAAATTTGCATCATGACAGAGGGACTCATGCAAAAACTAGGCATGCACATCCATGAGACACCTGAAATTAGGGTCAAGATGGCAAACAATAGCAAGGCTAGGTGCGTAGGCATTTGTAAAAATGTTTTTGTGGAGGCCTTTGGCATTAAGAAGGCAGTGGATTTCTATGTCATGTCTACCAAGGGAAATGGTTACCCATTTATCCTAGGAAGACCATGGCTAATGAAAATGCGAGCTTTGCAGGATTGGGAGAGTGGAAAGCTAATTTGCAGGAATGACAATCACAAGAAGGTTGTCTTTGACATGAAGGAGCAATGCCAAGAGGAGCTCCATGAAGAATCATCTCAAAGTGAGACGGAAGAAGGTTGGACCGATAGCACTTCAGAAGAAGAAAGTAGCGGCAGCATTACTGAAGAGGAGTCTTCCATCGAAGTCATGGGGGTAAGGTTTAAGCCAAGCAACCAAGAGACCTCTTGTCAAGGCTTGGAGGAGGTAGGTCCTCAAGAGAACGAAGGTGATCAAGATGAAGGGATGCTGGAAGGTATGCTATCAACAACACTTACAAAGGATGAAAGAGAGGAGTTCAAATGTGTGCTAAGGAAGTTTCCTAGGCTTTTTGCTAAAGACTACACCGATGTGCGTGGAGTAGATGTTGTTCAACACAAAATTGAGTTGAAGCCAGAGGCCACACCTAAGGCTCAGAAGCTACGAAGGCTAGGAGTCATCAAGGAGCAGGTTTTACTCAAGGAGGTAAGAAAGCTTCTAGCAGCAGGGTTCATTTATCCAGTGGAGAATTTGGAGTGGCTCTCTCCTGTTGTTGTCACTCCTAAGAAGAACAGCAAGTGGAGGGTGTGTGTGGATTACCGTCCCCTCAATGAGGCAACAAAGAGAGATCACTTTCCCCTCCCATTCCAGGATGAGATACTAAATGAGGTAGCTGGTCATGAGAAGTACATTGTGTGCGATGGTTACTCAGGTTACTTTCAAATAGGGATTGCACTGGAGGATCAATTGAAAACAACCTTTATCACTCCTTGGGGTTGTTATGCTTTTAGAGTCATGCCATTTGGTCTGACAAATGCTCCTGCAACATTCCAACGTTTCATGAACATGGTGTTTCAAGCATTCTTTGGAAAGTCAATTAGGGAGTTCATTGATGATTTCTGCATTTATAGCTCAAAATCATTGCATCTACAAAGGGTAGAAGAAGGTTTAAAGAAGCTCTATGACATGGGAGGTCAACTCAACCCCGACAAGTGTCACATAGGTGAGGATGAAGTGATCTTGCTCGGTCACAAGGTTTCCTATAAAGGCATTGAGGTGGATCCTTCAAAGGCAAAGGCTCTTATTGAGCTCCCATCACCGAAGAGTCTTAAGGAGGTCATCTCTTTCATTCAAAAAGTGAAGTATATGTCACGCTTTATTCACTTAGCTTCGGAGTTGCTTCATCCTTTGCAAAAGTTGACACAACAAGTAGAATTTGCATGGTCTGATGAGCTTGAAGAGTATTTTTGTAACATTAAAGTCATTTTGTCAGAGCTACCAACACTCATGCTTCCTTGTTGGGAGTACACATTCTTTGTTAGCTCTAGTGTTGGAAGGGAAACAATTGGTGCTGTGTTGCTACAACAAGATCCCCACAGTACCAGGATGCGACCCATCTACTTTTCTAGTAGGGTCATGAATGCTTTGGAGAGAGGCTACAAGGAGGCAGAACTCATGATGCTTTCTCTCATGTTTGCGGTGAGAAAGTTTAGATCCTACCTGCTACCAAAACCTTTTGTAATTCTCACTGTAGAGAATTTGTTCCCTTGGGTGTCATCTCAAATGAATCTTAGTACTAGGATCTCAAAGTGGATTATGGAGTTGCAAGAGTTTCAATACTCTTTCAAGGTAGAAGATAGTGTGCGTGCACAATTGGCAGGGATTCTCACTTATAGGGTGCATGAAAAGGAGATTAAGGTGCCTGAAGTAAAGACCCTACCATTACCACCACCAAAAAGTATTCCTAATGCTTTTACCTTGTTCTTTGATGGAGCTTTTCGTCGAGCCACAGGAAAAGCAGGGGGAGGGCTAGTGTTGCTCAACCCAAGTGGAGAGGTAGTCATGAAAGAGAAGGTCAATCTACCAGGCTCAACTAGCAACAATGAAGCAGAATACGACACACTACTTCATGGTTTGAAAATGTGCATTGGCCAAGGGATAAAACGTCTCATGGTAAAGGGAGATGCACTTCTCATTATTAAACAGATTTTAGGCATTTGGGCATGCAAGAATGAAAGCTTAAGGACAAAAGTTCATGCCATTCGTAGGATGTTTAATCAGTTTGAAGAAGTGCAACTATATCATATTCCGAGGAAACAAAATGAAGATGCCGATTTACTTGCACAACAAGCAGTTACATGTGTTGAGAGAGAAGTGCAGGTCATCATGGTGGCAGCAGCTGTCAAGAAACCGAGATACCAGGGATTGGAGTCATTGACTCCCATTATTGGCTACATTTTGGAGGGTGAGTTTCCACAAGACTTCACGAAGGCTCAGAAGAGGAGACTCATGAAGAAGGCAAGTTTCTATCTCTTCCTAGAAGGCTCCCTCTATCAAAGAGGGAAGGATCAAGTGTGCAGAAGAGTACCAACTATCGAGGAAATTCCAGCCATTCTAAAAGGTTTGCATGAAGAGGCATGTGGTGGTCATTTTGCCCAAGAATCAACTGTGAAGAAGATATTGCTTGCGGGGTATGTTTGGCCAAGCTTGCATGTGGATGTTCAACATTGGTGTAAAAGCTGTCACAATTGTCAGATAAATGGAAATAGAAGGTTGGTGCATGGCCCGAGGCAAATAGTGCTTGCAAATGGACCCTTTGAAAAGTGGGGCATTGATGCTATGGGTCCTCTGCCTAGGACAAAAAATGGTAAACTCTACATTCTAGTGGCTGTAGACTATATGACTAGGTGGGTGGAAGCTCAAAGTGTGGCAAGAGTGAATGAGAGGACAGTTAGCAAGTTTGTGTACACTCACATTTGTTGCAGATTTGGCACACCTTTGGAGATTGTTTCTGATAATGGTCCAGGGTTTAGGAAGGGCTTGCTCACAGAAGTTTGTGAAGAGCTTCACATTCTACATCGTCATAGCACACCATACTACCCACAGTCAAATGGTTTGGTGGAGAAGGCTAATGGTGTCATTGCAGGAATCATTAGAAAGATGGTGCAAAACAAGACAAAATTATGGGATGACTTCTTGGATGGTGCCTTGTGGGCATATCGAACCACATATAGGGAAGCCACGGAGTTCACACCATTTCACTTCGTCTATGGTCAAGAGGCTTTGCAGCCTATCGAGCTCAACATTCCAACAATGCGACTTCATGGCAAAGGAGCACAAGATGATCAAGAGTTATGGATGGATCGACTTCTTACGTTAGTGGAGCTTGAGTGGAAAAGAGAAGCAGCATACGAGTGCTACAAGAGGAAAGCCACACAAGCGAAAGAATCGCACGACAAGAAACTGAAGGACAAAGGCATCAAGGAAGGAGAGCTTGTGCTAAGGTATGACAATCGACTTGACAATCGTTTTGATGCCAAGTTTGAAACTAGATGGCAAGGGCCATACATAGTCAAGAAGGCTTTCAATTCTAGTTACTATCAGCTTATGGACTTGAATGGTAAAGAGCACTCCAGGAAGGTAAACGGGTATCGCTTGAAGCCCTATTTGAGTCGCCTTCTACCAAAGGATCTACCAAAGATCTGTCCAAAGGCCTCTGTCTCATGTAAGTATTGTTACATGAAGCATGAGTGTAACTCCAGCCAAAATTCTGAGGGGCCAAACAATGAAGATCTCGTCAAGGACTCTGAAGCACTCTCTTTGGAAAAGATGCTCTATGATGGTACATGAATATACCATCATCCTGGGGGGAGGGCTATTGATAGCCGTTTTTCGGCTCTCCATAATTGCCATAGTAAGCTATCTCACCCTACCAAAATCACCCAAACACTATGGCTATCCCTACCATTTCACTGCAAATAGGCGTGTGTGAGTTAGGGGGCTTTTCCTATATTTTCTTAAAAAACCCTCAGCTAGCTAGTCACTGGGCTAGGTGAGCCAAAAAAAATAAAAAAAATAAAAAATAAAAGTATATTATGGCCTCTTTGTGTGTAAATATTTCATTGTATATATGGCCTAAATATAGGGATTTTTTATAATTATTTTGGTATTTTATTTAAATATTTCTACTTAGGTGTGTGTTTTATTAAACCTATGTACACCTTCTTTCATCCTCTTACACCATAATTATATTTTTTGCCAATATGTACATACTCTAACCTCATATTTTTCCTTTATACAAATCACTCCCACATTTTCACCCTCACCCTCGTGAAAACAAAAAATTGATTTCTACTCATTGGTTACTTTTATTATATTATTTACTTGCATACCTTTTCCTCTTTCACCCAAAATAATTCAAGGAGGGATCATATCATATGATTCCAATATCTTTCCATATCCATAACTCCTCCATATTTTTATTATTATTTTTACTCATTATTCTAACACCATGTGCTCATTGAGCTAAAGTCCATGAATAGTCCATACACTAGTCCCACCATGTATATATTTCTTATTTCACCAATAATCCTCCTCCATGCATGGGTCAAGGGCAACTTGAATGCTTTGTATTATAATATGACAAAGGAGGGGCTCACTCTTGGATGCATTGTACAAATTCAACAAAGGAGGGGGCCACTAGAAGACTTTTGCAGGCATAAAAAACAGGCTTTTTGGTGAGAATTTTGGCACCTATCTCCACTCCGAATTTGGAGCGGTGGTCAAAAGAGAAAATGTAGCCCACGCTCTGAATAATCACCCCAAATGTTTTCATGATTTTTGGAGCTACCAGCTGTGAGCTATGATTTTTTTAGTGGATCCCAATTTTCCCATGTTATGCAGCCACACTCTCTCTTCCACTTTATCATTTTCCTCTTTCACACACACTTCTCCACTCATCATCCCCATCTCTCTCACCACTCCTCTCTACACACTACTCACCTTCTCCTCAACCTTGAAGAATAAGAGAAACCATGGTGAACTCATACCTCCCACACACAATTCCATTCCAAAATTGACCACCTAGTCTCATTTTTCCTCCTCCAAATTACCCATATCTATCAAAAAACCACAAAATTCAGCCCCTTCTCTTAAAAGACAGCATCATGGTGGTTGATTACTCAGCTTCAATTACCTTGTCTCTCAAGGAAGGTCAAGAGTGGAGAAAAAATGTACCGTCAAAGCTAGTGGATCGACAACAAGCGTCAAAATTGGCCCTACTCAAGACACTTGGAGTATCAACCTTGTAAGAAATCCACCTTTTCTTACCTCTTAAGAGTTTTTCTTCCTTATTTGTATCCTACATGGATACTCCCATGGTAAATATCCAATTCCATTTGTAAATTAATACTAACTCTACTAACACTAACCCACTATGAAAAGTCCTATCACCTCCATTTCTCTCCTCTCTCTTTCCCCACCAACTTCTTGATAATTCCAAGCAAAAGAAATTATATAAATTGCTGAAAATCTAACCCAACCATGGTTAGAGGAGTAACCCTAGCCTTCAAAATTGCTATAAAAGGAGGGTGTAGCTAGCATAAAAGGGGGAAGCCATAAGCAAGAGCACTATGCTATAGCTTGAGAAGCCAAGCTCAACCTCTCTAGAAGGAGCTCTTGAGTGGAAGCTCATTGTCTTATGCATGTGCATGCGTTGTAATAGGGGATTAGCAAGGGAAATCTATGCCATTGTAAGAGAGAGAGTGATCATTCAATTGAGAGTAGGAAATCTATCATTTCTCCTACTAGTGTAAGCCCAACATTCGCTGAATCAAGGAGGGTAGATTTGGACTAATCTTGGATATTTTGTCTCCCTTCCAACGTGAAGTAATGGACAACAATGATGCGTAAGTGTCTTGGTGTTTTTCTTTTGTTGTTAAGTTCTTGATAGCTTGTCTCTGGTGTTGTCATCAATCTAGCCATAAATTCCACATACTGTAAGAGGGCGACAAGGTGGAGAGGACTCCCCTGGCCTTAAGACAGTGATTGGGGTGGCTTTTCTTGTGATGTGTTGTGGTGAAATTTACGCAAGCTATGTTGAATAAGTACTAATCTCACTTTGATTTGTCATGACAGATTTGTAAGAAGGTATTAATGCAACAAGCACCCCCTCCCCCTTTCTCTCTCTTTCTTAAATATATAATTGTGTTTGCTTGATCATCGCCGATACGTTTCAAAGCAGCCCGAGCACTATCTCTCTCTCTCTCTCTCTCTCTCTCTATCTCACTATCTCTCTCTCTCTCTCTCTCTCTCTCTCTCTCTCTCTCTCTCTCTCTCTCTCTCTCTCTCTCTCTCTCGTGTTTTAGTGTGTGAGAGTATTCCATTGGTGTTAGGGTTAGTGTAAATTCCTTGCTTGTTTGTGGGTTGCTCTAACGATTCTCCTCTTTTGCGTCCTAGTTCGCTCTTAAACTAGGTGGTGCCCGTTGTGTAGTTGGGATGTGGCGGTGGGTTTGTTGTTTTGGTTTGTGTTGTGTTGTGCCCCAGCCCCATTGAGCAGCACGGGAGCCTTGAAGGGTGTCTAGAGGCCACTCTTCTTGTTGCCCGCCCCGGACCGCCTCACTATGTCTCCCAAGCACCAAATAGATTAGTCATCCATCTTGGAAAGATGTCGTAGGGTAAAAAGGGATCCTCTACCCGCTACATAAGATTGATTAATGACTAAGGCTTTATCTCTTCTACCTCATAGTCGAGGACGACTATGATTTCAAGAGAGAGGTAATGTCATAAAAGCTAATATCTAACCAACCCAGATGATTTTCTCATATTAAATTGATCATTTAATGTGGGAGAATAAATGGGAACAAGGGTTAGGATATAGACATGTGCTAATAGATCTATCTCAATACGGGGCCAATGGTAAAAGGGCCCAAATGAGAGATGGTCTATCAAAGACAAAGGCTAACCAATGGAGCATAAATACCTTAGGGTTAGCTTCATTGAAGACCTCCAATAGTTAGAGTTAAAATTCCTTTGACCTTAGGTAATAAGCTAGGGTTGTGCTAGAGGTGGGAATCCGTCCCAAGCTTGAGGTGCTTGTCATGCCTGATGACCGAGATGCTTGAGATGATTGAAGTGCTTGATGATTGAGATGCTTGAGGTGCTTGCCATGCTTGAGATGCTAGGGTTGTACTTGAGGTGGGAACCAAGCTCAAGCTTGAGGGGCTTAAAGTATGTGCTTGTGGTGAGAATTGGGCCCAAGGTTGAGGGGCTTGAGGTGGCACAAAAGTCAAAACAAATCCCTACAAGGAGCGGGTGAGCCATGCAAGAAGGGGGGGTGGTTTCTTGACCACTCTCTCTCCCAAAGGGCACCCCTTGCCCAAGAGGAAACTAGGACACATGTCAAGCCCCTAGCTAGGTTACCCTCATGGTGTGCCTAAAGCCTATTGGCTGGCCTTCCAAGGGGTCCAATGATAATTTAGTGGATTTAATTGATTTTTTTAGCATTTATCAAGCCCTATCTATCGAAGGGGGAAGGGGGACACTATCCCAAGGCTTCCCTTGCTGCTTGGTATGACTCTTGCTTTTGATTGGCTAGGCCTGGAGGGGTCCAATGAGCTTCAAGCATGAGCTACAAGGGAGGGTTGACCAAAGCATGCTAGGGGGTTGCTTGAGGGGTAAACTCTCCCACACTTACCACACACACTCTCATTGTGTATTGTGCATAGTGCAAGAGATCCCTCTCCTTCTCCAAGCAAGAAGAGAAGTTAAGAGCCTACACCAACACTATTGGCTATGGAATGCAAATCCAACCAAGAGCTATGCTTCAATTCTTAAGCTTGCCATCTTCTCCATCTTCATTACTATGCTATTATGTATGCTATCAAGAAGAGTGATGATAAGTGAGGAACTAGTTCTTTCCCCTATGAAATGTTTCTTCTTCCTCTTCCCTACCCTCATTCGCTGCTAGCTCTCTCCTCCTTCGAAGGTGTTTGAGGTCCTGGGACTGAGGCTTGGGATAGTTAATTCTTTCCACAAAGTTTATGTTATGCTCGTGATGCATGAAGCTTTCCATCTTCATTGCATCACCTAGGTCACAAGGAACACAAAGATTGTATTGTAACAAGTCTCTCTTGATGGGAGAAACTATAATACAAATGCCTATTAGAGGGGGACCAGCTCCACATAGATCCGGTCCTCAACTTTTGTCATGTTCTCTAAACTCCCGCTCTTGCAAAAGTATTTTTCATGCCAAGTTAACTAAATGCTATGTTTAAGTTGCTACCATCAATTAAGTTCACCCGCTATTCTCTCAAAGTAATTCCATAAAAGTAATGAACTCTAATTTTCTCTACTCTCAAAGTTAATAGGCCAATTCCATTACAAGGGAATAGCCCATCTTTGAGAAATTTTTAGAGGATGCGACGTGAGGGCTTTTCTATAAATATAATCACTTTTCCGTGAATCTTGGAATCTTATGGAATTACCCAAAAAGCTGGTACAAGCAAGGATCTATATGGTGAGATTCTTAATTGAAAATAATTTTGGAAAAAGATTCAATACAATCTTACATTGGGTTCTCATGTTATTTTGGTAGCAAAGCAATAGGGTAAAACCCCCAGTTTAAAGACGTCTAAGCTGGCTCTTAGCGCTTTTTTCACTCGCTTCTCGCTTTCATGATCTAGATGGTGCAAAATGTAGTTGGAGCGAAGGCCAACCTGCAACAAAAGCGATGGCTGCAATGATGCCTCTCACAGGTTGTACGGCATGCTCTGACGAAATTGTGTGGTAAAAAATTGGGGGCCAGTAGCGAGACGAAAAGAGGGGGATTTAAAGACAAAGATGCCAACGGGGATGGAGACACGCCGTGGCCAATGAATGCCTTGCGTACAGGCCCGTACCATCCCAACTTCGAAGCTTGATTGTCCTAGAAGTGGAGCATTGCATATTTATTTTTCGGGGGTTGCCCATCTCAGAAAAAGGGGCCATCCCATTATTGGCCCTTATAACCTAGTGTAAGCGACACAATCAAACATCTAACATTGACACTCGTTAAAAAAAAAAAAAGCCTTTGGGGCTTTCTAAAAAATCTCACTTCCAACACTAGAAGCCCAAAACCAAATCCTAACCATAGGAGTACCTTGCACTTACAGAAAAGAGGGTGCAACTTATCATAAGTATAATTAGGGATCACAACTTATTACTTAGGCACACTTGACCTAACGCTCATGTATGTGGTGTGTTTGATCACTTATTCTATTCTCACATGAGTATATAAAACTCTTAGAATTTTATCACTTGGCACAAGCAAGAGGAGGATAGACCAACTAAGTAACATGTAAGTAAAGAGAGGTGGCCTTTGCAAGATGATGTAATAAAAGGTGAAAATCACTACCTTAGTGTCGACCCTTTCCCTCTTGTTCTCTCTATGTCCTTGTTTATCTTTTTGGCAATCTTACCTTTGCACAAGAACACATGCATACATCACCACATTGGATTACAAGAGGAAAACTCATACTAAGCAAACACAATAGTGAATGTATACTCAAATTGTGATGCACATATAAGAATAAAAGTTTCTTCATGAGCTCCCTATCAAGGATGATGTCTCTTGGACTATACTTATTGCACAATCTATGCAACATGCATAGGGAAAATAAGCTCTTGGTATTTTGATCAAATGCATGTGTAGAAACTTTTGAAAAAAATATTAGTGTAATAAACAATAATTACCCTAAGAACGTTTACATAACCATGCCAAATCTATTTATATACACAAAACATTGCAATTTTAAGCATTCACTTGGCAAGAAGACTTTCCATTCCAAGCTATCATTCTTGTTTGGCAAAGGTTCTCTATTTTAAGCATTCACTTAGCTAGGACACTTGCCACTCTAAGAAACCATTTCTTGCTTGACAAGCTACTTTTAGAGTACCATCTGGTTAACTGATACTCAAAAACTAAAGAGTCTTAAGAGGAACACGACCAAAGGGTTTGGCAAACATTTTTTTCCAAACAATAAATTTTTGCAATATATTATTTCCTCCTTGTTAGATACACAAAGTGTTTCTAAGGTTTGAGCCATATTTTTTTCATCTATGTTTCTATTTATTAGTATCCTATTCTAGCTTGAGGGTCCCACATGCAAATGAATACATACTTTGAACTGCATACCTAATCATGTGCATCCTACATAGTTACAATTTACTCAAGAGAAATTACTTGATTACTTAGACTTCAAGATCAATTGCACATTGGGTACAACATGTTTTTAGTGCCATCTTGCTAGAGACACTGATTTACTATACTTTGACAATATGGTTAGAGACATGTGCAACAAAAGATTAATTTCAATGTTAGAACAGTAAGAAGATTATTGTAATTAGAAAATGACATAACTTAAGGTTATCTTATTCTATAGGTGTGCTTTTTTTTTTTATGGTCCCCATCAATATAAGGTCTTAATTTTCTAATTATCAATCCTATGTTTTTTATTAATATCTATTAAAAATATGAGTTATACAATAATAAATAAACAAAATAATTAATTAACAAATTTCCTAATTATCACTCATTAATATAATAGAGATCTATCTCTTTTAATATTTTGGTAGTTCTTAGGATCAATCTACTATTATAACTATTTTTATCTTAGTTTTGGCCAAAAACCAACTTATTTTACTACAATTAGATTTTAAATGAAGTCATATGGGTATTTAGATTTAAATGGATTCATATGGGTATCTAGTAGTTTTCCTCAACCCTCATCAATAAAGAACTATAACCGATAACTATCTCATTATTTTTAAAGTATTTTTTAATCATTATATTTAATATTTATATTATTTGACAAAATTGAGAGAAATATTTAGTGGATACTCTCAATTATGGGAATAAACTAGCATAATTTTGCACTTATAATCATCTCTTGCTAGCCTTGAACAAGTGGCTTAATTTGTTGATTTTGCATTGTAAGTGAGGCCTCCTATATAGGCAACTCTGGCTTGGATACTTTACGTGTGGGATAGGTGCCCCTTACTCTCCTCCTCTAGAGGCCCTTTATGCATCACACTCACACACACACACACACACACACACACACACACACACACACACACACACACACACACACACACACATGCATGCACGCACCATCCCCTCTTCTAGCTTAGACAATTTCCTTAGGGTTTAGTGAGGCCTCCTATATAGGCTATTGTCTTGGATACTTTACATGTGGGATAAGTGCCCCTTATTCTCCTCCTCTAGAGGCCCTTTAGGCATCATATACTTGCTTCAACACCCCCCCCCCCCCCCCCCCCCCCCCCCGACAAATGCCCTTAGTGTGTAGGTTTACAAATAGTGTATCCCTCTAAGCTTCAATTGTGTCCGCTAGATACACATTTACACTTGCACTCGAGGAATGCTAACCTTTTTGATTACTAAATTGGGAGGGTTTTTTTTGGGTTGAATTGTGGTTATAAATTTTTTGAAAACATGCATTCATATCCTTCCTTTCTAAGCATGGCCCTTGGTTTGTTGATTGCAACTTGACAATGACTCTTTGCTTTGATGTCCTCACTCTCGGCTTTTAGCCACAAGAGAGTTTTGGGACTTTGTTTTTCGGTTTTGTGCTTGTGTGCATGTGGGGTGTATACATATCATGAGGGACATATATAAAGATGGCATGCTAATTTGTGATTGGGTGGTCTTACCAACGTACTCTTTGCTTTGATGTCCTCACTCTCAACTTTTATCCACGAGAGATTTTTGGGACTTTGTTTTTGGGTTTTGTACTTGTGTGCATGTGGGGTATATGCCAGTGTCTAGAATCCATGATGAATTCTATAATAGATCCACCTCTTCATGGATTATAAACATACGTGTCAAATTTAGATAACAATTTTCTACCTCTTGTACATTTGATACATGATGGCAAAACAAGAGGGTATTCACTTGAGTGTTTTTTGGAAGTAGCCTTTTTGTGCTTTAAGAAAGGACTTCACTTGTGTGAATGCTAAAATACAAGCCTTATCATCAATGAATTAAAGAAACATTATCTACTCAGCATTGGCAATTGGATGGGGAGGTACCACACCCAATCAAGGGTGCAAAAATTTGTTGTAAGAAATCAGTTCAAATTGCACAAAGGGAGCTAGCCTGCCCTAGCCTCTTCCACAGTTGAGCATTAACACAGTAGGCATATTTGTACAATTTCCACCATGGCATCAATGGAAAAAATGGTTAAAGTGCAGAATCTTTGTGTCTGGGGTTGAGTGATCAAGCATTGCTTTTCTCTTCACATTAAAAAGAGAGAGGAAACCTTGCATTTTTTGTGTTATGAGGTCACCCATGGAGTGGTAGGTCCAAAAGAGCTTGCTTCTTATTTGGAGAAATGAAAGCATGCCACAATGACTCCACATCCCTTTGCATTTCTCTTGGGTAGGCAGTATAAACATTTCTTTACCATGTTGCAAATGGTAGAGGATATTTGTAGGGGAGGTTGTGTGTGTGTGTGTGTGCTTCTCAAGTACTCTTGTAACATCAACAAGCAGTGGGATCAGTTTTGATAATGTTGTTGAGGTTTTTCTATGGAAACCAATTATGGTTACGTTGATGGGGAGCTCTAAGTGGTGGTATTGAGAGCACGCTTTGATGCAGACATGTCAATGTAGACGTTGAGCTTTGCTAGTTATCTTCACCAGTGGATGTTGTAGACATACTACAATAGTTGTTGATGATGTTTTCCACATAACAAATAGAAGAATGATTGTTTGTTTCTTGATGGGTTGAGCAGAGCCAAGAATCTTTGGCTCAATTGGCCAGTTGTGCAAGGTGAAGCAAGTAGATGGAGTTGGTAAAGATTTGGCACAGTGGTGATTATATGACATTGAGAGCCTTCCTAGGCTCCGATACCACATGTAAACTATGGAGCCTCAAAGATCGTACTACTAACCATGATGCATTAAATATGTAAAGGAAAAAATAAAAAATTATTACTTGAGAACCAAGAACTTAATAGTCTTGAACAAATATCTTCATTGATTTTGCATTGATAATGAGGCTTAGTAGGCCATGGGCTTGGATACTTTACATGTGGGATATATTACCCTTGTTCTCCTCCTCTAGATGGTTTTTCCTTCAGGCATCATACACTTGCTTCAACAATACCCAGGATATTTCATAAATGAAGTGGTGATATCATTCAACTATGGAAGTGTTCAGCATGCTCACTAAAGTAGCACATCAAATTTTTGTCAAGCTGAATTTTGCAGCTTTGGATATTGCTCATGGCAATCTATGACATGCTCATTAAAGTAGCAAATCTAATGTTAGTCAAGACAAATATTATAGGTTTGGATATTTCTCACATTCTCATTAAGGTGATTTTTAAAACCCCCATGTTACCTAAAAGGATTTTCACCACAATCACAATGAAAGATTCACTTCAATATTTTGGATGTCACTGTATGAAGCCATTGGAACCCAATTATGTTTCAAGATTTCTTATTATCCTCAAACAATTGACTGAACGGAGAGGACAACTCAAGTTATCGTGGATATCCTTAGAGCTTAATGTAATAGGGAGGCCCTTAAATGGTTTTAGCATCTTTCTTTTATATACTATTTCTACAATTTCTCTACATAGAAGTATTGGAATGATACCTTTCAATGCTCTCTATAGTAAAGAATTCCTATCACCATTGACTCTCATACCTTTTGATGCTCTCTATAGTAAAGAATGCCCATCTCCCATCGAATCTCTATAGCAAAGAATAGCATCCTTGCTTCCTACAGAAAAGTAGCTTTTTTTAATATCATTAAGGGTCTAAGCATAGTGTGGATGTCCCGACGCAAGACTATTTAGGAATGGCATTCCTTAGGGTGGAGTCCCTTTTGGAGATAAGGCTACAACAAACAAAAGTATGAAGATATAGTGCCACTCAAGTAGCAAAAGATCCGCATAGCTACCTTCCAATGCGTAGACCCTTGGCTCTACATAAATTTTCTCACCTACGAGATTGCATATTGAACATCTAGCCTCATAGTGCATGCATAAATCAAGCAACCAATAGTGTGCCGATAGAGTGACATCAAAGTCGTATGCCGCATCATGAAGACTACGTGGAGCTTGCTTTAAACCCTACAAAGCTCTCTTAAGCCTACACTCCTTGTTTTCCTTCCCTTCTTGAAAAAAACCATGAGGTTGAAATATATACACTTCCTCATGCAAATCACGTTCCAAAATACAATCTTTATGTCTAATTGATGTATATTCCAACCATTATGATCTGTCAATGCGCAAATGCTACACAGTGGTAGTGATGCGACAACCTAGAGGAAGACAATGCCCCAGTGGTCCTAAGTGTATTCACACACATCATGACCATAATATGGTAACAATCCTTATGTATAACTTGTTTCTTTAGTAAAGAAATTTATCTTGAAAAGAGCAAGTCAGATGCTTAGCTTCATGCTTTAAAGGTATCGTATCAAGATACTTGCAAGCGGTTGATACTCTATAACCTTGGAGGCGGATTTTTAAGACTTGTTCAAAATACGGTTATAAGCCTACTAAAATTGCACTTAGAAAAGATTTACATTTAAAGATGTCAACTTTACTACATATCCTTACATGGTCCAAGTCATGGTCCAAGTCAAATATCAAAAGCATATTCTTCCATTAATTTTATATATCTTTGTTGTTGTGCATTGATGGTGAGTTGAGTGAAGATCCATTTTAGGCTCTTGTGATCAATTACCACCTGAAATTAGTGTCTATGGAGATAATATCTATATAGCTTGAAAGCATGGGGGATTGTTAACACTTCCAAGTCATGGGTGGCATAGATAACCTCATGAACTCAAAGCTTGCATGAGGCATTAGACACAGCTCTCCCTTCTTGACTTAAAGCTTTCCTAAAGCAAGATCTCTTGCATCCATTATTTCTTCAAACTCTTTGGTGAAGTCTAGAAGCTTGAGGATGGGTCAAAAATAAGATACTACTCAAGTTTCTTACAACAAGCTTTATGGTATTCTTGTGATAGTAACTTAGTCTCTTTATTTAAAATATCTATTAAAGGTGCAATTTTGAGAGCATAATCCATACAAAAATCGTATACCACTCTAGAATACATATAAAACCTTTGACTTCACTTTGCCAAGTAGGTTTAGAGCATTCCACAATGTCTTTAATCTTCTTTGGATCAGTCTCCTTCAAGTGAAATGATGAATCTAAGGTAACTAATTTTGGGGTAAGAAGACGTACTTACTTCTTTTTACATAGAGCTTATGCTAATGCAGAAGTTCTAGTACTTTTTCCATACAACCTGCATGATCTTCTTTTAACTTACCGTATTTCAAGATATCATCAAAGAGTAGTAACACAAAATCATCCAAGAAGGCCCTAAACATATCTTACTTCAGACAATTGCAAGCTACAAGAGCATCAGTGAGTCCAAAATCCATTACAATGAACTTATATGACCATAACAAGTATTGAAGGTTGTTTTAAGTCTATCTCTTGAATTTGGGTTCGGTGATAAATAGACTGAAGATCAATCTTTCTAAAAATTTTGGCTGCAAATTAGCCCATCATGTATCTCATCAATACAGGGAATTGGATACTTGTTCTTTACAATCACTTGACTAAGATCTTGATAATCGATGCAATGTCAAATTTCTTCCTTGTAAGAGAAGAGGTGCACCCCAAAGAGAAGTGATTGGATATATGAATCCTTGCTCAGTAAGTTGTCCAAGATGCTCCTTCAGCTCTATAGCTTTTGGGAGTGACATCTTGTATGGTGTTTTGAGACTCGCTCATGGAGTGAAATAGACTTGAAGTCATGATCCACTTCCCTAAGCGGAGGGAGCTCAAAAATCTCTTTAGAAGAAAAATGTAAGAATTCTTCTAGCGACAATAGTTTCAAGTTAGAAAATGACTCTTCAACCTTATTAAATCTGACTATTTTTCCTTTGCAAAGGCCTTCCAAACTATAGGTGGTTTTTGGCTAATTGAGCTTTTGATAGACCATTCTTTCCTGGAATGGTGACTTCTTGCCCTTATTTATTTTTAATGAAGGAAAGGTTTCCTAGAGCATACTAGATGTGAGCATGATAACTAACGCCAATCCATCCCAATAATTGCATCACAAGTCCTTACCAAGGGAGTTAAAAGCGCTACAAAAGTAGAGTGACCATCTAATTCAAAGTTATGCTTCCCATGGAGAACTATGATATCTTTCAACTAATTTTACTATATCTATTCACATGATGTTGGGAGAGTTTTAGCATTCTTAAACACTTGGGTGACGAGAGAGAGAGAGAGAGAGAGAGAGAGAGAGAGAGAGAGAGAGAGAGAGAGAGAGAGAGAGAGAGAGAGAGAGAGAGAGAGAGAGAGAGAGAGAGAGAGAGAGAGAGAGAGAGAGAGCAACACAATTTTATTCACAATTGCGAGCACTACTACTTGCATAATTGAATAATTGAGAGCACTACTACTTGCATAATTGAATAATGTTTTAGTGAAGGATTAGTTGAAAGAACAGTTGCTTCTTCATCATGCTTGAGATGTAAGAATGTTACGTCCTTATTGAAATATTTGAGCATTAATTAGTGATTGGAGGGCTTCTTGATATATTACCTTAGCACATAATATATCTAAAAGAGAATTACAAATTGCGTGCACACAAAAGATGAAGACCCGTGATGCATAAGGAAGAGATCCCTTGCTTCATAAAAGAAGATCTTGCAACTTGTAGTGGAGAGGCATCAAGCTTGTGGCATTGTGGAGTTCACACCTTTTCCTTTAGAAACTAGATTTATAATCGAACAATCTAGGGTTTAAGAAGATGAAGAACCATGATGCACAAGGAAAAGATCCTTACTTCATAAAAAAGCTCCTACAACTTGTAATGAGAGGCATCAACCTTGTGGCATTGTGGAGTTTGCACCTTTTCTTTTAAAAACTAGATATATAATTGAACAATCTAGTGTTTAACGATACTTACAATGGGCGGATCAATGGTCAACTTCCATAACTAGGTTGTGAAATTTGTTAAGACATTTAAGTGATATTTTTATCAATATGGCTTTCTTCTCAGTGGAGAATTCTTCTCTAATCGAGAAGTCACAATTAATATGAAGCTTTGAATTAAAATATCGACAAAATTCACCAAGCAATATTTATAAAAGCCATCAAGTCTTAATACCTATGAGCAAGTGAGGGTGCACTATGAGCAACTTTACAGCATAATTCCAATGGAGATCTTTCATTACTGACCTCCAAATATTTGCCGCATTTCAGACATCAGCATGTAGGTCTTAAGGGTTTGAACACATTCGTCAATGTATAATCGAGTTTGAAAGTCACACATGTTTACATGTTCAATGATCATTTGAAGATAATGCTCATCTGAAAGGTTGTGTAAAGTCTACAATTTCCTTTTCTAACAGCTCATCTGAAAGGTTTGTGTAAAGCCTACAATTGCCTTTTCTAACAGCTTTTTGAATGTGTCTTCTACCGTTCATATCATCAAATATATGTAACCTATGTAGGAATTGTATAGCTGCAAAATATATAAAACTCTAGAAAGTCTCTACAGCATATAATTTGTGCAATTACTAGTCATCCAAGAGTTTGAACTCTTGCTCTTTAAAGCTTGCCTCACCCATTCTTCCGATTAGAGTGGACAGACAGATGCGGATGTTTAATAGTCTCAATTTATCCATCTGCCATGGAGCCTCACTACTGAAACTGATCATGATTCATAAGTACATACAAAACGAATGACAAATCCAATGGAGTTGGACATGCATAGGCCAATGCTTGAGAAGATTCAATGTTTTCCACCATACACAATTCCTTTCAGTGATTTTTCCAGGAGGTTTCTTTTTTTGAAGAGTTAATCTTCACTACTACACTCATTTCTCCAAATCTAGGCAGGATTTTTTCTGTTCCTCTTGCTCTTAAACCGGCATTTTTGAATCTATAAGGGCACAAATGTAAGCTGAGATGCAACCACCCTTGAACAGAGTCTAGCTTTTCGAAAAATAGCCTACATACACCACCAACATTTTTCCTCAATGTAACCCTTTCCTTGTTGTTGCACTTAACACAGGAGAGTACCCTACCTTCAAAGTTTTTTACACCAGTAAAAGAAACCACAATGAAGCTTCAAAGACTGTCGAACCCGTATGCTGTTAAGTGTCCAAACAGATAAGAAAAACAGGCTCTTTTTGATGAGAAATGAAGAAGTTTCTTAACCCCCCACGCCCCCCTTGCTTGCTTCCTTGCTTCCCCATCTCCCCTTCCTGATGCACCTTTCCCTAGTCCTTAGGACAAGAAAGTCCTTTTCCTGATTTCTGTTCCTATTCTCTTACATTAAGTTACTCCGTGTATACCAGCACTTTGATTGTCAAACCTTTCGATGTCACCTACTTCAAAAAAGCTCCCCAAGTATCAATACATTCCTTTCAATTTTGGCCCCAAATACTTCAGCACCTTTTTTTGTTCTCTTCTGAATTAAGTCTACCAATTTGTGTTATTAATACTCCAGCTTTTGCTATTTGTCCACATCAAGGACCACACTCCACACGTGTTCTACAAGCCCCTCCCCCGTTTAAAGGTGTGTCACATATTCAAACACACTTTCTTCCATGATAAGTTCAACATTATTCTCCTCAAATTGGTAACAGCTCCTGCTAGGCCCTGCTTGTTGTGTATAGCATTCACAAAAGGTGCAGTCTCAATTCCCCTGAACCAGCAATTCTAATCATGAAACGACAATAATAAGCCAGCCAGACTTCACGGCATTTATCTTGCTTGTACTCAGAGGCGCTTCAACGTCCTACCATGTAGGCTTGGGGAAATTCACATTTAATGCTCATGCTCAAGGCTTGACACCCTACTACAAGTAGTCAACAAGCATGCACATTCTATATAAGCAAGTACAACGATCTACTATGCATGCTAGGGGATACTCATTTGAAGTCAAATCTAAGAACCATAAAAACATGAGCTATGTACTTGCAAATAACAAAGATGATGTCAAACGTCATGCATACTCCACAACCTTTCTATAATCCTACCTTGATCCGTCAGGTTTGCTAATCTCTGATGTTGGATCTGATTCCATCAAGATGAAATACTTCCACCCATTAAAGCTGCCTGCTAATTCTACCCTTTCACCTTCTCCCCAATATTCAACGTGAACCTGTGCAAGGGCAAAAAGTATCAAAAAAGGAGCCTCAAAACTTACATCAATCAATATTGACCAATGGACAATACGTGAACGAAATATGCAAGAAAGAAACAAGGTGAGGATGGGAACAAATAACATAATGCTAAAAGTTGAGAAAAGCTTAGGGTCAGACTCGTTTCAAGTTTGCCAAAGCTAGGTCTGCAGACTTCAGACGAATATCTTTTTCCAGGACCAATTGCTTCGCTTGTGCCACTTCTGCTGTCGCCTTTGCTTGAATTAGAGCTAGCTGGGCATGATAAACAAAAATTATTTTTTTATGTGATTGTATTAACAAACGACTCACCAAAATCTGTACTAAAATCTACAAAGGCTAGCAAAATGTGAAATGGCATGTGCTTCAAGCTCTAAGGTTAAATCAAATTAAAACCTCTAGCATCCTAAGATGGATCATCAGAGGTGCCTGCACAAGCAGCAAAATGATACGTGCCCATCAAAGTACACGTAATGAAAAGCAAGGACTCCATGATCAAGAACAAACAGCTCGTGCGCCGTAGCTAATATGTACTCTCCTAGACTTTTGGCTTTGGTTGGCACAAAAATATGGATATATTGCATCATGTTGGCATGTACACATTCATTTGTTTTTCTTCATGTAGTCAAGATAGCTAATGTTAAGTTAAACATGTTAGATATAATAAAACATGTGGAGAGTTCAGAGTTGCGGAATCCTAGTCTCGCTAGAGCTGAGTGCAAAAGCTACATTGACAATAACACTCTGTATTTGACACTTCCATTAGCAGCTAGCTCTCAGGATAGCAGCATGTTTTCAAGGACAGTATGCCAAAAGACCTGATTACGCAACTCATTCATTAGGGGAATAAACCTCTTCTCCTACTCACCCATGAAAATCTCACGTGTGCTACGATTTATCAATTCTAATCGCACATTATGAGTGTCACAAGTTGGTGCCGTGGCAAGGCCCCATGGGGGTTAGAGCCACTAAAGAAGACCAGTGTGTGGACAATTGGCCTAGTTAAAGTGCTGACGTGGTATCCTATACGGACCCACCGGCAATCGCGAAAGGTTGATGACGTGACAAACCATATGGTAGAACCCTAAAAACGTGGAAGGATGATGACGTGGCAGTGTGTACGGGTTTTCGCAAATTGCTGGCCTGCTTTTTGAGCGCCAGTTTTTGGATCATGTTACTTCTCGGGATGAAAGTTTTTCATAGCTGTGCTTTTCAAGGCCAAGGGCCTTCAAATATGTAAAGGCGGGTCTCCTTCTAGCATTCCATATTGCAGGAAGCAGAAGAATACCCAACACTTGTAACCTGAAATACCGAAAGGGGTGCTAGGGTTTTGGGGCCATTTCACTCTTGGAGTGGAACTCCGCCACTCCGTGTCTCTCGAGTGGATTTTTGTTTCTCTCCCCCTCTCAGTAAAATTGTTTTGAAGTGCTAAAAGTATGATCATGTTTATTCTTTCAGTTGGCGGTGTGGTGGTGCCCTTCTAATACAGTGGTATCAAATCTTTAGGCATCTTCTTTTCTGAAATCACACTTATCCCTTCCCAAACAGATGGGACAAGATGGAACTTCTTGCTTTACAGAGTATCTGCAGTTCCTCCTCGACGAACTCCGCAACATATTCTCGTGGCAGCCTAAGCACAATGTTCCAATTCTGTAGAGATTTCATTAGTTTTTGAACTACATGTTGCCACCGTAGTTACGCGGAATGGGAAATCGGAACGGGGAATGGCAACATGCATGAAATGCCATTCCCTGTTTTGGATACTTGCGTCTGTACGGAACGGGACTTCGGAATGGGAAATTGGGGTGGGAACAGGGAACGGGAACCTGAAAATGGCCATTCCCTGTAACTATGGTTGCTACCTCTATTGCCTCAAGTTTTTCATCCTTCGGCACCAGAAAGTGCAAGGGCCCCCTCTCAATAGCCTACACAGTCCTCTATTCCAATCGGGAGAGTTTTCAGGAACATGGTGCAACCATCTGACTTTTACCCGATGCAACCGCCATTGCCATCACCTCCCTTATTAAGGCCACCTGGATATAGCAATTGAAATCCATATGCCTATCCCTATTATCCGCATCCTGGACTTGCACTACAACATCCCAAGGACCTCAAAGATGGTGAATCTACAATCAAATTTTTCACCTTTTCGGACCATGGTCAAGGACTCCAACAATGACCCACCTCTTGGCAGAGAGAGAGAGAGAGAGAGAGAGAGAGAGAGAGAGAGAGGCCTCAAGACTGCCGGTGTGGCTGCCCCCTAGAGAAATGGGGATCTCTGCTCTCCTACGCCTGCACACGAGGAAGAGTGTCTGCCTCTAACTACGATGCCCACAGAATCGGCTGTCGTGAGGGGAAATCCGGAAGGAGTAGAAATGTTGTCCATCGCCAAGAACCTGCACCTCAGCCACTTACATCTGCCTATAAAACGCAGATCTGCCGCCCACCAAAAACGCTAAGGGAAGGAGCTGCAAAACGCAAATCTACCCCCTAAATGGCTGGCACAGAAACGCAGATCAAAGTCCTAGGGCTGCCCACTAGGGGCGCCCTGCTAGACCTGGGCTATGCAGACATACTACCTCTGTGTACGCCACCCCCTGCATATACATCTCCTAACAGGCTGGTCGGCCAAATATCCAGCTGCCCGTGACCTAGGAAAAAGAGAATAAGAGGGCCAGATAGGCCATAGGAGACTTTTGACCTAGTCATTTTTGACCCTGAATGCATCCAAATGCTTACCAATGATGCCCCAATACCCCGCCTATGCTTATTTTGTGATTTTCCTTTTGTGTTGATTAGTGGAAGGTCCACTTTAGCTTTACCTTTGTATGCAATATTTTTCTTTGATTCTTGTGACTTCTTCAACTCTAAATCTACCATCAATGGTACCTTTATCTGTTTTCTTGGAGTGATCTTGAGTGTTCTTTGGATGCTATCTACAACCATATTGCACTTTGCTTCTTTATCCAGTACAGCATCACATCTGACACTTGCTCCTTTTGTACAACTGAGAACTACAACTATTCTCATTGGTCTCATCTTGATGTAAATGTGTCTCTGTGGAGGGTGGTTTGAGACTCTATTTTCCAATCTGACTTTCATTAGCTGATTTAGCTGGCAATGTCTGGATCTTTGGACTTATTATTGCTTCATGGGTGTCTGCAATTTTGATCTTCTTTACTTCTTGTCTTGGTGGTATTCTCTGCTCAATAGCTTTAGTGGTTGTCCTTTGCTCTGTTTGATCTGCACTTGATATTTCCTGATTTGCTTTAAGCTCTTTTGAAGTTCTATTTGATGGAGATAAATCATTTTTTCTAAAATTTTCTTTGATATCACTCTCTATTTATAAATGTGCTTGAGGACTTTGTGATGTCTTCTACGGGTGACCAGTCTTGGTCTTCATTCTTTGTTTTCTTTGACGACTCCATCTTCATTGAACGCTGTATCTGTAGGAACTTTTGGGACAATGACATTCCCAATATGATGTTATCTGATACATCTTTTGCTATTACCACATGAAACTGAGCTATGATGATCTATGGACCTATTTGAATGGTGATGGAGATGATTCCCGTGCGCATATGTCGCACGTGTCAATGCAAGGAACTTGTCGATACACTGTGTGAGAGCCACAAATGGCTCCAAGCACACAACAAGCCTAAACTAGTAAGCTCAAAGATGGAGATGGTGTGTCACTTACCGCTCTACGCTTGCTTCGTGGAGGATTCCTCGCCGCGAAGAAGAGGGAGACGCCGCTACGCCGTGCTCAACCGCCTCACCACCGTCGTGCCGCCGCAATGCTCGATCGCACACTCTCTCTCTCTCTCTCTCTCTCTCATGCATACACACACACAAGGAGATGAAGAAGAAGAAGAAGATGGAGATGGAGCAAGAGCACTCTTCAATTGCACAAATGAGAGAATGAGTGAATTTTAGGTTTAGTTGACTTTTATATGAGCTCACCCCATTCACACATGGGCGCCCATGCTTAGCCAACTAATCCCTTGAATGTTCCAGTTAGAGTGTGTCTCTCATCGGCGATCACTCTTACCCTTTTCCTATTGGACCGACAAGTCTGATACTTGACTCTACCAAGTAAATAATACAACATCCGTCGGTGATATGGTGTCCATGAGCCGTGAGGGTTAGCATGCCCCCCTTCCTGATGTAGATACCATCCTCGGAAGCTATTGAGTTGAAGCTCGTTCATCGAGGTGGAAGAGCATTTGAGATGAATGTCCTTAGCCTTCTTCAGTCACTGCAAAATCAAACAACATTGGCACAGTAATTGCATTCTCATATAGAATTAAGCATATGCAGTTGTAGGCAGACAATTTGATTGGTAATAGATTTTTAAACCATTTTTTAGCAATAAACATTAAATTGAATATAATCAAACGCATAAACAATTGTAAAGGTAAAAAACTAAACAAGTCTGGGTCGCTAATTTAATGGTCGAAAGGCACTAAAAGTTGACTATTAACACTAGACTGGTAACCTAAGAGGACATAAAAGTGTCCTTTCAGGGTTTTGGGAAAAATTTACAAAACCATAGTAGATCCACTCATTTTGAGAAATCCTTTCATGAGCTTATAGTTCAAGAACTACTACATATGGGAAAAATGAGAAACTTGTAATATTTCTCATCCCTTGGTCACTACAAGCCTCCAAAGTTGATAGACCAGTGCATTTTTCCCAAAACAGCATTTCTTACGGTTGATTGCATATAAATAAGAGTGGGGATTTTTGTAGGACATGAGATAAAATTTCAATGGGTTGGTGATCAAAACATATGGTTGCTTTTACCTCACCAATTTTTTTTGGGGCAAAAAATTAGGTACAAAAAAGTTGCATTTTTGCCATTCTGCGAACCTATCATCAAAGTTTCTATAGTCACACTCAATACAGATATTATATACATGTTTTCTTAGTTCCCGTTGGGCCTTTGGATCCAAAAGGAGCCATGGAGCATGTCAAAAGGATAATGGATCTCTTACTAAGTGGAACCTTGGGGGCAATGATAAAGTGCTAAATACAGCAAACATGAAAAAACTGGGTTTAGCATTATGACCTCTAGAAACCCATAGAAACTACTCAATATCTAGCCAAGTTTGTAGTTTATGATTAGATATGGTTACTACCTACAAAATACACACAATTGGCCTAAGAAACTAGCAACATTGAGAAAGTTATACTTGCTACTCTAAAATGTTTTGTATTCTTCAGCAATCAAAAAAATCAACCATCATCATATACTATGCTATATAGCATATTAGGTCCCCCAAAACTCAAGGAAGATTAGCTTTATGTTATACATTACACTTACATGATCAAAATTGAATTTGAATATCAAGAAAGCCACCAAAAAAGTCATAAAAGTGCTAATTTTGGCCAAAAAACAGGATCATGCAATTCTTGTAAGTTGGTCATAACTTTCAATTTTAACACTTAGCTCTCTCTACAAGCATCAAAACATGTTGACAACTATGAAGGCATATCCTCTAGCAATCTAAAACTCATAAATATGAAGTTTAGAGTGGTATAGTTGCAAAAAATTGAAAAAAGCCAAAAACAAGACCCGTTTTTTCACACAGTTTAGGTTCAAAAATGTTGTGCAAGAGTAAAGTTAGTGGTGAAATAGATACTCCAAAAAAAAGTCAAGTTTTTTTCAGCTCATAAGGCAACTTTGTGGATATATAGCACCTAGAAATTCATTTTCATACTCTTCAAATAATTCAAGAAAAATGGTCACTTAACAGGACACAAAAGTGTCCAAGGACATAAAAGTGTCCTGTTACCATTCTAGTGTTAATACCATGGGCAAGCTTCTCAATTTTCTCTGGTCAATTAAGTTGTTTATCACGAGAGCCAAGTATTTCATGTCTGAGGGCTAGCTAGAGGCTATACCTAGAAGACCTTGTAGTTAAGCTACGATAAAAGGAATTTCTCATGAAATCATCGCCTGACTGATTACTTTTTCTTTGATCCCCCAAATTCTTTTCACAATGATTCAATTTTGATGTGTGTGCTTATTTTGTACGCCTTGGGTTTTTTTCTTTTCCAAAAAAAGCGCCCACACTGGGAACCTCTAGGGCTCTAGTACCATAGGCGATACATGTGAGTGAAGTACCCAATCAAGCTGAGATTTCTCTTCCAGCTTAAGATTTTACATTGTGGCACTTTGATTTTTTTTAATTTTATTTTCGTTTTCAGCATTTTAATTTGTAACTTTGGGGGGTCATATAACACTGTTACACCTCCCTAGGCTCATCACACTAGTAAACTCCCTTTATAATACTTTAAGCTAAAGGTCAATAGGGACTAAGCCCACTAGAAAGCCCTGGTACATTTCACACAATGCTGCCTAAATCGGATTAAGAACCTAAGTAACCATTGATTATTAGGAAGGCATTCCCCATGGTATTAAGAGAAGATCTGTAACAACTAACTTGGTCAAACTAGCTAAGTCGGACTGCTTGATTTTCAAATATAGACAAGTGATTATGACAAAAAATTACATTGAATTTAATGTTTGGTACTAAGCAAATGCGCTGAATATTATGCTACCAATCACAATCAAAGCAGACAAACATGGATGCAAAAAAGATAAGGGACAATGCCAATGGACAAGAAACACCTGTTTGTGTTGATTGTCACGCTTGATTTGAAGTGTGAATGAGAGAAAGATTCCATGAAGGTCCAAATCCTAACAACAGCAACACGTTCCTGTACACACTAAGAAACACAAAGAATACCTCTAGGAGGCACATTAGTGGCAAAAAAGGAACTTTGCTAATCACTCAACTCTAAAACAGAAACATTCCTATCGTACTAATTCTACCTACCCTCCACTCGAGTGATGAGAATCAAAGGTGTTTGATGATATAGGTTTCTGTTTCTGTGTACTGGATGTGAATGTGTAGGTCTGGGTCAATGTTTTGACTTTTATTGTGAATACTCGTTTGCTAATTTCTCTTTCTCTTTATTATTTTTCTTTTTTGTGAGTATAAGGCTTTATATGTACATTCCCTAACATTGGGAGATTGAGAGGTCAGGGAGGTGGGTTGAGAGGGAAGCAAGTGAATGATGACTGTCAACAAACACTCCCCCCTTCCTTGGGTAGATCATACTGTTTGAAATGTGCTCGTCACCCTTTGAAACCAATTGTTCCAGTTGGTAATAGGTGAGGATTTTTGCCAGTAGTTTTCTATTACCTTAGGTGCCTCATCGAGTTGCAAGGGTGGTAAGTTACTCTCCTAGGATCGATTTTGAAGTGGTTCATCAGGTGATTCTTGAACACTGGGAGGTGTGGATTCCTTTGTAGCTTTATGGAGGTCCACTATTGTAGGTGGAGGTTGTGGACAATCTTTTACCTCTATGGATGCATTACATGAGGAGCTAGAAGCTTCATGGGGCTCCCCCCTTCCTGAGCTAGGTGGAACAAATTGTTCTTTCTTCGGTACCCAAACTACCTCTAGAGCGGGTGTGTAGCATTCTATGATTTTTTTCTTTCCACAATCGTCGATTTGTTTTTGAGCTACAGAATTGGGTGCACATGGGTCAGGTGACAGGTAAGAACACAATCTATGTTTTGGCACCCAGATTTGACCATTTCCTTGATAGTAGCCTTGGGCTTCCAATAGTCGTTTATTAGGAATCCATCGCCACATTTCCTTAAATTTCTTGGAGCGAGTGGGACGTTTCTTACAAGGCTTTCGTTTTGTAGTACTATCCATGGTCGCTAAAGAAGCTTTAGGGACCCACTTGTATGTTTTCTTCGTTACATTAGGATGAGTCTTGTCAGAAGCTATATGGATTGCTTGTAGCATATTTAAGGGTACGGGCATTTCATCCCCCTCAGGTGTTACCCAGGTCGTCCCCTAATTTCCCCAAGTATCTATGGTTGCTGCTAGGTGGACCCAATCCACATTCTCCGACTCTGTCATCCCAGGTAGTACATCCATATAAGGAGAACCTTTCCCAACATCAGTGTCCGCTTTACACGTGTAACAATACTGCAATGGGGCCGAGTGAACTGTGGTGTCAGATCTATGATCAATTATAAACCCGTTTTCTACAGGATGTATCAAAATTGAGTAAGTTTTGGTTGGAGGTGGAAAGCCTAGCAATTACAAGGTCAAAGGGAAAATTGAAGGAAAAATAGGAAGAGCAAGGGAATAGTTCTTAAGGACCCATTGACTAGGAAGCCCATGATAAGATCAAAATGGGGGTGCTAAAAGAAATTCAATTAAACCAAGACACTAAACAATTTGCAAATGTATGGTGGGCATGTGGGAAAATGTAGGTAGGAGACCCCAAAAGAAGGAAAGGCAAACTCCTTTGGGAAGGCAGATAGTTCCAAGGATTTACCTGGTGACAAAGAGCTAGCTTTGTTGAAAGAACCCAATTTAGTAAAGGTGAGTCAACTACTCAAACTACTCCTGGATTTTAGTAAATTTTCTTTTCCAAAAAACTGATAGTTCAAATTAAAAAAATGAAAGGAAAGCAAAAGGGGAAAAGTCGTCAAATTGATTCGGCGTAGATGGATTGGGAGATGCAACATTAATGGATGTAGACTATAGAGTACCTACAATAAATATTTCCATTGAGAAGGTTTACCTCTCAGATGTGTTGGTGGATGGATGTTGACGAGTCAACGTTCTCCCTAAATCAGTCTGTAAGAAGTTGAGAAGTCAACATTCTTCTTGAATCAATTTTTAAGAAGTTGAATCTCACGAAATTGGAGCCAACACCTTTTAAGGTCAAAATGGCTAATCAAAGAAGGGTGCAACCTTTGGGGATTCTCAAAAATTGAACAATAAGTATAGTGGGACTAACTTTTGTGGTCAATTTCATTGTCTTGAGGCTGGAAGAGTCAACATGTTCTTACCAAATGATTTTGGGAAGGCCATGGCTAAGGGCAACCAAAGTGAAAAAATTATGTGGTGCAGATACAATTGTGATCAAACAAATAAGGAAGAAAATCATGAGGTAGATGGTTCCAAAGAAGACTATTCCACCTAGATTCATACCTTTTTATGTAGAAGGGATTAATATGGGGGAAGCTATTGAGGAAGCTGAAGAAGAGGAGTTCCTTTAGAGGAATGCAACAGTGGTCCCAATACTTGGGGTAGATGCAAAAGATTGCAACTACAATTGAAAATAAAAAATGGTCGCCTGAAGTGAACTTGAAAGAAATCAAGAAGAAAACAATCAAAACAACTAAAGAGCAAAAATTGCAAGAGGAGCAATAAGTGTCTGAAGCCATTAGTCATGCAGAAAGGATGTTTAAAGAAAAAATATCCAAGAGTTCCAAAGTGAGAGAATATGACTTGGAAGATATGAATTTGGGAGATGAAGATGACCTCAAAATAATGAAAGTATCTACTAAATTTGATACTGAGTTTAAAAGTGCATTGAAAGATTTGTCATTAGAATTCAAGGATTTGTTTTCTTGGTCATATACTGTACCTAGCTATACTCCAACATATCATAAATTTGAAAATAGATGCACTGCTAGTGAAGTAGCATAGGTACAAGATGGACTCCAATTATGCCAAAGAAGTGAAAGAAGAGATTGATAATTGTTGGAAGTTGGTTTTATTTACCTAGTGGAAAAAGTAGTCTGGATATCACCAAATGTGGTTGTTGCAAAGAAGAATGGAGAAATTAAGGGGTGTGTAGACTACAGGAAATCAAATGATGTCTCAATTATTGATTCCTTCCCTTTACCATATATGCTATGACACAATGTTGGATGCAATAGCTAGTGAGGAGATATATAGTTTTTTGGATGGTTTTAGTGGATATAATTAGATCGAAATGCTCTAATGGATAGTAAAATAAATAGCCTTTGTAACTGAATGGGGAGTGTATGCTTCCATAGTCATGAACTTTGGGCTGAAGAGTGTACCACCTACTTTTTAGAAGTGGGTCATGAAGGTGTCTAGTCCTTACTTGACTACCTTCATGAAGGTCTAATTCATTGAAAAGTAGGATCACTTGAAGCATTTGATATTGTGATTTTAAAAATGCAGAGAATCAAGATTGTCATTAAACCTTGAAAAATGTACCTTTGCTGTGAAAAAGGGCAATTTTATTAGGACATATCATCAGTAAAGTGGGAATACTAGTTGATCCAAGAACAGTGGAGGAAATCCTAAAGGTTTCACCTCCAAAAATAGTGAAGCAGATGATGAGGTTCATTGGTCAAGTGACGTGTAAGAAATACACAGCGTGAGATAACAAAACTCACTTCTCTCCTTCTCATGCTTCCTTCTCCCTTGTCGCTTGTCACATTGGAGGTCTGTCTGTTGCATTGCAACCACAAGTAAGGGCTTTACACAATGACGTAAACATATCACAGTAAATTGTATCTTTTGGCGTCGTCGCGGCCCGCAGACTCATTTCATCATAAGTAGGAATTTAAGCTAGGAAATCACAAACTAAGCATAGGCGGGGTATTGGGGCATCATTGCTAAGCATTTGGATGCATTCGGGGTCAAAAATGACTAAGTCAAAATCTCAATACTGTTAATAATCGTGTTTTTTTCACTTCATCAAAAGTGGGATTTGAGACCATAAACATGTGTTCTTAGTTCTTCTATACTCGTCCTAGAAGTTTTGTCACATTCGGATATTGTTTGATGCTGTAACGGTCATGTTTTGCTTTTTGATTAGTGACTAGCTTTTGATGACTTAGGTCATTTGAGCATAGCTTGTGTTAGATGCAGTTGTCTATTGTTTTCCAAGAGATCCACACCCCTCGGGGGATTCACTCTATATACAAAATGGGACGTCACCTACGAGCGGACAATTTTGATAAAATCCCTATATTTGACTCGTATTAGGAAATATGACCCCCCTTTCTACGCTTATATGACAATCAATGAAGAAAATTATCATACCCCTATCTTACATATAAATTTTAGGTCTCACATGTTCTAACTAAGTCAAAGAGTGTGTGGCATCGTGACTGTATTAAGGAACCACTTCTATTGATAACTAGATGTACCCTTAATGTGTCTTTGTTTGACTTTCAAACTATGTGCTCAATCAGCTTGCACTCTGGCTAGTTGTCCAATTATGACCCATCCAAAACTGGTGTAAATATTTGACTTGCTCCACCCTATCTATGACCGGCTTGATGCAAAATTTGATGCGTGACTTGATAAAAAAACTTCTCCAAAATTCAGTTGAGTTCTAGTGCACACCGATGACCAATCATTACAAGTGATCAACCTGGGTCCCTCCCCCCCCCCCCCCCTCCCTACAAGTGATCAACCTGGGTCAGCTAAGAAGATAAATTATTGGGGGCCTACACGTAATTTATATGCTTATGTAACTTGTAAAGAAACCCCCCTCCCCTACACTTATGTGGTGCGACAAGTTTTTTGTGGTGAATCCCCCAAGTTCACACCCTCTTGTAGCCTCCATGCACTAGTTGAATCAGCTTCGTCCCATGGATTGACAACTATGTTCGTGGTTCTCGCTTCTACAATAAGATAAGAGTGAGGGTAGAAACCCATCCACATTTGGTGCCATTGCCGGGGATGAGTAGACTTAAACTAGGGAAAACAAGAGCATCTTGTGCAGTTGTCTTTTAACTTCTTCTAGGACCACCTAGAGTTAAACTTTCTCTTTAAAACCACATAGCTTAAAAATGTCGTCTTTTTGCTATGTAGAGGTATCTTGGGAGTTTATTCTACTTGCTAAGTACCTTGTAGGATTGTAGGATTAGGTTATGATTGATGGGACAAGACAAATCTTAAGATCAAGGCTCATGAAAAAACAAGAAAACAAGTGTTTGTGAACACCTTACACCACCCAATTACAACAGAACCTAGGAGTAGGGTAAGTAGAATTTGAGGTGGGATCTCAAATCATTGGTCACTCCAAAGGAATCATCTGTGAGTTGTTTGTGTGAAGTTGTAGAATTTCAGGTCTACGATTTGAAACAACATCAAAAGACTGTCAACTACTGAAACCGGCTGGAGATTATGCTTATAAAAGTTGTATGAAGTAGTGGGTAAGCATAAGGATGCATTTGAGGTAAATTATTAAGAGTTTACAAAAAGTCGGATTATTTATATCTTTTGGAGAATTTAGGCCAAATTAAGTTTTGACTTGACTCTGAGGCTTAAAACATGTCTCAAAAAGACTTGAGTATTGCAAAAATATTTCATTTTAGGCCAAAAGTAAATAATTATAATTATTTACTTTTAACTCAAAATTGACCAAGAATGATATCAGAGACTCTATGCATGATTACAAACATCTTTTGTGATGGCTCATAGAGTTTGGATCACTGTTAACCCTCACGGCACACGGACACCCTATGATCTATAAACGTTGTATTATTTAGAGTCAGGTACCGGGCTTGTCGGACCAATAGGAACAGGGTAAGGGTGATCGCCGATGACAGGCGCACTCTAACTGGAATATTCAAGGAGTTAGCTGGCTAAGTATGGGCGCCCAAGTGTGAATGGGGTGAGCTCATATAAAAGCCACTAAACCTAATTTTTACTCATTCTCTCATTGTGCAATAGAAGCCGCTCTTGCTCCATCTCCACCTTCTCCTTCACCATCTCCTTGTGTGTGTGCGTGTGAGAGAGAGAGAGAGAGAGAGAGAGTGAGAGTGTGTGTGTGATCGAGCATTGCGGCGGCACGACGGCGGCGAGGCGGTTGAGCGCGGCGTAGCGGCGTCTCCCTCTTCTTCGCGGCACGGGAATCCTTCATTCGCAACTACGCAGGAAGGTGAGTGACACACCATTCTTCCTTGTGAGCTTGTGTGTTGTATGACTATGTGCTAGGAGCCTTTGTGGCTCGCACACGGCACGTAGCAAGTCCCTAGCCTTGACATCAGGAAGGGGGGCATGTTAACCCTCATGGCACACGGACACCCTATGATCTATAAACGTTGTATTATTTAGAGTCAGGTACCGGGCTTGTCGGACCAATAGGAACAGGGTAAGGGTGATCGCCGATGACAGGCGCACTCTAACTGGAATATTCAAGGAGTTAGTTGGCTAAGTATGGGCGCCCAAGTGTGAATGGGGTGAGCTCATATAAAAGCCACTAAACCTAATTTTTACTCATTCTCTCATTGTGCAATAGAAGCCGCTCTTGCTCCATCTCCACCTTCTCCTTCACCATCTCCTTGTGTGTGTTTGTGTGTACGTGTGAGAGAGAGTGTGAGAGTAAGTGTGTGATCGAGCGTTGCGGCGGCACGACGGCGGCGAGGCGGTTGAGCGCGGCGTAGCGGCGTCTCCCTCTTCTTTGCAGCATGGGAATCCTTCATTTGCAACTACGTAGGAAGGTGAGTGACACACCATTCTTCCTTGTGAGCTTGTCTGTTGTATGACTGTGTGCTAGGAGCCTTTGTGGCTCGCACACGGCGCGTAGCAAGTCCCTAGCCTTGACATTTTTGGTGCCGTTGCCGGGGAGCTGCTGCGCGTGAAGCTCCAATGGCGACCTGTAAATTGTATTGAAGCTATTTTTTATGTAGGAAAGGCGCGGCTTAAGTTTGATTATTGTTGTTATGCAAAAACAGTAGAGAAAGACACAATGTTGTTGACTGCATTCAAGTTTTCTGTGTTCTGTTAAGCTCTGTTTTGCTAGTTCTATTAAGCTCAGATTTCAGCTTACACAGTTAGCATTTCTTGCGTTTCTGCGTTTTCTGCATTTTCTGGTTTGCACTGCACAGTTCTGTCAAGTTTCAATTTTCTGCATTTTCTGTGTTTTTTGGTTTGTGCACAGCTAGGCGCACAGTTAGTTAATTAAGTAGGTTAGTAATTAGGTGAACCACTGATTAGCAGGTCAGTAGGTAGGTGAGACAGTAAATAGTTAGATGAGGTCAACGGACGGGTTGGCTTGTATAAAAGTGAGATCGGGATCGGGATCATTAATCCCAATCCCAATCCCAGGCTCAGGCACTGTCTCTGTCTTATGATATAGGGTAGTCTCACTCCTATATATATAGGCTAGACTCACAAGGAGGGAGAGAGGAATGTGGGATAAGTCCTACACTCTCCTCTCCTTCATTGCACATTAGGACTTGCTATTTGGAGCCTAGTTCCCCAACTAGGAAAAGACTGTTTCGGGCTTTTCTGGAGCAAAATAGAACCAAACGGTGGGCTGTAAAGCATAGCGCGTCCCTCCTAGCAATACGCTCGTTTCGAGCTATCACACGGCCCATTCCACGACACGCTCTAAAAAATCTAGCAAAAAAACAAACAAAAAACACGCAAAAAACTAGTCACAAGGCCTCCTAGAGCAGCTTTTTGACACCTTAGGGTATCAAAATCACATGCACTTACGCTCTAGGCGGGTGCTAGAACACGAGCATATTGAGGGTGCCTCTGTTCATACAGACACCCATTACCCATCCACGATAGGCTCTAGACCCTCAGCGGGGACACAAGGTAGCACCACCCAAGACCCTAAAATAGCCGCTAGTGATTCCTCCTCCGACTCAGAAATCATGGAAGCATACCCTACCCAAAACACTGAGAGAGAAGGCCATGCACCTCCCGATGCTCCACAGCCTAGTACTAGTATGTTTAGCCGTTTCATGGAAACATTAGGTAGAGCTACTCGCTCTGAACCTGATGCAAATGAAGCACACGAAGGGGGTGGGGAAGTGGACTCTCCTTTCACATCGCACGTGGACCCCACACCCCCAAAGAGTGTCCATGTGGATTTCCTGCCAACTTCTTACCAAGAAGGCCCTGTTGAGCTGCCTCCTTCAGAAGTTCCCTCTAGAGTACCGTTGGTGACAAGTAAAACCACGGGGAGCAACATTGCTTCTACCTCACAAGAAACCGTTAACACGTCGACTCTAGAAGGATTGTTCATTGTCAAGGCTAGGGACTTGCTACGCGCCGTGTGCGAGCCACAAAGGCTCCTAGCACACAGTCATACAACAGACAAGCTCACAAGAAAGAACGGTGTGTCACTCACCTTCCTGCTAGTTGCGAATGAAGGATTCCCGCGCCGCGAAGAAGAGGGAGACGCCGCTACGCCGCGCTCAACCGCCTCGCCGCCGTCGTGCCGCCGCAACGCTCGATCGCACGCACTCTCTCTCTCTCTCTCTCTCTCTCTCTCTCTCTCTCTCTCTCTCTCTCTCTCTCTCTCTCTCTCTCTCTCTCTCTCTCTCTCTCTCTCTCTCTCTCTCTCTCTCTCTCACGCACACACACAAGGAGATGGTGAAGGAGAAGGTGGAGATGGAGCAAGAGCAGCTTCTATTGCACAATGAGAGAATGAGTAAAAATTAGTTTTAGTGTCTTTTATATGAGCTCACCCCATTCACACTTGGGCGCCCATACTTAGCCAACTAACTCCTTGAATATTCCAGTTAGAGTGCGCCTGTCATCGGCTATCACCCTTACCCTGTTCCTATTGGTCCGACAAGCCCGGTACCTGACTCTAAATAATACAACGTTTATAGATCATAGGGTTTCCGTGTGTCGTGAGGGTTAACATGCCCCCCTTCCTGATGTAGATTCCGTCCTCGAAAGCTATCCAGTTGAAGCTTTTCGTCGAGATGGAAGAGTAGTCCCTGGATGTGCGTAGCCTTCTTCAATCACTACAAAATCGAACAACATTGCCACAGTAATTGCATTCTCATATACCATTAAAAATCATATGCAATAGACAGACAAAGTGATTGGTAACAAAATTTTAGACAATTTGTTAGCAATAAACATTAAATTGCAATATAATCAAATGCATAAACAGATGTAAAGGTAAAACATTAAACAAGTCCGGGGTCGCTAATTTAACGGTCAAAAGGCACTAGAGCTCGACTATTAATACCATGGGTAACTTCTCAATTTTTTCTGGTCAATTAAGTTGTTTAATCGCGAGAGCCAAGTATTTGATGTTCGAGGGCTGACTAGAGGCTATACCTAGAAGACCTTGTAGTTAAGCTACGATAAAAGGAATTTCTCATGAAATCATCGCCTGACTGATTACTTTTTCTTTGACCCCCCAAAGTCTTTTCACATTGATTCAATTTTGATGTGTGTGCTTATTTTGTATGCCTTGGGTTTTTTGCTTTTCAAGGAAAAGCGCCCACACTGGGAACCTCTAGGGCTCTAATACCATAGGCGATACATGTGAGTGACGTACCAATTTAAGCAGGGATTTCTCTTCCAGCTTAAAATTTTACATTGTGGCACTTTGATTTTTTGTTTGTTCATTTTCAACATTTTAATTTTGTAACTTTGGGGGGTCATATAACACTGTTACCCTCTCCAGGCTCATCACATTAGTAAACTCCCTTTATAATACTTAAGCTAAAGGTCAATAGGGTTAAGCCCACTAGAAAGCCCTAGTACATTTCACACAATGCTGCCTAAATCGGATTAAGAACCTAAGTAACCATTGCTTATTAGGAAGGCATTCCCCATGGTATTAAGAGAAGATTTCTAATACCTAGCTTGGTTAAACTAGCTTAGTCGGACTGCTTGATTTTTAAACCTAGACAAGTGATTATGACAAAACATTACATTGAATTAAATGCTTGATACTAAGAAAATGCGCTGAATATTATGCTACCAATCACAATCAAAGCAGACAAACATGGATGCAAAAAGATAAGGGCAATGCTAATGGACATAAAACACCTGTTTGTGTTGATGGTCGCACTTGATTTGAAGTGTGAACGAGAGAAAGGTTCCATGAAGGTCCAAATCCTATCGATAGCAACATGCTCCTGTACACACTAGGAAACAAAAGGAATACCTCCAGAAGGCACATTAGTGGGAAAAGGTACCAACACTTATTGAACACAACAAAAAACATAAGGAACCCTAACCTAATTATTTGCACTCCCCCTAAAGAGTCGAGGGAATAGGATATTGTAGAGGTTGGGGGGAAACCCTAAAGCTAAACCCCTATCCTCCTCGTCGAGATAAACAAAGTCATCATCCATGAGACCATATGTGCCATCCGTGTAGTCATGTAAATTTTCTTCTTCATCATAGGTGCCCATGTTTACTAAAAAGGTCACTAGATGCCTATAGTCATCTTGGTCAAAAGGGTAGGCTTGTGCAATGGGAGAAACGCTCTCTACTAAGTATGGATCAGACGTGGTCAAGAGACGTATCAGCCATTCTAACTCCTCAAAATTCCTCTCACATGCTAGCGTACCTATCAAATCCCATTCACATGCAAGCACTGGAAAGACCATGTGAAATATTTGTGAAAAGTAACGAGGGTACCTCTCACCCAAGGCAGGAGTGGATGACTCTAGCGTACTAGCCATATCTGTACACGCAAATAGATGATGGTTAGAGTGCAAATATTACAAGGGTCGTGTTTTTGTGCATAATTTGTTTTTATGATTTGTGTGATGGCTCTTGCTCTTTTACTTTTTTATCTTGTTTTTGTGAGTATAAGGCTTTATATATACATTCCCTAAGATCGGAGATTAAGAGGTCAGGGAGAAGGGTTGAGAGGGAAGCAAGTGAATGATGCGTGCCCACAAACACTCCCCCCTTCCTTGGGTAGATCATACCGTTTGAAATGAGCTTGTCACCCTTTGAAACCAATTGTTCCAGTTGGTAATAGGTGAGGATTTTTGCCAGTAGTTTTGTATTACCCTAGGTGCCTCGTCAAGTTGCAAGGGTGGTAAGGTACTCTCCCAGGATCAAACTTGAAGTGGTTTATCAGGTGATTCTTGAACACTGGGAGGTGTGGATTCTTTTGTAGCTTCATTGAGGTCCATTACTATAGATGGAGGCTGTGTAGAAGCTTTTACCTCTATGGATGTATTACATGAGGAGCTAGAAGCTTCATGGAACTCCCCCCTTCCTGAGCTAGGTGGAATAAATTGGGTTTGCCTTGGAGCCCAAACTAGCTCTGGACTAGGTGTGTAGCATTCTGTGATCTTTCCCTTCCCACGGTCTGCCATTGGCTTTAGCGTTACACTGTTTGACTCATATGGGTTTGTTGTGGTGGTGGTAACTCTAGAATCACTTTAATTTTGCTCTCATCGGTTGAGATACCATTCTTAGATACTATATGCCCTAAAATAACTCCATGCTTGACCCAAAATTGGCATTTGAACGGGTTCAATGAGATACGATATAACCTACACTTTTCAAACACCTTCCACAAACATGATAGATGTTCTTTCCAAGAAGAGTAAACACAAAGATCGTCTAAGAAAGCTTCACAAAACTCTCTCAAATATTCTTTAAAAGCAGTGTTTATTAATCGTTGGAATGTAGCAGGGGCATTTGTTAAGCCAAAAGCCATCACACGAATTGCAAACACGCCAAATTCTGTGATGAAGGCAGTTTTAGCTTGGTCCTCTAGCGCTATCGTGATTTGGTTGTAGCCTGAGTACCCATCTAGAAATCTATAAGCTTCCTTGCCTGCAACTCTTTCGAGTACATGTTCGGAATATGGTAGGGGGTAATGGTCTCTTCTAGTAGCTGCATTAACTTTTGAGGTCCACGCACACCCTGAGTTTCCCATTCTTTTTTGGCACGATAACTATTGGAGACACCCATTCAGAGTGTTCAATAGGATATATGAACCCACATTTGATAAGCTTTTCTAGTTCTTCTTGAATGATCTTTGCATACTTAGGATTCATCGGGTAGGGTCTTTGTTGTACGGGCTTCGTAGTGCTAATCATAGGGATCGTATGTTGGACCACAGAAGGTGGAACACCTTTCATATCATGGTATGTCCAAGCGAATATGTCCTTGAATTCCTTGAGAAGCTCTTTGAGGACCGCCTCTTCAACTTCTGTGAGGTCTTGGGCAATACAAACAGGTTTTGATTCTTCACTGGGGTCGGCTAATTCTATTTCTTTAACTATTGCCGGACCATCATAGATTCCATTATTCCCATCGATAGGTATTCTTTGGGCTTTTGTGTACACAACCTTTGCTTCCCCTGTGGTGTAAGATTTGAAATGTTCCGGTGCAGGATGCAAGTCTGTGGATTCTGGTTGTGCTTTGGTCTGTGCTTCTATTTCTGCTTTCTTGTGTTGTCGAGCTCACTCTTGGTTTTGACGCCTCCTTGCAGTGCGGCTCAACTTTGGCTTGTCTATGATCGCTAATTGGGCTATGTCATGGGGTCGTGGTCTACACCACATAACATTTTGGAGATATTCACCCCAATCATCTACCAATTTTCGATGAGCATCACATGCTCCTATATAAATGAGCCACTCTGCTGAGGATCTCTTATTTTTTATCCTAGCACGTACATTGGCTCGATATCGACGCTTCTTAAAGTTTTTCTTTTTCTTATTTGAGACCTGCTTTTGATTTGCATTTAGATCTGGCTCACTAAAGGAGTCCTCGTTGGTGTCCTCTTCACTCTCGGAGGAGCTATCATCGGTTGATGTGCTCGGTCCTTCCGAATGTTTTGACTCTAAACTTGCTCCACTCTCTAATTCATGAGATTCAGAATCCATTTCACTATGGGAGTCAGTGTCTGAGTCGTGTTGGTCAAAGTCTTCTATTGAGCTATCGGTGTCACTGTCAGATTGGTCTACAATTGCCTTGCCCTTAGAAGATGCATGTATGGCACTTATCATGTTCAGAGGTGCAATTTGTGGTACCTCTTCCCCCTCTGGTGTGACCCAAGTGGTTCCTCTATTTCCCCAGGTATCTATGGTTGCAGCTAGGTGTACCCAGTCTACGTTGTTTGATTCCGTCATACCCGATAACACATCCATGTAAGGAGAATCTTGGCCAATGTCTGTATCCTTCTTACAAGTGTAACAATATTGTAGTGGGTCTGAGTGAACTGTGGTGTCAGAGCGATGATCAATAATGGTTTTACTCCCTAAGGGGTGTACCTTACCAGTCACCAAATCCACTCTAAGGACAGAGTCTTGGAATTGCAAAAAGACATGATTTTTAGACCAATCATGAACCATTTGTGCTTCCCTCATGAATGGTCGTCCTAACATCATTTCATATGACATAAGGTGTTTAGAGAAATCCATTACAATGAACGTATGTCGTACCTTGTGTCCTAGAACTTTGATCCTAAGATCCTTGAGCATCACCATAGGTTTGGCTATGGTACCATTTACCATCTTTACCACAATGTTAGTAACACTGAGGCGGGGTTTTCCCATGGATTCCCAACAATCTTTTGTAACGATTCTAACTCCCGCACCACCATCAAGAATTCCCTTTATAGTTAATCCCTTGGTAGTGATGGGTAGGGTCGCATTAGACTCGTCGCCTTCAAAATACTGCCATAATTCGTTAATGGGTACCTCGATCACAGACTCGTGTCCATCTAAGTCAAGTGATTGCACATGATTTTCCTCATCAATCATAATCGAGTCAGGCCTATTTGGTTGCGCAAACTGCGGTACTCCCGTTCGTAGCTCTCCGTTGAGGAATGCTCGAAGTGCAAGGAATAACTCAGGATCTCCATACAGCTTTGCTATGATCGTGGTTCGGACCTCAGAAGACATGAAGTCCACCAGTGTGGCAACATTCATTGGCATTTTGCAGGGTGTAGGTCCTTGACTAGGAACTGGTGAGGATGGAATCTCATATTCCTCAATGGGATCCGGTATTCCTTCGTTAAACATCCTTTCCAACAAGAAAGGTGTATGCTCACTTTCTGATGTCCCGTCCTCACTCCCTTCTTGGATGATACTAGATATGGCTAACGGTCTATGGTTCATGTGGGGTGGATGAACTTGCGTGGGAAACACTGTATCATGAATTTTGACATGCATGGGTTCTGGTTCTAGTTTCCTTTGAGTCTCCTCCACTAAACCTCTTAGATGTTTCACCTGCTCAATCTCGTCTACTGGGTTTGGATACGTCCCAATCTTCTTTTTATGATTCTTCCCTTTTTGCCCCTGCGGTTTATCTTGGGGGTCTTGGATTGGATTTGGAAACACTTGTGGTATTTTCAGAGGCTCTTTATGGTTTTCTCTTATTCGGTTTTCATTTGGTTCCATGTTACGGTTTTCTTTGTCGGTCTTTCCCTTTGTGGTATTGGTTCTAGTCTCCATTGTCCCGATTGAATCTGAATCATCCTCGAGGTCATTCATATACACGGGGTCATCTCCTGTTCCTATGTTTGTTTTGGAACTTGGCTTTGAATTTCCCGTATTCTGCGACCTCTTCCTTCGTGTCTTCTTTTTCTTTGCTTGGATAACTGACGCGGTATCTCTCTCTTCGAGGATATGGCCTGGTCCTTGAAGCATGGACCGTGTAATCGCATAAGCGGGTGCGACGGGTGGTATTGGCGATGTCACACTAGCAATTTTGACCAAATTTAGGGGTGTGATTTTAGGCGCATTTGGGTTATAGGGGCATTGGGCAATCAAGTGATCTATGCCACAACGATTACATGTGAGTATTGGCATTGCAGACGTGCTCCCTTGATTCATTTGCATCTGTGCAGCATTCTTTTGCAGCCTAATAGGGCACTCCGCTGCCCGATGTGGTCCACCACACTCGTAGCATTGAAGAGGTGGCCTCCTAGCCTGGGTGTTGATATTTTGACCTCTGGATGCGAGAGCAGTAGCTTGATAAACCGGCTTGACTTGCCCCCAACAATCTTCCATGTAGTATATAGGACACTCTTCCAATATATCAAGTCCGTAGGCAATACTAGTGTCTATTTCCTCCTCACAGCCATCTGCATAAGCATTAGATGGCTCGCAACCCACTTGGTTCATAGGGGCGACTCTTGGATGCGGGGGCTGTGGTCCTAGCATAGGAGGTGGTAGCGGTGTAGCTTGTACAACATTTTGAGATCTAGGGACCATGTGTTGCGGTAGTTGCTCAACAGGTGGAGCAGGCATCAATACAGGAGCTCGAGGTGCATCCGTCCGGGCTACAGGTGGTCTATTTGCCATCATACGTTTGATCATTAAACAATCCTTAGCTTGGTGACCATACCTACCACATGCGTTGCAAGTTCCATTAAATTTTACTCTAAACGTAGGGCACTCACTAGTGCTATGTGGACCTAAGCAAATGGAACACCATTGTTGCTCCCTTCTTGGATACATGTGACTATTTTGAGGGGGTCGATTATCCTTAAGAGACTCTTGGATTGCCTTGGTGAGGTATGTCAAGAATGTCTCAAATACCTTTGGCTCATTGGCAATGGGCTTTGCAGTCATGGGTTCATACTCAATGGCTTGTGAGCTAGTGGACCTCGGGTCAGTAGACACCCTCATGCCTGCTATCATCAAGTTGTCCTCTAATTGGATTGCATTGGCAGTGACATCTTCCCAGGTTGTGATACCTCTAATCACTAGTCCATTATAGATTCCTTCATTCCTCAACCCTCGAATGAATCGATCAAGCAGTTGGTTATTGTTGAAGCGCTCATTTACAGAGCAACGAGAATTTAAGTGCTTTAGACGACTAATGAAGTCCCCTACTGACTCTCCTTCCTTACGTTCGGCCTTCTGTAGCTGAGATGCTACACCCCAAAGCACACCTTCTCGTATGTACTCCTTTAGAAACAACCTTCGAAGGGTAGGATAGATTGTTTTCTCGTCCACCCTTAGGGTTCTATACCAATCTCTAGCCTTCCCACTTAATGTCAAGCTTAAGGCATTGCACTTATGTAGTTCGTTGCGTTCCCCTAAGGAATCACATACTTGTTCAAACACTTCAATGTGTTTTCTAGCATCTTCGTCCCCATTGAATTTTTGCGTGAGTTTGGCAATTTGTACTGCCTTACTTCTAGGCTCTCTATCAGATGCATGACGCATATTTTCCACGATAGATCGACCTATGGTTTGAGCAAACGCTGCCAAGTCACCTATGTGAGGAGGCAAGGCCGGTGGAGGTACTCTTCGAATCATATTTGGGAGAGGGACGGGTACCGGTCTTGGTATATGTGTGGATGATGCAGGATATGGAACATAACCGGGCATAGGTCCACTCGGATAAGGGCTAGGGAGCGGCACTCGAGGAACATAAACAAGTGGTACAATTGGAGGTGTGGGGGCCATGTGTGCATAAGGGGCTAGAGGCACATACGGTCGAGGCCCCATATTAGGTACTACGACACTAGGTAGTGGCACTGTGCTAACCGTAGATGTCATCGGTACATTCTCTGTCATGCCTATCCCTGGAGTGAGCACTGTGTTTTCCTTAAAAGAGGGTTGAGCCAAGTTAGGGAAGCTAAAGTTGTCGCTCGGAGGCTCAGATTGCATAGAGACCCCAGGTGAAATGACCTAAGATGGGTCCATGGGACTCATTAGAGGAGTCTCCATTTGTGATAGAGTAGGCTATTGAGCCTTGCTCGTATCCAGAAATCTCATGGGGCCAGTTGAGAGTATGTTTACCCCTCGGTTTTGCCTTTCTGATTGAATAATGCCATGGATAACATTACAGATCATTTTTTGTTGATCTTCGATGCTCGTGGCACTAGAGGTGGATTGTAAAATCTCTATCCATCCTACATGGTAGGCGTGGCCAGAGTGTAGATCCGTCAACACCTCAGTGTGGAGGTCGTATGTCCAATGATCATTAATGAATGTTAACCCTCACGGCACACGGACACCCTATGGTCTATAAACGTTGTATTATTTAGAGTCAGGTATCGGGCTTGTCGGACCAATAGGAACAGGGTAAGGGTGATCGCCGATGACAGGCGCACTCTAACTGGAATATTCAAGGAGTTAGTTGGCTAAGTATGGGCGCCCAAGTGTGAATGGGGTGAGCTCATATAAAATCCACTAAACCTAATTTTTACTCATTCTCTCATTGTGCAATAGAAGCTGCTCTTGCCCCATCTCCACCTTCTCCTTCACCATCTCCTTGTGTGTGTGCGTGTGAGAGAGAGAGAGAGAGTGTGAGAGTGTGTGTGCGATCGAGCGTTGCGGCGGCACGACGACGGCGAGGCGGTTGAGCGCGGCGTAGCGGCGTCTCCCTCTTCTTCGCGGCGCGGGAATCCTTCATTCGCAACTACGCAGGAAGGTGAGTGACACATCGTTCTTCCTTGTGAGCTTGTCTATTGTATGACTGTGTGCTAGGAGCCTTTGTGGCTCGCACACGGCGCGTAGCAAGTCCCTAGCCTTGACATTTTTGGCGCCGTTGCCGGGGAGCTGCTGCGCGTGAAGCTCCAATGGCGACCTGTAAATTGTATTGAAGCTATTTTTTATGTAGGAAAGGCGCGGCTTATGTTTGATCATTGTTGTTATGCAAAAACAGTAGAGAAAGACACAATGTTGTTGATTGCATTCAAGTTTTCTGTGTTCTGTTAAGCTCTATTTTGCTAGTTCTATTAAGCTCAGATTTCAGCTTACATAGTTAGCATTTCTTGCGTTTCTGCGTTTTCTGGTTTGCACTGCACAGTTCTGTCAAGTTTCAATTTTCTACATTTTCTGTGTTTTCTGGTTTGTGCACAGTTAGGCGCACAGTTAGTTAATTAAGCAGGTTAGTAATTAGGTGAACCACTAATTAGCAGGTCAGTAGGTAGGTGGGACAGTAAATAGTTAGGTGAGGTCAACGCGCACCAAAACGCGTACCAAATAATATCCACACAAAAAAAAAATTAAAATTAAAATTTAAAAACAGAATTTAAAAAAAAATCAAAAAAAAAAAAGAAAGCGTGAGTGACTGGGGGGATCACTAAAATTTTGATCCGGATCGGGATCATTTCCCCAAGCCCAAGCCCAAGCCTCAGTCCTATGATATATACTAGACTCACTCTTATATATATGCCCTACCCCCTCAAGAGGGAATGAGAGCATGTGGGGCATGTCCTCCACTCTCCTCCCTTCTCTTCCCACTTGCACCCTTAGACTTACTATTTGGAGCCTAGTTCCCCAGCTAGGAAAAGAGTGTTTCGGGCTTTTCTGGAGCAAAATAGAACCAAACGCTGGGCTGTAAAGCACAGCGCGTCCCTCCTAGCGATACACTCGTTTCGAGCTATCACACGGCCCATTCCACGACACGCTCTAAAAAATCTAGCAAAAAAACAAACAAAAAACACGCAAAAAACTAATCACAAGGCCTCCTAGAGCAACTTTTTGACACCTTAGGGTATCAAAAGCACATGCACTTACGCTCTGGGCGGGTGCTAGAACATGAGCATATTGAGGGTGCCTCTGTTCATACAGACACCCATTACCCATCCACGATAGGCTCTAGACCCTCAGCGGGGACACAAGGTAGCACCACCCAAGACCCTAAAATAGCCGCTAGTGATTCCTCCTCCGACTCAGAAATCATGGAAGCATACCCTACCCAAAACACTGAGAGAGAAGTCCATGCACCTCCCGAAGCTCCACAGCCTAGTACTAGTATGTTTAGCCGTTTCATGGAAACATTAGGTAGAGCTACTTGCTCGGAACCTGATGCAAATGAAGCACACGAAGGGGGTGGGGTAGTGGACTCTCCTTTCACATCGCACGTGGACCCCACACCCCCAAAGAGTGTCCATGTGGATATCCTGCCAACTTCTTACCAAGAAGGCCCTGTTGAGCTGCCTCCTTCAGAAGTTCCCTCTAGAGTACCGTTGGTGACAAGTAAAACCATGGGGAGCAACATTGCTTCTACCTCACAAGAAACCGTTAACACGTCGACTCTTTTGTGATGGCTCATAGAGTTTGGATCACTGTTAACCCTCACGACACACGGACACCCTATGATCTATAAACGTTGTATTATTTAGAGTCAGGTACCGTGCTTGTCGGACCAATAGGAACAGGGTAAGGGTGATCGCCGATGACAGGTGCACTCTAACTGGAATATTCAAGGAGTTAGTTGGCTAAGTATGGGCGCCCAAGTGTGAATGGGGTGAGCTCATATAAAAGCCACTAAACCTAATTTTTACTCATTCTCTCATTGTGCAATAGAAGCTGCTCTTGCTCCATCTCCACCTTCTCCTTCACCATCTCCTTGTGTGTGTGCGTGTGAGAGAGAGAGAGAGAGTGTGAGAGTGTGTGTGCGATCGAGCGTTGCGGCGGCACGACGACGGCGAGGCGGTTGAGCGCGGCGTAGCGGCGTCTCCCTCTTCTTCGCGGCGCGGGAATCCTTCATTCGCAACTACGCAGGAAGGTGAGTGACACATCGTTCTTCCTTGTGAGCTTGTCTGTTGTATGACTCTGTGCTAGGAGCCTTTGTGGCTCGCACACGGCGCGTAGCAAGTCCCTAGCCTTGACATCAGGAAGGGGGACATGTTAACCCTCACGGCACACGGACACCCTATGATCTATAAACGTTGTATTATTTAGAGTCAGGTATCGGGCTTGTCGGACCAATAGGAACAGGGTAAGGGTGATCGCCGATGACAGGCGCACTCTAACTGGAATATTCAAGGAGTTAGTTGGCTAAGTATGGGCGCCCAAGTGTGCATGGGGTGAGCTCATATAAACGCCACTAAACCTAGTTTTTACTCATTCTCTCATTGTGCAATAGAAGCCGCTCTTGCTCCATCTCCACCTTCTCCTTCACCATCTCCTTGTGTGTGTGTGTGTGTACGTGTGAGAGAGAGTGTGAGAGTATGTGTGCGATCGAGCGTTGCGGCGGCACGACGGCGGCGAGGCGGTTGAGCGCGGCGTAGCGGCGTCTCCCTCTTCTTCGCGGCACGGGAATCCTTCATTCACAACTACGCAGGAAGGTGAGTGACACACCATTCTTCCTTGTGAGCTTGTCTGTTGTATGACTGTGTGCTAGGAGCCTTTGTGGCTCACACACGGCGCGTAGCAAGTCCCTAGCCTTGACATTTTTGGTGCCGCTGCCGGGGAGCTGCTGCGCGTGAAGCTCCAGTGGCGACCTGTAAATTGTATTGAAGCTATTTTTTATGTAGGAAAGGCGCGGCTTAAGTTTGATTATTGTTGTTATGCAAAAACAGTAGAGAAAGACACAATGTTGTTGACTGCACTCAAGTTTTCTGTGTTCTGTTAAGCTCTGTTTTGCTAGTTCTATTAAGCTCAGATTTCAACTTACACAGTTAGGATTTCTTGCGTTTCTGCGTTTTCTGCATTTTCTGGTTTGCACTGCACAGTTCTGTCAAGTTTCAATTTTCTGCATTTTCTGTGTTTTCTGGTTTGTGCACAGTTAGGCGCACAGTTAGTTAATTAAGTAGGTTAGTAATTAGGTGAACCACTGATTAGTAGCTCAGTAGGTAGGTGAGACAGTAAATAGTTAGGGGAGGTAAACGCGCACCAAAACGCGTACCAAATAATATCCAAAAAAATTCAAAAAAATAAAAAAAAACTATTAAAAAAAAATTCGAAAAATAAAAACGTGAGAGAGGGGGAGGTAATAAAAATGGATGGGTTGGTTTGTATAAAAGTGAGATCGGGATCGGGATCCCAATCCCAATCCCAATCCCAATCCCAATCGTAGGCTCGGGCTCTGTCTCTGTCTTATGATATAGGGTAGTCTCACTCCTATATATATAGGCTAGACTCACAAGGAGGGAGTGAGGAATGTGGGATAAGTCCTACACTCTCCTCTCCTTCATTGCACACTAGGACTTGCTATTTGGAGCTTAGTTCCCCAGCTAGGAAAAGACTGTTTCGGGCTTTTCTGGAGCAAAATAGAACCAAACGGTGGGCTGTAAAGCACACCGCGTCCCTCCTAGCGATACGCTCGTTTCGAGCTATCACACGGCCCATTCCACGACATGCTCTAAAAAATCTAGCAAAAAAACAAACAAAAAATACGCAAACAACTAGTCACAAGGTCTCCTAGAGCAGCTTTTTGACACCTTAGGGTATCAAAAGCACATGCACTTACGCTCTGGGCGGGTGCTAGAACACGAGCATATTGAGGGTGCCTCTGTTCATATGGACACCCATTACCCATCCACGATAGGCTCTAGACCCTTTGCGGGGACACAAGGTAGCACCACCCAAGACCCTAAAATAGCCGCTAGTGATTCCTCCTCCGACTCAGAAATCATGGAAGCATACCCCACCCAAAACACTGAGAGAGAAGGCCATGCATCTCCCGAAGCTCCACAGCCTAGTACTAGTATGTTTAGCCGTTTCATGGAAACATTAGGTAGAGCTACTCGCTCGGAACCTGATGCAAATGAAGCACACGAAGGGGGTGGGGAAGTGGACTCTCCTTTCACATCGCACGTGGACCCCACACCCCCAAAGAGTGTCCATGTGGATATCCTGCCAACTTCTTACCAAGAAGGCCCTGTTGAGCAGCCTCCTTCAGAAGTTCCCTCTAGAGTACCGTTGGTGACAAGTAAAACCACAGGGAGCAACATTGCTTCTACCTCACAAGAAACCGTTAACACGTCGACTCTAGAAGGATTGTTCATTATCAAGGCTAGGGACTTGCTACGCGCCATGTGCGAGCCACAAAGGCTCCTAGCACACAGTCATACAACAGACAAGCTCACAAGGAAGAACGGTGTGTCACTCACCTTCCTGCGTAGTTGCGAATGAAGGATTCCCGCGCCGCGAAGAAGAGGAAGACGCCGCTACGCCGCGCTCAACCGCCTCGCCGTCGTCGTGCCGCCGCAACGCTCGATCGCACTCTCTCTCTCTCTCTCTCTCTCTCTCTCTCTCTCTCTCTCTCTCTCTCTCTCTCTCTCTCTCTCTCTCTCTCTCTCTCTCTCTCTCTCTCTCACGCACACACACAAGGAGATGGTGAAGCAGAAGGTGGAGATGGAGCAAGAGCAGCTTCTATTGCACAATGAGAGAATGAGTAAAAATTAGGTTTAGTGGCTTTTATATGAGCTCACCCCATTCACACTTGGGCGCCCATACTTAGCCAACTAACTCCTTGAATATTCCAGTTAGAGTGCGCCTGTCATCGGCGATCACCCTTACCCTGTTCCTATTGGTCCGACAAGCCCGATACCCGACTCTAAATAATACAACGTTTATAGATCATAGGGTGTGCGTGTGCCGTGAGGGTTAACATTCATTAATGATCATTGGACATACGACCTCCACACTGAGGTGTTGACGGATCTACACTCTAGCCACGCCTACCATGTAGGATGGATAGAGATTTTACAATCCACCTCTAGTGCCACGAGCATCGAAGATCAACAGAAAATGATCTGTAATGTTATCCATGGCATTATTCAATTAGAAAGGCAAAACCGAGGGGTAAATATACTCTCAACTGGCCCCATGAGATTTCTGGATACGAGCAAGGCTCAACAGCCTACTCTATCACAAATGGAGACTCCTCTAATGAGTCCCATGGACCCATCTTAGGTCATTTCACCTGGGGTCTCTATGCAATCTGAGCCTCCGAGCGACAACTTTAGCTTCCCTAACTTGGCTCAACCCTCTATTAAGGAAAACACAGTGCTCACTCCAGGGATAGGCCTGACAGAGAATGTACCGATGACATCTACGGTTAGCACAGTGCCACTACCTAGTGTCGTAGTACCTAATATGGGGCCTCGACCGTATGTGCCTCTAGCCCCTTATGCACACATGGCCCCCACACCTCCAATTGTACCACTTGTTTATGCTCCTCGAGTGCGGCTCCCTAGCCCTTATCCGAGTGGACCTATGCCCGGTTATGTTCCATATCCTACATCATCCACACATATGCCAAGACCGGTACCCGTCCCTCTCCCACATATGATTCCAAGAGTACCTCCACCGGCCTTGCCTCCTCACATAGGTGACTTGGCAGCGTTTGCTCAAACCATAGGTCGATCTATCGCGGAAAATATGTGTCATGCATCTGATAGAGAGCCTAGAAGTAAGGCAGTACAAATTGCCAAACTCACGCAAAAATTCAATGGGGACGAAGATGCTAGAAAACACATTGAAGTGTTTGAACAAGTATGCGATTCCTTAGGGGAACGCAACGAACTACATAAGTGCAATGCCTGAAGCTTGACATTAAGTGGGAAGTCTAGAGATTGGTATAGAACCCTAAGGGTGGACGAGAAAACAATCTACCCTACCCTTCAAAGGTTGTTTCTAAAGGAGTACATACGAGAAGGTGTGCTTTGGGGTGTAGCATCTCAGCTACAGAAGGCCGAACGTAAGGAAGGAGAGTCAGTAGGGGACTTCATTAGTCGTCTAAAGCACTTAAATTCTCGTTGCTCTGTAAATGAGCGCTTCAACAATAACCAACTGCTTGATCGATTCATTCGAGGGTTGAGGAATGAAGGAATCTATAATGGACTAGTGATTAGAGGTATCACAACCTGGGAAGATGTCACTGCCAATGCAATCCAATTAGAGGACAACTTGATGATAGCAGGCATGAGGGTGTCTACTGACACGAGGTCCACTAGCTCACAAGCCATTGAGTATGAACCCATGACTGCAAAGCCCATTGCCAATGAGCCAAAGGTATTTGATACATTCTTGACATACCTCACCAAGGCAATCCAAGAGTCTCTTAAGGATAATCGACCCCCTCAAAATAGTCACATGTATCCAAGAAGGGAGCAACAATGGTGTTCCATTTTCTTAGGTCCACATAGCACTAGTGAGTGCCCTACGTTTAGAGTAAAATTTAATGGAACTTGCAACGCATGTGGTAGGTATGGTCACCAAGCTAAGGATTGTTTAATGATCAAACGTATGATGGCAAATAGACCACCTGTAGCCTGGACGGATGCACCTCGAGCTCCTGTATTGATGCCTGCTCCACCTGTTGAGCAACTACCGCAACACATGGTCCCTAGATCTCAAAATGTTGTACAAGCTACACCGCTACCACCTCCTGTGCTAGGACTGCAGCCCCCGCATCCAAGAGTTGCCCCTATGAACCAAGTGGGTTGCGAGCCATCTAATGCTTATGTAGATGGTTGTGAGGAGGAAATAGACACTAGTATTGCCTACGGACTTGATATATTGGAAGAGTGTCCTATATACTACATGGAAGATTGTTGGGGGCAAGTCAAGCCGGTTTGTCAAGCTGCTGCTCTCGCATCCAGAGGTCAAAATATCAACACCCACGCTAGGAGGCCACCTCTTCAATGCTACGAGTGTGATGGACCACATCGGGCAGCGGAGTGCCCTATTAGGCTGCAAAAGAATGTTGCACAGATGCAAATGAATCAAGGGAGCACGTCTGCAATGCCAATACTCACATGTAGTCGTTGTGGCATAGATCACTTGATTGCCCAATGCCCCTATAACCCAAATGCGCCTAAAATCACACCCCTAAATTTGGTCGAAATTGCTAGGGTGACATCGCCAATACCACCCGTCGCACCCGCTTATGCGATTACACGGTCCATGCTTCAAGGGCAAGGCCATATCCTCGAAGAGAGAGATACCGCGTCAGTTATCCAAGCAAAGAAAAAGAAGACACGAAGGAAGAGGTCGCAGAATACGGGAAATTCAAAACCAAGTTCCAAAACAAACATAGGAACAGGAGATGACCCCGTGTATATGAATGACCTCGAGGATGATTCAGATTCAATCGAGACAATGGAGACTAGAACCAATACCACAAAGGGAAAGACCGACAAAGAAAACCGTAACATGGAACCAATGAAAACCGAATAAGAGAAAACCATAAAGAGCCTCTGAAAACACCACAAGTGTTTCCAAATCCAATCCAAGACCCCCAAGATAAACCGCAGGGGCAAAAGTCTTGGGCAATAAAAACAGCTTTTGATTCTTCACTGGGGTCGGCTAATTCTATTTCTTTAACTATTGCCGGACCATCATAGATTCCATTATTCCCATCCATAGGTATTCTTTGGGCTTTTGCGTACACAACCTTTGCTTCCCCTTTGGTGTAAGATTTGAAATGTTCCGGTGCAGGATGCAAGTCTGTGGATTCTGGTTGTGCTTTGGTCTGTGCTTCTATTTCTGCTTTCTTGTGTTGTCGAGCTAACTCTTGGTTTTGACTCCTCCTTGCAGTGCGGCTCAACTTTGGCTTGTCTATGATCGCTAATTGGGCTATGTCATGGGGTCGTGGTCTACACCACATAACATTTTGGAGATATTCACCCCAATCGTCTACCAATTTTTGATGAGCATCACATGCTCCCATATAACTGAGCCACTCTGCTGAGGATCTCTTATTTTTTATCCTAGCACGTACATTGGCTCAATATCGACGCTTCTTAAAGTTTTTCTTTTTCTTATTTGAGACCTGCTTTTGATTTGCATTTAGATCTGGCTCACTAAAGGAGTCCTCGTTGGTGTCCTCTTCACTCTCGGAGGAGCTATCATCGGTTGATGTGCTCGGTCCTTCCGAATGTTTTGACTCTAAACTTGCTCCACTCTCTAATTCATGAGATTCAGAATCCATTTCACTATGGGAGTCAGTGTCTGAGTCGTGTTGGTCAAAGTCTTCTATTGAGCTATCGGTGTCACAGTCAGATTGGTCTACAATTGCCTTGCCCTTAGAAGATGCATGTATGGCACTTATCATGTTCAGAGGTGCAATTTGTGGTACCTCTTCCCCCTCTGGTGTGACCCAAGTGGTTCCTCTATTTCCCCAGGTATCTATGGTTGCAGCTAGGTGTACCCAGTCTACGTTGTCTGATTCCGTCATACTCAGTAACACATCCATGTAGGAGAATCTTGGCCAATGTCTGTATCCTTCTTACAAGTGTAACTGTGGTGTCAAAGCGATGATCAATAATGGTTTTACTCCCTAAGGGGTGTACCTTACCAGTCACCAAATCCACTCTAAGGACAGAGTCTTGGAATTGCAAAAAGACATGATTTTTAGACCAATCATGAACCATTTGTGCTTCCCTCATGAATGGTCGTCCTAAAATCATTTCATATGACATAAGGTGTTTAGAGAAATCCATTACAATGAACTTATGTCGTACCTTGTGTCCTAGAACTTTGATCTTAAGATCCTTGAGCATCCCCATAGGTTTGGCTATGGTACCATTTGCCATTTTTACCACAATGTTAGTAACACTGAGGCGGGGTTTTCCCATGGATTCCCAACAATATTTTGTAACGATGCTAACTCCCGCACCACCATCAAGAATTCCCTTTATAGTTAATCCCTTGGTAGTGATGGGTAGGGTCGCATTAGACTCGTCGCCTTCAAAATATTGCCCTAATTCGTTAATGGGTACCTCGATCACAGACTCGTGTCCATCTAAGTCAAGTGAGTGCACATGATTTTCCTCATCAACCATGATCGAGTCAGGCCTATTTGGTTGCGCAAACTGCGGTAATCCCGTTTGTAGCTCTTCGTTAAGGAATGCTCGAAGTGCAAAGAATAACTCAGGATCTCCATACAGCTTTGCTATGATCGTGGTTCGGACTGTAGAAGACATGAAGTCCACTAGTTTGGCAACATTCATTGGCAGTTTGCAGGGTGTAGGTCCTTGACTAGGAACTGGTGAGGATGGAATCTCATATTCCTCAATGGGATCAGGTATTCCTTCGTTAAACATCCTTTCCAACAAGAAACGTGTATGCTCACTTGCTGATGTCCCGTCCTCACTCCCTTCTTGGATGATACTAGATATGGCTAACGGTCTATGGTTCATGTGGGGTGGATGAACTTGCGTGGGAAACACTGTGTCAAGAATTCTGACATGCATGGGTTCTGGTTCTAGTTTCCTCTGAGTCTCCTCCACTAAACCTCTTAGATGTTTCACTTGCTCAATCTCGTCTACTGGGTTTGGGTACGTCCCAATCTTCTTTTTACGAGGCGGTCCTCAAAGAGCTTCTCAAGGAATTCAAGGACATATTCGCTTGGACATACCATGATATGAAAGGTGTTCCACCTTCTGTGGTCCAACATACGATCCCTATGATTAGCACTGCGAAGCCCGTACAACAAAGACCCTACCCGATGAATCCTAAGTACGCAAGGATCATTCAAGAAGAAGTAGAAAAGCTTATCAAATGTGGGTTCATATAATATACACTCTGAATGGGTGTCTCCAATAGTTATCATGCCAAAAAAGAATGGGAAACTCAGGGTGTGCGTGGACCTCAAAAAAGTTAATGCAGCTACTAGAAGAGACCATTACCCCCTACCATATTCCGAACATGTACTCGAAAGAGTTGCAGGCAAGGAAGCTTATAGCTTTGTAGATGGGTACTCAGGCTACAACCAAATCACGATAGCACTAGAGGACCAAGCTAAAACTGCCTTCATCACAGAATTTGGCGTGTTTGCATTTCGTGTGATGGCTTTTGGCTTAACAAATGCCCCTGCTACATTCCAACGATTAATAAACACTGCTTTTAAAGAATATTTGAGAGAGTTTTGTGAAGCTTTCTTAGACGATCTTTGTGTTTACTCTTCTTGGAAAGAACATCTATCATGTTTGCGGAAGGTGTTTGAAAAGTGTAGGTTATATCGTATCTCATTGAACCCGTTCAAATGCCAATTTTGGGTCAAGCATGGAGTTATTTTACGGCATATAGTATCTAAGAATGGTATCTCAACCGATGAGAGCAAAATTAAAGTGATTCTAGAGTTACCACCACCAACCAATTACAAGGGAGTTCAAACGTTCATGGGACACGTGGATTATTATCGACGGTTTATTTTATTTAAGACGGTAGAAGCTCATCGCACTGATTGGGATTTGAAGTTGACATCTGCTCTATGGGCTTATCGTACTGCTTATAAAGTGGCTATTAATTGTACGCCATTCAAAATGGTATACGGCCAAGAAGCGGTTATGCCTTGGGATTTTGTCATTCCTAGTCTTAGGGTAGCTTCGCAAGAAGGATGGAATGGTAACCCCTTAACCGAGCGTTTGTATATCTTAGAAAAACTAGACGAAGAGAGACAGGTGGCTGTGCAAAATGCTCTTGTGGAAAAGGATAGGAGAAAGAAGTGGTTTGATCGCCATGTGAAGGACAAGGACATCAAAGTTGGTGATAAAGTCCTTATGTATGGAGTACGTAAAGAGAAGAAAAAGTTGAAATATGCTGGTAAAGGACCATATAGAGTATGTGAAATTACCCCACAAGGTACCCTTCGTGTGGAAACTCTTGATGGAGTTGAAACCATTGGATTCCGCAATGGGAGCAAATTCAAAAGATATTATGATCCTTTAAGCCAAGAAGAACTACGGGCCATTCATCAAAAGAAGGCCGCCAAAGCACAAACCGAGTTAAAGAAGATACAAGCTCAAGCTGAGGCTAAGGAGCGACAACAACGTATAAGACACAAAACGAGAGGCTAACCTGGAAGTCACAAATGCATTCCACGTGGAAATCGAAGAGGATTGGTTGGACTCTGACACACCTCTACGATACCCTATTGAGTTAAATAGTGCCTATGGAAAAGTGCTATATAACGCCTTATTGGACACGGGTGCTAAATATAATCTGCTATCCTATGGGGTGTGGTGTCAGTTAGGGAAGCCACCTCTATCTAAGAGTATTATCCAAGTCAAGGGTGTCAACAAGAAAAAAACTACAGTTTTTGGAATCTGGCACACTTCTGTCACTTATGACAATGGAATTGTAGCTCAAGACTTTTTGGTCATGCCTACTGGAACTATGGAGGGTAATATAAACCTAGGACGCAAGTGGATGATAGCCACCAAATTCACTATTGATTGGGGGACTGGGGGTGTCACAACGCAAAAACCAACTCTTATCCCTACCACGCAAGCCATAGTCCCTGAGATATTGCCTAAGGAAATAAAACCCAAGACATTGCATGTCCAGGAGGTTGAACACTACGTCCCCATAGCCCAACTCTCTAGATCTTCAACTGATGTAGTTGAAAGAAAGCTTGAGAGACACAAGAACCATCCTAATATAACAAAGGAAGCATACAAGTGGGTCCCTAAAGCTTCTTTAGTAACCATGGCTGATGCTAAAAAACGGAAGCCTCGTAAGAAACGTCCCACTCACTCCAAGAAATGTAAGAAAACGTGGCGCTGGATTCCTAAACGACTATTAAAAGCCGAAGGATACTATAAAGGAAATGATCAAATCTGGGTGCCCAAACGTAAATTGTACTCTTACCTGTCACCTGACCCATGTAAACCAAATCCTGTGGCTCCAAAACAAATTAAAAATCGTGGAAAGGAAAAAATCACGGAATGCGACACACCTGCTCCAGAGCTAGTTTGGGTACCAAAGAAAGAACGATTTGTTCCACCTAGCTCAGGAACAGGAAAAGCAAATGAATCTTCTTGCTCTTCATGTAGTTCCTATACGGAATAGAAGCTTCGACACAACCTCCACCTACCATTGTACATATCCATACAAGCAAGAAAGAGTTTGCACCTCCCGTTGTAGATTCACCACCTCCAACAATGTTGCAAATAAAATCATGGGAGAGTACCTTACCACCCTTGCAACTAGATGAAACACATAGGGTGATCGAAAACTATTGGTTAAAGCCTTTACCCATAACAACTTGGAACAATTGGTTTCAAAAGGTGACGACATCATTCCAAAAGGTATTATCTACCCAAGGAAGGGGGGAGTGTTTGCTGACATCCGTCATTCACTTGCTTCCCTCTCAACCTTCCTCCCTGACCTCTCAATCTCCAATCTTAGGGAATGTATATATAAAGCCTTATACTCACAAAAACAAGATAAAAAAGTAAAAGAGCAAGAGCCATAACACAAAATAATAAAAACAAATTATGCACAAGAACACGACCCTTGTAATATTTGCACTCTAACCATCATCTATTTGCGTGTACAGATATGGCTAGTACGCTAGAGTCATCCACTCCTGCCTTGGGTGAGAGGTACCCTCGTTACTTTTCACAAATATTTCACATGGTCTTTCCAGTGCTTGCATGTGAATGGGATTTGATAGGTACACTAGCATGTGAGAGGAATTTTGAGGAGTTAGAATGGCTGATACGTCTCTTGACCACGTCTGATCCATACTTAGTAGAGAGCGTTTCTCCCATTGCACAAGCCTACCCTTTTGACCAAGATGACTATAGGCGTCTAGTGACCTTCTTAGTAAACATGGGCACCTATGATGAAGAAGAAAATTTACATGACTACACGGATGGCACATATGGTCTCATGGATGATGACTTTGTTTATCTCGACGACGAGGATAGGGGTTTAGCCTTAGGGTTTCCCCCCAACCTCTACAATATCCTATTCCCTTGACTCTTTAGGGGGATTGCAAATAATTAGGTTAGGGTTCCTTATGTTTTTTGTTGTGTTCAATAAGTGTTGGTACCTTTTCCCACTAATGTGCCTCCTGGAGGTATTCCTTTTGTTTCCTAGTGTGTACAGGAGCGTGTTGCTATTGATAGGATTTGGACCTTCATGGAACCTTCACACTTCAAATCAAGCGCGACCATCAACACAAATAGGTGTTTTATGTCCATTAGCATTGCCCTTATCTTTTTGCATCCATGTTTGTCTGCTTTGATTGTGATTGGTAGCATAATATTCAGCGCATTTGCTTAGTATCAAACATTTAATTCAATGTAATGTTTTGTCATAATCACTTGTTTAGGTTTAAAAATCAAGCAGTCCGACTAAGCTAGTTTGACCAAGCTAGGTATTAGAAATCTTATCTTAATACCATGGGGAATGCCTTCCTAATAAGCAATGGTTACTTAGGTTCTTAATCCAATTTAGGCAGCATTGTGTGAAATGTACTAGGGCTTTCTAGTGGGCTTAACCCTATTGACCTTTAGCTTAAGTATTATAAAGGGAGTTTACTAATGTGATGAGCCTGGGGAGGGTAACAGTGTTATATGACCCCCTAAAGTTACAAAATTAAAATGCTGAAAATGAACAAACAAAAAATCAAAGTGCCACAATGTAAAATTTTAAGCTGGAAGAGAAATCCCTGCTTAAATTGGTACTTCACTCACATGTATCGCCTATGGTACTAGAGCCCTAGAGGCTCCCAGTGTGGGCGCTTTTCCTTGAAAAGCAAAAAACCCAAGGCATACAAAATAAGCACACACATCAAAATTGAATCAATGTGAAAAGACTTTGGGGGGTCAAAGAAAAGGTAATCAGTCAGGCGATGATTTCATGAGAAATTCCTTTTATCGTAGCTTAACTACAAGTTCTTCTAGGTATAGCCTCTAGTCAGCCCTCGAACATCAAATACTTGGCTCTCGCGATTAAACAACTTAATTGACCAGAGAAAATTGAGAAGTTACCCATGGTATTAATAGTCGAGCTCTAGTGCCTTTTGATCGTTAAATTAGCGACCCCGGACTTGTTTAATTTTTTACCTTTACATCTATTTATGCATTTGATTATATTGCAATTTAATGTTTATTGCTGACAAATTGTCTAAAATTCTGTTACCAATCAATTTGTCTGTCTAAAATTGCATATGATTTTTAATTGTATATGAGAATGCAATTACTGTGGCAATGTTGTTTGATTTTGCAGTGATTGAAGAAGGCTACGCACATCCATGTCGACTGCTCTTCCATCTCGACGAACGAACTTCAACTGGATAGCTTCCGAGGACGGAATCTACATCAGGAAGGGGGGCATGTTAACCCTCACGACACACGGACACCCTATGATCTATAAACGTTGTATTATTTAGAGTCAGGTACCGGGCTTGTCGGACCAATAGGAACAGGGTAAGGGTGGTCGCCGATGACAGGCGCACTCTAACTGGAATATTCAAGGAGTTAGTTGGCTAAGTATGGGCGCCCAAGTGTGAATGGGGTGAGCTCATATAAAAGCCACTAAACCTAATTTTTACTCATTCTCTCATTGTGCAATAGAAGCGGCTCTTGCTCCATCTCCACCTTCTCCTTCACCATCTCCTTGTGTGTGTGTGTGTGTGTGTACGTGTGAGAGAGAGTGTGAGAGTGTGTGTGTGATCAAGCGTTGCGGCGGCACGACGGCGGCGAGGCGGTTGAGCACGGCGTAGCAGCGTCTCCCTCTTCTTCGTGGCACGGGAATCCTTTATTCGCAACTACGCAGGAAGGTGAGTGACACACCATTCTTCCTTGTGAGCTTGTCTGTTGTATGACTGTGTGCTAGGAGCCTTTGTGGCTCGCACACGGCGCGTAGCAAGTCCCTAGCCTTGACAATCACAAAACAAACCAAAAACTTGGAAAAAACTGAAATTTGTACTGATTGTTGAGAAATTGAGTTTGACTTGATAAATCTTGTTCAAATTTTGTGAAACTTGACCCAGAGGCTTAAAACATGTCACAAAAAGATTGACTATCGAAAACTTGCAAAAACTGTTCATTTTAGGTCAAAAGTAAATAATCTCATTTATTCACTTTCAGCTCAAAATTGATCAAGATTGATTCAGAGACTCTATGCATGATTACAAACATCTTTTGTGAAGGCTCATATAATTTGGATCACAAAACAGACAAAAAACTTGGAAAATTTTAGAATCTGTGTACTAATTGTCGAGAATTTGAGTTTGACTTGATAAATCTTGTTCAAATTTTGTGAAACTTGGCTTAGAGGCTTAAAACATGTCACAGAAAGACTGACCATTGAAAAAGTTGCAAAAAGTGTTCATTTTAGGCCAAAAGTAAGTAAGTGATTATTTACTTTTAGCTCAAAATTGATACCAAAGACTATGCATGATTACAAACATCTTTTGTGAAGGCTCATAGAGTTTGGATCACAAAACAGACCAAAAACTTGATAAAATTTGACATCTGTATTACCTGTCAAGAAATTGAGTTTGACTTAATAAATCTTGTTCAAATTTGGTAAAACTTAATTCAGAGGCTTAGTTTAAAGTGTAGAACATGTGTGTATGCTCAGATGATCAAAAATATGCTAAAATTTTGCAGATGTAAATAATTGTAATTATTTACTTTTGTCCTATCTTCAAACATTTTTGGCTAACCAAGCATACCACAAGTTCTATCATGCTGTATTGAACACTCATATTAAATTTAGTGAAATTTAGATCTGTAAAGTGAAAATTGTGGCCAGTTTTGTAAAGACAATCTGTGGACACTAAACTGTTGACAAATTGAGCAGGGTTTATCCAAACTTGGTGAAACTTTGCAAGGGATCTTAAGTTGAGTTGCTTTACTTGTTTGTATCATCATCATCTTGATATTTTTTTTGCTAAAAAGTCCCAGAAGTAAATAATCGCAAGTATTTACATATGCCCCAGATTTGAGATGTTTTGCGCAATTGAGTATACCACAAGGTCGAGCATATGAAGTAGATTACTCATATCAAATTTGGTGAAATTTGGATCACAAAAGTGAGACTTAAGCTAGATTCTCAAAAACTGAGTCTGTCGACACTAAACAATTGATAACTTGGACAAATCTTGTTCAAACTCAGTGACTACAACAAGGTGTCTATATGGCAAAACAAGCCTAAAAAGTGTAGAAATTGAGAAAAGTAAATAATCGGATTATTTAGTTTTGAGCCCCAGAGATAAGATTTTGTACTTTTGAGCTCGTACAATGTTAGAACAACAAAATACAAGGTCTTTGGTCAAGTTTGGGTTCCATCGGATCCAAATTAATACCTGTTAACTCAGTTTCTAGGTTGCAGATTAGTCTTTTTCCTCTTTGCAAGGATAGAATTTGGAAATGTCATTTGCTGACTCACTTGACTCAGATTGAAGAACCAGGTTAGAGGCAAAGAATTGGGAGCTTGACAGAATTGGGAGCTTGACAGAAGCTGAAGGGAGCTTGACAGGGGCTGAATTCAAGTCAAGTGGAAAATCGGATAACAATACAATCCATAGGTAATTACTCTATCCAGGGCTTAACAAGTCTATATGAACCTTAGATCTCGCCGTACAATAGAAAATCAAGGCATACTTGGAGAGACCGCTAGTACGGTATCCACCAAAGAGGGTGTGAATCAAGGTGATCAATTGGGCACTATCTTTGAAGAAGTCCAAGACACTTATTCCGACTCAACATCTGTTACAGTGTCTTCCTATTCGACTCAGTCAGACGAACCGGGGCACAAATCACATTGGATTGCAGGTTAGGTAAGTCAAGGCCCAGATTTTCATCATTTCAAGGGTTGCAATCAACTCTAATACTTTTGAGCTAGAGTTCATTAAATCTTGTGAGTCTAAGAGCAATCAATTTCCAAAAGTACTTTGGCAAAAGCAGTCTTATCAAACTCAAGTAGGAGTAATTCTGTGAGGTCCCCACCCCACCATATCGAACGATGGATGTGATGGTGAACCTGGTGGCCACTAGATCTATAGTGGAAGCAAACAAAGTGGTTCCGGGTTCAACTAGCAGACGATCTCTCATCACAAAGTGAGTCGAGTTCGAGCCTACTAGCAATGAGATCTAGCTCCACCTCGCAGGGGAAGCGTACTTAACCTATCTAGCGATCCTAAGACCCACCTTCCAAGAGGAGAGCAACCTCGAGTTCCTTTTTACCCATGTTTCAGAGGCACGTACACTTGAGACTTCGCCACTCTAGGGGCAATGAGTATGACTAGTATCGATTTAAACACTATGGGGACAGAGAGTTCCCGACCAATCGGGACCACCCTTCTCATAGGCATTGGCAAACTGAGCCAAGCCCCCACTTTCCACCCCCAGACTCACACTTCCTTGTGTGTTTAAATTACTAACACAATGATTGTTCAACATAAACATTCCTTGATTAGATTTCGAATCACAATGTTCGTTAAGACAACCCTTCAATCAGTATTGCAAAGCGTCACCAAGACAGTATTCTAGTAAAAATTCTACTCAAACTTATTCATTAAAATTCCAATGTTCTGGAGGTACAACATCCCCCCTCCAGCGAGAGTTTACTCCTCCCGTTGTCGCCTAGCTGCCCATACAACTAGGTATGTACACCGCATAGAAAGCACAACATGGACATTCCCACCGCATAGAAAGCAAGACGTGGGTTCCCACCGCATAGAAAGCAAGTCGTGGGTATCCACCGCATAGAAAGCAAGTCGTGGATTCAAGAGCCCTTAACGAGGAACTCTGCCCCCTGTGATCAGTAGGGGGATCAGGACTAATTCAACATTGGAAATAGAATGAACATGTCGAGCTAAATTTTCCCTAGCAGAAATTCTTTCCTATTGCAAACAGTATATCCATCAATCATTTCTTTCCTACCTTAGACTTAAATATACAATGAATTCAAATGCCGAGATTTTCGTCGGATTTCTCCAACATGTTTGGGGATATGTTCTTTCCTAGCTAAACGTGTGCAATGTTAATTAAACAACTGAGTAAAAGTGTGACCTACCTCTTTCATTTCTTCGTCAATGGCTGGTGAGATGGCCGATGCTTGTTCGTCCATGGGAGCTTTTCCCTTTCCATTCACATTGCCCGTTCCCACCTCGCGGTCGTGGGCACCACCGAAGCGAGTTCTCTTAACTGGGGCCATTTTATACTCACTACTTTAAATGATAAACTTGAAGAAAAAGAGCTAAGGTCCGAGAGCATCATAACAAACCAAATGGCAGATTAGAATCATTGAAGGGTCCTTCTTATACAAGGGACTAGATTTTTCCTTCGAGACCTAGCAATTTTATGGGTAATACTTTACTTATCCTATGGGAACCGGCTCTAAAGTTAATTATTTGGCTTAGATGATTAAGGAATTTCAGAATTTTACTACTTAATTTACAAGAGAGATGAATTAGACAAGCTCAATCACTTTACTAGTGCAATAAGAAAGATGCAGAGTTACCTCATGCATAGGTGTTAGGAAATTTTCTTCTTAGTGGCCTAATGAAGGATTAATTTTACCTTAATCACATCCTAATGTGTGGGAAAATTGAATCTAATTTAATTACAACACTATTGACTGGTAGGCTGACAATTAATTAACTATGCTGCCTAGAGAGAGAAAATCTCTCCTAATCATGTATTAATCATTGATTAAGAGTGATGAATGGCTGCATAAATTAGCTAATTGAATGATGATTATGCAATGGAGTTTAGCTATGGAGATTTAGAGAGCAGCTATTGGGAATTATAACTAAGATTAAGCATAGTAGACGAGGAATTTGGAGAATAATGAAGAAAATTAAGAAGAGAAGGAATTAAACCATGATTACCGTGATTAGGGGTTGAGAATCCTATTGATTTTCTGATCCAAATGAATTCTCAAGACGAGAATTTCGGAAGCACCTCCCTCCTTACTTCTCCTTCAAAAACTGTGTGTGTACCGGCAACACCTCCCCAAGGTGTGTGTGTGTGTAGGTGTGTGTGTGTGTACTGGGTGTGTGTGTGTGATTATGTGTGTGTGTGTGTGTGTGTGTGTGTGTGTGTGTGTGTGTGTGTGTGTGTGTGTGTGTGTGTGTGTGTGTGTGTGTGTGTGTGTGTGTGTGTGTGTGTGAGCACACCCTTAAATAGTCTCCTCAAGGCTGAAAATTGATTTGGGTTGCTATCAGCATCTGAGTGAGCACTCAGTTAATGCATTGGCAAGTCTAGTTGCCTACCCACCACGTGTCCAGTTGGTCAGTTTAACTGGCTCTCACACCCACTCTCTAGCATGGAAACTCTCCTACAACTCCCACAAGGCAAGAGGGCGGCCCCTAGCTGCTAAAGCTGGCTCAAAGTGACCTGGAACCTGCTCCCACACAGCCTCGAGCCCCCGTACCTCCCCGGACAATTTTTGGAAAATTTGGTTTTAGGCTAAAACGGGTCATACGAGTCGGAATTTGATGCCGAAAATTGCTATACTAAGCTCTAACTAAGGCGTATTGGTCCAAGTATCTGCCATATTTAGTAGCCCTCGGGGGTCCGAAAATACTTTTTTTTTTTCAAATTTGGGCTACGGGTGCAATTTTTTGAGACGGTCAAAACTGGACGGGTCGGGTCATCAAAAACTTTCTATTTTTGGAATTATTTTACAAAAATTATTTTAATTCACATTCTGAAGCTTTAAAACATTCTAAACATCATGGCACTGACAGAATTCAAAAAACTGCTAAAAATAGTAACTTTTTCCATTATGTTCATTCCATGGTACAATGGTGCTCTTTTTGGGTCGGGTCAGAGACCTTACAACCTCCCCAACATGAAAAATTTGAGATGTGCTCATCTCAAGAATGTGTTTGGGTAATCTTTTAAGAGCGTTGGTTCGTCCTCCCAAGTTGCATCTTCTTCAGGGTAATCCTTCCACTTTACTAGATGCTCCGTGATAGTTCTGTTGCGTAACTTCCTTTCCCTTGTTTCAAGTACATAGTGAGGTTGGAGCTCGAGAACTCCTTGTGCTGGCATGACTATCTGATCTGAGTTCAAGAATTGATCAAGATTAGTAATATAGGGTTTGAGTAAGCTGACGTGGAATACATAATGAACCTTCAAGTTTGCAGGTAACTTTAGCTTGTAGGCCTGATCACTTACAACCTTAACAATCTCAAATGGTCCACAATACCTTGGGCTTAGCTTCTTATATCTGCCTAGTGAAAGTTCTTTCTGAACGGTTCTTATTTGCATAGTGCTTCTGTCTATCCTGAGCGGCCTGAATGTCTTGGCGAACAGCTCTAGTTTGAGCTTCCATATCTTCTAGCATCTTCCTAGAGGCTTCTACCCTAGAAAGCAAGTCGTGGGTATCCACCGCATAGAAAGAAAGTCGTGAATTCAAGAGCCCTTAACGAGGAACTCTGCCCCATGTGATCAGTAGGGGGATCAGGACTAATTCAACATTGGAAATAGAATGAACATGTCGAGCTAAATTTTCCCTAGCAGAAATTATTTTCTATTGCAAACAGTATATCCATCAATCATTTCTTTCCTACCTTAGACTTAAATGTAAAATGAATTCAAATGCCGATATTTTCGTCGGATTTCTCCAACATGTTTGGGGATATGTTCTTTCCTAGCTAAACGTGTGCAATGTTAATTAAACAACTGAATAAAATTGTGACCTACCTCTTCCATTTCTTCGTCAATGGCTCGTGAGATGGCCGGTGCTTGTTTGTCCATGGGAGCTTTTCCGTTTCCATTCACATTGCCGTTCCCGCCTCGCGGTCGTGGGCACCACCGAAGTGAGTTCTCTTAACTGGGGCCATTTTATACTCACTACTTTAAATAATAAACTTGAAGAAAAAGAGCTAAGGTCCGAGAGCATCATAACAAACCAAATGGAAGATTAGAATCATTGAAGGGTCCTTCTTATGCAAGGGCCTAGATTTTTCCTTCGAGACCTAGCAATTTTATGGGTAATACTTTACTTATCCTATGGGAACCGGCTCCATATTTAATTACTTGGCTTAGATGATTAAGGAATTTCATAATTTTACTACTTAATTTACAAGAGAGATGAATTAGACAAGCTCAATCACTTTACTAGTGCAATAAGAAACATGCAGAGTTACCGCATGCATAGGTGTTAGGAAATTTTCTTCTTAGTGGCCTAATGAAGGATTAATTTTACCTTAATCACATCCTAATGTGTGGGAAAATTGAATCTAGTTTAATTACAACACTATTGAGTGGTAAAAGAATGAATTTCATCAAATCTACATTGTTACCGGCTGACAATTAATTAACTATGCTTCCTAGAGAGAGAAAATCTCTCCTAATCATGTATTAATAATTGATTAAGAGTGATGAATGGCTGCATAAATTAGCTAATTGAATGATGATTATGCAATGGAGTATAGATATGGAGATTTAGAGAGTAGCTATTGGGAATTATAGCTAAGATTAAGTATAGTAGATGAGGAATTTGGAGAATAATGAAGAGAATTAAGAAGAGAAGGAATTAAACCATGATTACCGTGATTAGGGGCTGAGAATTCCTCTTGATTTTCTTATCCAAATGAATTCTCAAGATGAGAATCTCGGCAGCCCCTCCCTCCTTGTTCTCCTTCAAAAACTGTGTGTGTACCGACAGCACCTCCCCAAGGTGTGTGTGTAGGTGTGTGTGTGTGTGTGTGTGTGTGTACTGGGTGTGTGTGTGAGCATGTGTGTGTGTGTGTGTGTGTGTGTGTGTGTGTGTGTGTGTGTGTGTGTGTGTGTGTGTGTGTGTGTGTGTGTGTGTGAGCACACCCTTAAATAGTCTCCTCAAGGCTAAAAATTGATCCGGGTTGCTATCAGCATCTGAGTGAGCACTCAGTTAATGCATTGGCAAGTCTAGTTGCCTACCCAGCAAGTGTCTAGTTGGTTAGTTTAACTGGCTCTCACACCCACTCTCTAGCATGGAAACTCTCCTAAAACTCCCACAAGGCAAGCGGGCGCCCCCTAGCTGCTAAAGCTGGCTCAGAGTGGCCTGGAACCTGCTCCCACACAGCCTCGAGCCCCGGTGCCTCCCCGGACAATTTTTGGAAAATTTGGTTTTAGACTAAAACGGGTCATACGAGTCAGAATTTGATGCCAAAAATTGCTATACTAAGCTCTAACTAAGGCGTACTGGTCCAAGTACCTGCCATATTTAGCAGCCCCGGGGTCCGAAAATGCTTTTATTTTTCAAATTTGGGGTACGGGCGCTTTTCAAGACGGTCAAAACTGGACGGGTCGAGTGATCAAAAACTTTTTATTTTTGGAAATTTTTTACAAAAATTATTTTAATTCACATTTTGAAGCTTTAAAACATTCTAAACATCATGGCACTATGACTGAATTCGAAAAACTGCTAAAAATAGTAACTTTTTCCATTATGTTCATTTCATGGTACAATGGTGCTCTTTTTGGGTTGGGTCAGAGACCTTACAAATTCTGTTAATCGACACTAGGATCTCTTAAGAGATGTTTCTTTGAGACCTAGACAACATGGAGTCAAGTTGAGCCAAGAGTTGAAATGCAGGAGAACCAAAGCTAACTTGTAGTAGTACAACACATGCACAAGTGCAATGGACCAGATTTTACACCTCTATGGCTACATTGGAGATAAAGTTTTATATATAGATTTGGAAGGCCATAGGTATCTTATGACTAGGAAAAGCAGCATAGGATCCATGATCCTATTGATCAGAGTAAAGCCAAGCCACATTCAGAGAACTCCCAGATGTTCACAAATTTCACTAGATCCGGGTATTGCAAGCTCAAAGATGAGGTGCACATATAAGTGCAAAAGATGGATCCAAGTGGTTATTTAGAAACATGTACAAGCCAACAAAGCATCCATTTAGTACATATGCAATTAGGATTGTTGTACATGGATTACATTGGTCAAATCTATAGTTGAGAGCCAGTAATGGAAGATCCAACAGATCAGCCAATTGAAGCCAATCTAATTCGAGACCCGAGTCAAAGACAATACAAAGGTCAACATGGAGCAGTCCACAACTTGATGCTCAGTGTTTTAAAAGATGTCGACAACTTAGCGAGTAAAAAGCTGAAACTTCTTGGCTAGAGCTTGACATACCAAATGAAATACCACCAGTCATGCGGTATTTCTCAAATTGTGAAAGAAAAAGTGGACATTTTCATGAATATTGTCCAAGAAATCCAGACAACAAGGACACATCAATTGCTAAGCAAAGCATGGAGCAAACTGGAAATGTGAATCTTGATGTAAGTGCATCCAGCTCATCACTTTTGGTGCAATCAAATGTTCATGCACTACCATTAAAAGCACCAATAAAATAACGACAGAGTCAAAATTTGCATAGAGATGCACAAGCACCTGCAAAGCTTAAAATTGATTCTCTGAACAACAAATTCCTTTGTGAATTTGGTCAAAGTATCCAGGTATCACCAAATGTTGAAAAGACTGTAGGTTTGCAAATGATTTTGCATCCACTACCACAAGTGTGCAATCATTCATGAGTCTAAGGGACATGTCAAACAGAATGATATTATCATTGTATGGTACACATAATTCATGTGCACACTATGTAGACCAAAAAGGGCAACTGTACAAAAAGGATCAACTAGTGTTCACATCCCAACTCATAGAAGTGCATCCAATGATAGATAAAAAAAGGATGGTTCATTTCAGAGGGTAGGATCTATTATAGCCCATCCTCTCTAGAGCTGAGGGATATTACCCAAGTGAGCCCAAAAATCTATTCAGAGCCAAACTCTCCTCCATCAAAAATCAAGCTTTGACCTTGTGACCAAACAAGTGTATACTTTGACCAGAATAGTTGTAGATATAGATGAGAATCTAAGATCTATCCTGACTTGGGTCCTGAAACCACATAAGCTCGTACCATAGGAGACCCATGGGATAGAAAATATCAGGGCAAAGATAATGCTATCTACAGCTTGACTTGGGGAATAATTTGTGATGTTTCACGAAGATACATAGAGAAAGTTCAATTCAAGGAAACTGCCATAACAAAAGCAATCAATTCAGAAACAAAACCTGAAAAGATCAAGTGCAACCCTGAAATTCTACATTAGGAAGGGGGGCATGTTAACCCTCACGGCTCACGGACACCATATCACCTACGACAGATGTTGTATTATTTACTTGGTAGAGTCAGGTACCGGGCTTGTTGGTCCAATAGGAAAAGGGTAAGAGTGATTGCCGATGAGAGGCGCACTCTAACTGGAACATTCAAGGAATTAGTTGGCTAGGCATGGGCGCCCAAGTGTCAATGGGCCGAGCTCATATAAAAGTCAACTAAACCTAAAATTCACTCATTCTCTCATTTGTGCAATTGAAGAGTGCTCTTGCTCCATCTCCATCTTCTTCTTCTTCATCTCCTTGTGTGTGTGTATGCATGAGAGAGAGAGAGAGTGTGTGTGTGATCAAGCATTGCGGCGGCACGACGGCGGCAAGGCGGTTGAGCGCGGCGTAGCGGTGCCCTCTTCTTCGCGGCGAGGAATCCTCCACGAAGCAAGCGTAGAGCGGTGAGTGACACACCATCGCCATCTTTGAGCTTACTAGTTTAGGCTTGTTGTGTGCTTGGAGCCATTTGTGGCTCGCACACAGTGTATCAGCAAGTTCCTTGCATTGACACGTGCGACATACCCGCACATTTTTGGCGCCGTTGCCGGGGAATGCCATACACTAAGCTTGAATGGCACTCTATGCTTCTTTTGTGGTGCAATTTCAATTTTAGGAAAGGTAAGGAAGGAGGGTGTGTATGTTGAGAAGAAGGATTCTGTGTTACTACTGTGTATTTTTTTTGTTAATGGAGTTTTCAAAGGTACTGTGTTTTTTCTTTGTGTAAGGTGTTAGTATTAAGGTTGTTAGTTCTGTGTAATGTAATGTACAGTAAGTAGGAAGTAGATTCGTGACAGCTAATAGAGTGTGTTAGTGTGTAACAGTAGGTGTATTAGTTGGAAGTAGGTAGGTAGAGTGTGTGCGTGCTCTCGCGCAGGCCGCGGCGACCTTATCCTTTTTTTTTAAATTATTTAAAAAAATAAAATTAAAGTAGGATGGGGATCGAGAATATCTCCCAGACCCAAGCCCAAGCTCACGCTCAGGCTTAGGCCTCAGTCATCCTTTAAAATTACATATTTTAGCTTCACATGTAGCTAAAAATTGATTTTTTGAGGACCAACGGAGCTTCAGGTGTCCGAACGTTGTGCTATAAAGCACACCGCGACCCTCTGAGTGATACGCTCATTTCAAGCTATCACACACTTTAATCAAAAAAACTGATCATTAAAAAACATTAAAAACATTAAAAAACATATATTTAAAAAAACGAGTGAAAACGGACGCCTAAAAAAGTAAGTGGTTAACCTTCGAGGTTAATCGCCGATGCTTGTAGGTTGTCAAAGGCACATGCATCTGAACTCTGGTAGTGTGCTAGAGACGGAGCAACTAGAGAGAATTTCGACTTACGCGAGTTCTCATTATCCACCTACTTTAGGTTCCGGACCCTCGGCGGGGACCCAAGGTAGCACAAACCAAGAGCCGAACATAGAGGCTAGTGACTCTTCCTCTGACTACGACATCATGGAGGTTTTCCCAATGCCCAATCCCGATATCTCAAGCCAAGACATGCATGCCATGGGCCCGCGGGCCGGGCCGAGCATGCTTAGCCGCTTGAAGGAAACCTTTAGTAGAGCCTCTTGCTCTGAACACGGACCTATTGATGTAAATGAGGGGGGTGGGGAAGTAAATTCTCCATTCATGACCAACGTAGACCCTATACCCTTAGAGAATGTGCACATGAATACTTCATTCACTGCACCTCCTGAGTCTTCAGAGTTATTCCCCTCTGAGGTCATATTACCCGATGATAGAAGCCTTGTCGAAGTGCAAGAGGTTGAGCGATATATCCTTGCAGCAAGGGAAAAGGAAATCGAGAGCTTATGCAAGGTGGAGCAACGAAGAGAGTTAAAAGCGAAAGCCCCTATGTCAATATCCTTGCTAAGAGAGCAATTGAGTTCTCCTGACTTAGCAACCGCTAAGGGCCAACCCCTAGAAAGCCACATTGCATTTGGTTCAAAGGACACCCCTAGCACCTCAATCCTAGATGGAGCGTTCTTAAATGAGAACTAGGAGTATGAACTACAAACGGAAACTTTGACCGACCTATACACAGGTCACACCTATCACGTGGGTTGGTTAGATATCCTACAATCCACAATGGGTGCTACTAGTGTGGAGGATCAACAACAAAGAGTTTGTGAGGTCATTCATAGGGTCATTGAGTTAGAGAGACAGAAAAAGGGGATCAACATGCCTTCAACGGGTCTCATGAGATTCTTGGATACAGGGAAGGCTAAACAACCAACCTTATCGCAAATGGAGACTCCGTCGGTAAGTCCAATGAATCCTCCATATGTTGTTTCTCTAGGGGTCTCAGTGCAATCTGAGCCCACAAGTGATAGCTTCACCTTTCCAAGTTTAGCTCATCTTTCCCTTGATGACACCACGGCTACCATGCCTACCCCAATGATGGGCATGCCAAGAAACTTTCCATGGACCTCATTTGTTAGTAAAGCACCGATACATGGTAGTTCAATGCCTGCAACAGTACCTACAAGTGTGTACCAATCGTATACACCCATGGGTCCTCGTACTCATGTAGTCTCTACTCCTCCCATTGTTTCAACAACCTATGCTCCACAAACCACAACACCCAAGTTCTTATTTCCATGGGACTATACCGGCTAGCATTAGCATGTCACATCCGACGTCTGCTATGCCTAGGGCCACACATATGAACTTTGGGCCACCACATGGCACAACATCGTACCCAACGTGGGACCCAAGGGCTTCCTATGCGCCAAGCCCAATGCCAATACCTACTCCACATGTAGTCTCTGGAGCGCCTTCACCCACGGTGCCTGCTCACTTAGGTGACTTGGCAACATTTTCTCAAGCTATCGGTCGATCTATTACTGAGAATATGCTTAACACGCCTGATAGAGAGCCTAGAAGTAAGGCAGTACAAATAGCCAAGCTCACACAAAAATTTAGTGGAGACGAGGATGTGAGAAATCATATCAAAGTGTTTGAACAAATATGCGATTCTCTAGGAGAACACAATGATCTACATAAGAGTAATTCTTTAAGACTAACCTTAAGTGGGAAGGCAGGAGATTGGTATAGAACCCTAAGGGTGGAAGAAAAAACGATTTACCCTACTCTTAGGAGACTGTTCTTGAAAGAATACATACGAGATGGAGTGCTTTGGGGAGTAGCCTCTCAGCTCCAAAAAGCCCAATGAGAGGAAGGAGAGTCGGTGAGAGACTTTATTAGTCACTTGAAGCATTTGAATTCTCGTTGTAATCCAAATGAGCACTTCAACAATAACCAAATTCTTGATAGATTCATTAGGGGATTACGACATGAGGATATCTACAATGGCCTAGTCATTAGAGGTATCACCACTTGGGAAGCAGTCACCACCAATTTGATCCAATTGGAGGATAATTTAATGATTCAAGGAGAAAGAGTTTCTGTTGAGACTAAATCTATCAGCTCGCAAGCATCAGGGCATCAGCCAATGACCTTAAAGCCTATTGCTAAGGAGCCAAAGATATCTGAGATGACTTTAGCAGATCTCACCAAGGCTATTCAAGAGAGTCTTAGAGACAATCGTTCTCCGCAAAACAATCATATGTATCCAAGAAGGGAGCAACAATGGTGCTCAGTATGCTTTGGACCGCATAGTACCAGTGAATGCCCTACTTTTAGAGTAAAATTCAATGGGAACTACAATGCCTGTGGGAGGTATGGTCAGCAAGCTAAGGATTGCATAGTATTTAAGCGCGCAATGGCCAATAGACCAACCTTAGCATGGACAGAAACACCTCGAGTCCCTGCATTGATGTCGGCCCCACCTCTTAAACAAACATCACAACGCATGGTCCCTAGGGCCCAAAATGTTGTTCAAACAACACCCTTACCACCTCCAGTGCTAGGACTGCAACCACCACATCCGAGAATCACTTCTGTGAATCAAGTGGATTGTGAGTCATCTATTTCTTGTTTGGAAGGCTGTGAGGAAGATATAGATCCTAATATTGCCTATGGGATGGATGTGCTTGAAGAAATTCCACAATACTACATGGAGGACTATTGGGGACATGTCAAACCTATATATCAAGTAGGTGCTCTTGCGGCAAGAGTCCAAAATATCAATTACACTGCTAAGAGACCACCTCTTCAATGCTATGAGTGTGGAGGTCCACAACGTGTAGCCGAGTGTCCTATTAGGCTACAGAAGAACGCCACACAAATGAAAACCAATCAAGCGAGCACGTCTACAATGTCGATACTCATGTGTAATCGATGTGGCATAGATCATTTGATTGCCGAATGTCCAAATAATCAAATGCACCGAAGATCACGCCATTAAACTTGATTGAAGTTACCGAGGAGCCATCACAAAGTATGTCATAATAATCAATATCTAATTCTTCTAAATGATTTTCTCATATTAAACTGATCATTTATTGTGCGGAAGTGCCAGGGGAGAAAAAGCTAGAATATTGGTTAAGCTAGCAGACCGGCCACAGTAGGGATCCAAAGGAGGGAAAATAGGGATCCAAAGGGGGGGCCATCTGCAAAAGAGCCATGTGCAACAATGGGCTAAAAAGACCCTAAGGTTCAGCCCATTAAGACTTCCAAAATGCTAAGGTTCCAAAATTCAAAGGTTGTGTCCAAAGGGTTAAAGCTTAGGGGGAATTGGATGCTTTGTGTGCTCTCCAAAGTCAATGCACATCCCTACATGGGAGGGGGCGAGCCCTTCTTCTAGGGGATGAGAGAGAAAGCCACACACACACACACACACAAGCCCCTTTACACAAAGGGAATTAGGGACACATGTCAGCTCCCTAGCCCAGATGCCCACAAGGTGTGCCCAATTCCTATTGGATGACCCTTGAAGTGGACCAATGAGAATTAAGCTAGAGTAAATCTAGTTTAATTAATTTAAAAACATTTAATAAAAGAAACCAATAAGAATTAAGTCTCCTAGAAGACTATTGGGCAGTCTCCCAAAGGGTCTAATGAGCATTCAGGAGCCCCATGGCTTGCCTGATTCCTATTGGCCAGGAGGCAAAGGGGTCCAATGAGAGTTTAGTTTAATTATATGAGTGATTATGTGAGGATATGTACATCTTTCTTGTAAGATACTCCTTCTTCCTCTCAATCTACTCTCATACCCTGCTAGCTCTCACCATCTTCGAAGGTGTGTGAGGTCTTGGGTCTGAGAACGGGGATAATTCAAGTTGTGTTTGTTAAGTGTTTTTCTTAGTGCATGAAGCTTCCATCTTCATTGCACTAGCTAGTCTTGAAGGAACACAAAGAATTGTATTGTACAATGTCTCTCTTGATGGGAGAAACCATAATACAAAGCCTTTTGGAGGGGGGGACTGGCTCCATGCAAATCCGGTCCTCAACTGTTGTCAATAGCTTAATTTCTCTCTCTTTTGAAAGTATTGTTGATGCTATCTAACTAGGTGTTATGCTTTTTGTTGCTCTCTCCACCCAAGCACTCTTGTAATTCTCATTAGGAATCTATTCTAATGAAATGCCCACTATGTTGTTTCCATGCGCCTGCGGGTCAAGCTCCATCTTCGTCTGACAAATTCTGTTGTTAGTTGAGTTCTCGCTATTTAGCTTCCGCTAGCGGCGTAACCGCCTTAACATTTGGCGTCGCTGCCGGGGACGAGAGCCCTAAGTAGGTGACCTTAGATTAATCCTACGAGGTGAGTCGTATAAACTACTTTGTATACTTTATTTAGAAAAGATCTAGGAGTGGTGGACTCCGAAGATCTCGAGAGATACTAGGAAGTGGGGTATTCCTGGGTCTTCCATGTTGACAGTATTTTTAGTTCAACTTAGATTTGTTTGTTGTTTTGTTGGTGTTGAGTAGTTGTTGATAGAAGAAGAATTTGCTAGTCTGTGAGTGACAGTGGATATCTTTAAAATCACAATTACCAAACCCATTTTATGATTAGGAATAGCTTAGGTAGGACTTCATTTGATCCTGATCTAGAGCTAGTAATCATTGGAGTATTTGCTTGATATGGTTGATTGCATGTTAGATCACTAAACCGTCGAGTTAGTAGTGAAACTTGCAATAAACAAAAGTCAGAGAAATTTTCTGTGTATCTGGGAGCTGCTGAGCACTTGAGAAAGCTTTAGGAAGGATTCTATGCCAAAAAAATTGAAAATCTGCAACTTTAAACATCATACGCGTATGATATCTAAATGACCAAACAGAGACCAAAACAAAAATTTTGACTTTACCAAAGTGTTCAAAAGGGGGGTTATACCCTAATTTCAACTTAAAAAAAGAGCATTAACACTCAAAGAAACCCAAAAAGACAAGTCGGAGTCCAAGAAACGCAAAGAATAGGAAATTTTGGATTCAGATCTTGTTTTTACATTCAAACCTGACAAAAACACTTGAAACTCAATTATAAACATTGGAGAAGGCTTGAAACCAAAAATAGTCAAAATCTAGGACAAAAGACATCATACGCGTATAATGTCTTTTAGCACATCCATTGCTTATTTTTGATATCTGACCTGACAAAATTGTTACAAACACTGTAGAAAGCATAAATATCAAGTCTTGACCCAAATTGAGGAAAAAGACATCATACGCGTATGATGTCTTTGACCTAATTTTGGACATATTTTGATACTTTGCCAACACAGATCCATTGTAATAGCTGTCTAGAGGTTATATTTCAAGTTTCATCCCATTTGGATCACAATTGACCCAAAACGAGTCAAAAGCGAAAAATTGCCAAGAAAAGCCTAAATTAGCCATAACTTGCTTAAACAGAGTTCAAACTGAATTTTGTGAGTGGACAGAGCATAAGGGGGCTACTGAGAGTGAGCATAACCAAAATAGTCTAAATCTGTGAAAAAAGACATCATACGCGTATAATGTCTTTTTCAGCATAACTGCAACAAAATTCTCACTTGATGAAACAGAAGTTGTCCAACTAACAAGATTAAACAATTGACCAAGTATCAATCAGATTGGATCAATTCTGACCACAAAAACTTGGGAAAACAAATTGCCGAGACGGAAAAGTTAAAGTCCTTTAGGGGAATTGATGAATTTGAGATCGGGCAGGAATCTCCAGAATAACCAACCAAAACAAGGGGAACAAGCAAGTGTCATATCAACCGAGGGAAGTGTAAACCAAAGTTGGGTGCAACCATTAGAGCCGATCTTTGAAGGAAGTGTTTCTGATACTTCTTCGGAGAGATCTTACGAGATTTTCACCGAACACTTGGAACACTTGAACCTGAACAACAGAGAAAATATGGCAGCAGGATCATCAAACCCTTCCGCCACAATGAAGCTATTGTTCATAAAATATCAGTACGACAATGAGCAAGGTGCAAAGATCTACAAAGATGGAATGGACCGCTATTGTGTAAATATAGAAGATAGACCTAGTGAGTTCAAGGACTTAGGGCCTGTGAGCTATAACGGAGATAGATATCTAGATGACGAGGGTACCATGTACTTGGTAGTCCTAAACCCTAACATTGTGGACAAGTGGGGATTGATGGGCACCAAAGCCAAAGTAGATGAAGAACTTGAGGAGAAAGCACCAATAATGAACTTCCCTGATGCGAGGTTAAGAAGAGAGAATGAAACTACAAGGATCAACACTCATAACATCTATGTGGGGCTATACAAATATAATAATGGGGAGCAAGATCTCTATTATAGATGTGAAGAACCCTACACCGGAGAGTTGACAGACCAAAAAAGACTTTATGTCTTTACCTACACAGAGGGATCGGAAGTGAAAATTGCCGCTTACGACAAGTATGGGAGGCAATACTCAACAATGGGCAAGAAAGAATTAGAAGGATATACATACTTTGGGGGACCACTACATCAGTATTATGTTACTTCTAGCTCACAAAGACCAGCACTAACAAATGGAGTGCAAAACCCAATGACAACAGGAGGACAAAGAACTCAGGTTGCTGACTCTTTCAGTCAACCTCAGTACTCGAAGCCCGGACCAATGGGATCATTACATTCCAGAGAGTCAATGGATACGAATCAAGGTAGTGCAGTTCCAATCCCCACGTATACCACTCCATGTCCAAGGTTCGAAGCGGAACCATCACATTTACCTCCTAGTAGTAGATTCAGGGCAGGGGAACCGACAAGGGTAGCCCATGAAGTCCATGATGCTAGAGAAAGCTTTAGCCGGGACACAGGAGCAATGAGATTGGTAGCAGACCATAGACGTATGAGACCATCTCAAGTAGCCAAGTGTATGCCAAAGAAGTATGGTGGTTCAGGAGATCCGTATGCACATGTGTCACTCTTTAAGCAAGTCTTAAGAGCTGAGCAGATAACCGATTTCCATACAAAATACGAGGGATTTGGTCTAACTCTAGAAGGTACAGCATTGACATGGTTTCAACCACTGAATATAGGGGGATTCCATGACATTGACCATTTGCTAAGAGAGTTTGCTGAGGAATTCTCAAAACGAGGGATTAAGCACAATACGGTCTCACAAATATATGCTTTTAAACAGAGAGAACACGAAAAAGTGAAGGAAGCTTCACTTCGCTTCAAACAATACATTGAGAGATGTCCAGTACGTGAACGACCACAAGATGACAGACTATCTGTTCTCTTTATTGAAGGATTGAGAAACGACACTCTCAAGAAGGACTTGCACTTGAAAGCTTGTACAAGTTTCGAGCAAGTAACGAGAGAAGCATTGTACTTAGTGGATAACTGTACGGTTTATGGAGAGGTGTCAGCAGATACAGATTTTGCATCCAGTAGCTCTTCCTCCGTAGTGAGCGAGACTACCACTAAAAAGAATGTTCAAACAACAACCATGCCAAATGTAGAGCAAATGATAGAAGATGCTCTAAAAAGGATGGCACCATACCAAAAACCATTGCCAAAAACACTGAAATGGTGTGCTATTGAACAAAAATAGACAAACCATCCAACAGAGGAGTGCTATTACAACAAAGGATATGTAAGGGAGCGTCAGTATGCACCTCCTGCTCAATTAGCACCACCTCAGGTACATCCAGTACCTCGATACCCAACGGGAAATGTACCAGGACCTATGGGGATAGAAAGACCGCAACCGGTATTGGGACAACAACCACCTTTACCAGGAGCAAGACCAATGGGCATTAGATATGCACCAACCTTAGAGAATCAGGAAGAACAAGCCTTAGTGCCTGTTCAAGCCTATTATGAAGAATCTGGTGCACACATGTCTCCAACTGTGTATTACCCACCAGAAGAACTCAAACAACCAGAACCATGGGGCATGATTGGGAATGTTGGAATACCAACAGTTACAAGTGCTTCTGATGAAGAGAGATACAATTTGGACGCAAGAACATTGATGTTCATAGCTCATGGAGGGTTAATAGGACAAAGACCATCCTATCCACAAAGGATGAATCAAATGGGACCAAGACCAGCACTAGGACCCTGTTATAAGTGTGGAGGTGACCATCTGATGAATGTTTGTGCACATACGGAAATCATTAGAATTAACGCTTATTGCACTGAGTATGGGGTTACTCACTTCATTGAGGATTGTTCAAAGAATCCAAACAAAGTGAAAAAGACGACATTGAATATGCTAGAAACTATTCCTACCAGCAGTGGGTCTGAAAATGAAACTCTGATACCAACGCAAGTTGTTACTAGAGCTCAAGCTAAGAAAACCACTAGAGAACCTGAGAATGGAAAGTTTATGACTGAAGTGGTTAGTCAAGGACCGCGGAGTCAGAGAAACACATGGAAAGCTAGAAAAGCACGCATGAAGTTGAGAAAAGAACGTGAAGATGCTATTCTAGCTAAGGAACTAAATCAAACTAAAGACAGATTAGAAAAACTTGAGAGTCAAAACGGGAAACGAGAGATGAGCCCGGAAAGAATGAAACAAAAGAGTATCAAAGAGACAACGAGCTTAAGCTCAGGGGGATCAGTGCTAGTCGACAAAGTACACGAACCATTGGACGCACTGATGAGAGCTTACGAAGCTAGGTTAAAGAACAACCAAACACAAGAACAGAGGTGGATGACATACCCAAACGCGGAATTGGAAAAGCAGAGACTTGAAATGTACCAGAGAATGATTGAGACTGCACAAGCCTTATTAGAACCACCAAGAGAAACAATGAATTGTGGAACGGAAAACCCAATTCAGCAAGAGACTATCATTTCACGGGTAGCTGAAAAGACTCCCAGTGCACAAAAGCCTGAAAATACACACAAGGATGACCGCATAGTATTGAACACAACCGATCAGGAGATAGAGAGTTTTCATCCAGTCATATAGAGGTCTTACGGAAGAGATGAGGATTACAATGAATTTTGGAAACAAGTGAGAGAGGCAAACTTTGCAAACGAGCTAAGTTGCCAAGCTAATCAGACAAATTGGGAAAAGGACATCAGGAATCCTCCCATAGTGGAATTTGAGGCAGGATCTCAAGTGGACTTGGATCTGCAATCTTACTGGGGAGATGGGGGCTCAGTTAGAACAATGGAGAGCAAACCTCATTCACTGAATACCTTACCTTCATACTTAGGAGAGTATGAAGCAAAATCCGAGATTAGAGCACTTCCCTCACGAAGAATCTCATCAAAAAAAATCATGGACTCGCAAGGATTGATAGAGATCTTGTCAACACCAGTGACATGCACTATCACTCTAGCTGAGCTTTTGAGGCTAAGACCACATATGTGGACCACTGTAGGAAAATGCTTGGAGAAATTTGGGATAAAAGACCCAACATCGAGACTGCAAGAGGGTATACAAGAGCTGAGCAAACCACAAAAGAACGCTAAGCACCTTAAACAAGGTCGGAGAGTATTGTGAAGGTGAAGAGGGGAATACAACCTTACCAGTTGAATTTCAAGGAGTGAACACAATGGCAATACTAGACAACGGAGCTGGGGTAGCCATTGCTACAAAAGAAATCTGGAAAAAATGGGGGAAACCAGCAATAAGGAAGACTAGGTTGAAACTCCAATTAGCAGATGGACACATGGAGAAACCTATGGGGTTATTAGAGAAAGTCGTAGTGACTTCTTGCGGCATTGAATACGAACATACTTTTGCTATTGTCGATTTTGGCAAGGAGAATAACTATGATATCATACTGGGAAGACCATTCATGAGACAGTTGAAAATGGTCCAGGATTGGGGCTACGATCACATATACCTGAGAAATATGGGAACCACTACACGTGTGAACCTGAAAGACCATAGCTACAAAGATGTGAACCGAACACCAGTAGAAGAGTTTGATTCAGCTACTTTGGCGGGATCCGAATTTCCAGCCTGGTTAGGTAAGCCCAAGGAGTTATGGATGTGTGGGGCCTCGAAATGTGGAAGTCTGAGGCGAGAAGAATATGTTTTAGAAAGGGCTATCGAAGACGAAGCTTATGTAGGAGAACCCTTTCAAGAGGACACGCTTGAACCATTAGAATGGACACACATTCTAGCAACCCTAGATGTTTGTGCAATTCCGGATGGTCCCACAACGAAATTTTGCGACAAGGACGGGTACGACGTGGTTCCGTACTTCATGCTGAGAACTATACTCGAAAAAGAAACTGAAAAGAACGATACACTGGAAAAGGAAAAAGAAGAAGAGGTATTTCACGACATTCCCGATCATCCAAAGTGGGGAAATGAAGCAGACAACGAGTCAACGGACAATTCAAGCGGAAACGAAGAAACTATAACGGATGTCCGATTTTATGATTTTCCAAACCAAACTAAACAACGCCAGAAACGCTATAGAGCAAAGAGAAAAACAAAGGGGGTTAGAACCAATCCGATGCCTAGAATAAGGGGAAAAAATCAATTCCTAATGCTAGTAAAGGCAGAAGATTGTGTTAAGGACAAGATTTCTAGAAGAATGAGAGGCAATGATCAAAAGAGCTTACGAAAAGACAAAAGAGGCTCAAGAAATCAAGTTCAAAGGAATGGAATGAAAACTGAAACAAAAAAATTAGAAAAGAACAAGCGCAACAGAGAACACACGGAGTCCAAGTTAGAACGTAGAAACAAGTACAGAGAGATCAAGAAAACTCTGAAAGAAGTTTGGACGACAGAAATTGAGAGTGGAGAGGACGAAAATGCCAAAATCAAGGAAAACATGGATGTTCCCTCCCACTACAGGAAATTCACAATAGAGGATAGGAAGGTGGTATTAACCCAACCTATTCGAGAGAGAAAGGAGAACAAATCTTATGACGGACCGGAGGATGCAAAAAAAGTTGATTTAGCAGCTCCAGGTGAGACACCTAGACCGGTGTACATAGCCACAGATTTGTCTCCAGGCGAGGAAGAGAGACTTTTGAGTCTTCTCAGAGAGTACAGGGATGTGTTTGCATGGTCTTATAAGGACTTAAAGGGAGTTGACCCATCGATATGCCAACACACAATCCCACTAAAACAAGACACAAAGCCTAGCAGACAGAGACCATACACATATAATGATACGTTTGCTAAGCGAATCAAAGAAGAGATAGATAAGCTAATGGAAGCTGAATTCATATACGAGATTGAACACACCGATTGGGTATCTCCGATTGTGGTGGTACCCAAGAAGAACGGAAAACTCCGAGTGTGTGTCAACTTAAAGAAAGTGAATGCTGCAACAATCAGGGACAATTATCCCCTGCCGATAACTGATCATGTTCTAGAGTGTGTATCAGGGAAAACAGCATACTCCTTTCTTGATGGTTTTTCAGGATATAACCAGCTAGCCATAGAACCGGAAGATCAACATAAAATAGCTTTTGCAACGGAGTGGGGAATTTATGCTTATCGGGTTATGCCTTTTGGTCTAACCAATGCTCTCGCAACCTTCCAGAGGCTGATGACGCATGCTTTCAAAGAATACTTAAGGTTGTTTCTAGAAATATACATGGATGACTTATGCGTACATTCTCTTCTGAGAGATGAGCATCTAGAACACCTAAGAAAAGTATTTGAGAAATGTAGGACATATCGCATTTGTCTCAATCCTGAGAAATGTGTGTTTATGGTCCGACAGGGCAGAATTCTGGGACATATTGTCTCACAAAACGGAATATCCACAGATTTAGAGAAGATAAAAGTTATAGTGGATATGCCTAGACCAACCAATGCGAAACAAGTACAGAGCTTTATGGGACATTGCGGATATTATAGACGATTCATTTACATGTACGCTATAATAGGCCAACCACTTTACAGGCTAATAGTGAACTTTGAATGGACAGAGGAGTGTGAGGAATCATTCAAGAAATTGAAAGAGGCACTCATTACTGCTCCAGTCTTGAAATCACCAGATTGGGAGAAGATATTCCATGTGCATATAGATGCTTCTGCATATGCAAAAGGATGCATTCTTGCTAAGCCAGAAGAAGGAAACATGGATTTTCCTATCTGTTATGCCAGTCGACAGCTCAACAATGCAGAGAAGAATTACACCACAATAGAGCAAGAGGGATTAGGAATGATATATGATGTGAAGAAATTTTGGCATTATCTTCTAGACAACAAGTTTGTGTTTTTTACGGATCACCAAGCCTTGCTCTACCTAGTGAATAAACCATGCAATACCGGGAGAATAGTGAGATGGTTCATTATCTTACTGGAATTCGACTTCACGGTAGTAGTAAAGAAAGGAAAAACACATCTTAGAGCTGATCATCTTTCGCGATTGACGAATGGAGAAGATCCTATGAGAGTAGATGACGACATGCCAGACGCGTACTTGTTCAACATAGAAATGATACCGAAGTGGTCTCAAAATGTCGTTGGCCTATTAACCTATGGAGGAGAGTTTGATAAAAGAGAATACAACCAGAAACATATTGCTATTCAGCAATCCAAGAATCTTCAATTGGTTGCAGGAAGGTTGTATCAATTGGGAAATGATCAAGTTTTACGACTATGCATCAATCCTGAGTAATATAATATATATCTTCGCGAAGCACATGTTCAGGAATGTGCATTTCATTGTTCAAGAAGGAATACATATAGGAATTTGTTACAATTGGGAGTCTATTGGCCAGGAATGAAAGAAAGCGTACATGAATATGTCACTGTATGTATTTTATGTTCATCAAAACCGCCAGTAGAGTATTCGACATTATATCAGATAATGATCGCTCTGGAATGGAGTCAGTATATTGTTGAATATCTCACAAATAGAGCTCTCCCAGAAGGAACGTCAAAAGCTCGTCAGAAATCTGTAGAGACAGAAGCTAGAGATTACTCTTTAATAGGAGATCAACTCTATAAGAGAGGTAAAGACAACCAGCTTAGGATTTGCGCATCAGAGTCTGAGTATGTGATAATCCTGGAGCAAGCTCATGGAGGAGTAGGTGGAGGCCATTTCTCAGGTGATAAGACAGCAAAACTTGTCTTAGCCGCAGGAATATGGTGGCCAACATTACATATGGACGCTGAGGAATACATTAAACGGTGTGATGACTGTCAGCGGACCAAAGTACCACTTAAAAGAGATGATATGCCGCTTAGACCAATGATGGGGGCAAGAGCTTTTGCAAAATGGGGGATTGATTATGTCGGACCCATTTCACCTCCTGCATATAAGACTCATGCACAATACATCGTTGTGGCTACAGACTATCTAACAAAGTGGGTTGAAGCAAAGGCAACTCAAAAAGCAGATGCCAGGACCACGGCACAATTTCTATATGAATACGTCTTTGTACGATATGGATTGCCAATAGAAATTGTGAGTGATCGAGGCACACATTTTATAAATGAAGTGATAAAGATCCTTCTAGATGAATTCATGGTAATCCATAGGAAATCCACCCCGTATTATCCACAAGCAAACGGACAAGCTGAAGCAACAAACAAAACCATATGCACGGTCCTTACGAAGATTGTATCTGAGTCGAGAACTGGCTGGGACGAGAAGTTGCATTCAACATTATGGGCATATAGGGTAGCATATAAAACATCAATAGGAACGACCCCATATAACATGGTTTTGGGGCTAAATGCTATCTTACCAATAGAATTCTTGATTTCAACCTTAAGGGTGGCTAAGGATCTAGAGTGGACAAGGCACGAGCTTTCTGATAGAATAGATGACCTGGAAAAGCTAGACGAGCTTCGCCTAAAAGCAGTAGCTTCTATCTACGCTCAAAAAAGGCGACAAAAGGAATTTTTTGATAAGCATGTGTGGACTAAAGAGTTTAAGGTTGGGGACTATGTCCTAGTTTACACTCTGAAACAGCATGCTAAGAAGCTTAAAAAGCGAGGGATGGGACCTCCGGTGATTAAAGATCTATCACCAAGTGGAGCCGTCAAGCTTGCTACATTAGACGGAGAAGAAATGCCCAATTGGATTAGTGGATGCAAAGTGAAAAAGTATCTTTTGCCGATAACCCAAGACATGCTTCTCAAAATACATCAAGAAAAGCTGCGTGTCCAGAAAAAGAAAAAGATTGTGGAGGAAGCGCAAGCCGAGGCGAAGGAAAGAATGGAGCAAAGAAGACTACTGCGTCAGAAACAGCGCAATGAAGGCGCAATACGAATAAACGCAGTCAGTATAACAGAAATGGATAATGACAAAGAAGAACCCATCATTGAATGCAAAGTAGGAACCAACCAAATCAAAGCCAGAGCACTATTGGATTCAGGAGCTCAAACTAACCTACTTTCACTCAGTTTGTATAGACAATTGACAAATGACACTAAATTACAAACTGCCAAGCAAGAGTTAAAGAGTTACTCTGAGAATTCAATCAAAACTGTCGGATGCACAGTTTTACATATACAGATTAACCAGTATGTGTATCCTCATATGTTTTACGTGGTTGAAGACCAAGCTACACAACATCCATTATTGCTAGGACAACCATGGCAGAAGCAATACAATGCAATGATTGACTGGAGTTCTAAATCAGTGCTTATCAAATACGAAGGTGAAATTCAATCAGTTAAGTTCACCAAAGAAGCAGAGCCAACTCCAAAGGAAGAATCCAAGAACAAAGGTAAACAACAACCAGAGAAAAAGAAGAAGCAATGGCAACCAAAAGTTTCTATATAACTGGATTGCTCTTCAACGAGGAACTCTCAACAGTGGATAAGGAAGACAAGCAATAATATAACAGCTCAACCTTGGAAAAAAACGGAGTCAAAGTTGGTATGGAGACCAAAAAAGGTTGTGACAGAGGAAACAAAGGTGGAAAACAGAGTCTTCAATACCAGACAACAGAGTGATTCCAGACGATCAAGGACAGTGAAACAGATCTGGATTCCAAAGAAGTTCATGACGGCACAAAGCTATAGCAAGCAAATTTGGACCCCAAAGATTTGTAAACAGGAACTCCCTTCAGTACAATCAACGGAAACTCCTAGGTATTTCAAGGCGAGGAAATCAACACAAAGAACAAAGCAGGTTTGGGTCGCAAAGAGTTTGTGGCAAGCACAAGCGAAGCGGAAGCAGATTTGGATTGTGAAAAAGAACAACAAGGTAAAGAAGAATCAACCTACTGATTCTACTACCAAAGTGCCAAAACCAACCCAAAACCCGACCACCAATCCTTCAATCAAACAAAGAGCAGCTTTATTGGAAAGACTGTTGTATCATCGCTCTACAATTGCATTGGGAACTTATGACCAAAACAACTACAATGCTTCGCCCACAAACACTTCATAGTCGTCCGGGAGAACTCAGACTAGGAGGGGGGGAGGTATATAGGTATACAGGAGCTACAAAGCAGCTACAAGCGACAAAAACAAAGAAAAACAAAAATTATATTACAAGGACAGTGTCTTACATGATTTTGCAATTTTTATGTTTGATTGCGGATATTGATAATATTTATGTCCTTATATACCTTGTTTTGCAACAAGAAGAGATCAAATGATGAATTTGGGTCTCTAGACGTGTAAATATCACTAAATAAGAGTATGTTTGGAGCTAAAAAGTGGAAAAAGTGGTAATCCAAGTCCAGAAATCACAAATAAGTGTATATTCATATACACAGGGTTACCAGCTATTTATTGTGTATGTTTGGAATTTTTTGGCTTCAATTTGCTATTTTCCTTTATTTTTTATGATTTTCTTAATGAAAGTAAAATAAAAATAAAAAAGCAGGTGAAACGAGATCAAAAAAAAGAAAAGAATAGATGGTGATGATCCTAATGACAAGGGCAACCCATGGTAAAAATTGAGTACAATTCGGGAAAAGTTGCGGAAAGCCCGAAATGACAGAATTTTGGCAAAGTGGACAGATTTCTCAGAAACAGGTCAAACGGAGTCCAAATTGAGAAATTTCAAATCCTAAAGTGCATTTCACGACGAGATAGGAGCACATGTCAAATTTGGTAACAAGTGATCCGGGAAGTCCGAAGTTAAGTATTTTTCACATCACTTTCAAGCTCATTTCCACTATTACCTTCTTGGAGAGAGCAAAGAGCACACAGGAGCATCCAACCTTCTACGACTGCTACGAGAGCTCAGAGGACACCAGACATGAGAGGTAGACTCGTTGCCATAAGCTTTTGATGCTTATCATTAACTTTTGTCGCGAAAACTGACCAAAACCAAGAAACAAGAGCAAACGGGGAATGGGGAAGAACGCTAGGTAGTGGCACAACCGCCTAACCAAACCTTGCAAGAACTTATAGGTGGGTTACCCTAGTATAGAAGATGGGTTTCTAACACTCAAAGCTCGAGAAAGAACGAGTGGAAAAACCCTAGGTCAACAGAGCCTGCAAGAGGCAAACAGGAAAAAGTTGTCGAAACGACACAAAACTCCTCAGGAAGCTTAGCAACATCGAGGGCAATGCAACCATGGAGTATCTCCAGGTTTGGACCACCAAAATTAAGTCGGAACAACCGATTCGAGTGCGGACACACAAAGCGTCATTTTGGCATAACGGCTGAAATTGACGACCGAATGAAATGAAACTTCACAAGCAGCTTCAAATATACATGGATGACTTATGTTTGCAAGCAAAACCCAAAAGAAAGCTGATTCACTTACCGATGGTGAAAAAGACGCTTTCGGGCAACCAAATGGAGAAAGATGGAGAACGGGGAGCCAAAGTCAAGTTCAACCAAATAGATGGCTTCACAACATATCCAATGAGCTGGAAATGCAACTCTTGAGAAGAAAAGTTGGAGAAATTCAACTCCAAGGCAAAAAGACGACTTCGGAGACTGAAATGCCTATAAGGGGTCTTTTTAGCTAAACTGATGACTTTTTAAGTTGAAAACTAGTTAGCAGGGCTTAGGGCACTAGCACAAAGCATTCTTTGCACAAAAAGACCAACATTTCAAGAAAAGACATCATACGCGTTGATAGCCGTTTTTTGGCTCTTTGTAATTGCCACAGTGAGTTACCTCACCCTATCAAAATCACCCAAACACTGTGGCTATCCTCACCCTTTCACTGTATATAGGTGCGTGTGAGTTAGGGGACTTTTCCCATATCTTCTTAAAAAACCCTCAATTCGCTAGTCATTGGGCTAGTTGAGCCAAAAAAATAAAAATAAATAAAAAATATAAGTATATTATGGCCCATGCGTATGTAAATATTTCTTTGTATATAGGGCCTAAATAAAAGATTTTTTCATAATTATTTTGATATTTATTTAAATATTTCTACCTAGGTGTGTGTTATTTATGCTCTGTACATTGTCTCACCATTACCACAATTTTTTCTTACCATTTTTCATACTCTTTATTCCATATAGAAATATTTTCATGTAAGCTTCTCTTATATTTGGTGTAACTCCACCCCAACAAAAATCCAAAAAAACTAGTTTTATTTATGTGTATATTTTTTCACTATTGTGATTTTTCCCTTCCTACATCTATTTTGTTTTTTTTTTCTAAAAAAATTAGAACACCAAAAATATTTATCTTTTTATGGTAGCCTCATAATGAGAGAGATTTATTTTGACCCCTTTATATTTTTCCACTTATATTATTTATATTTGACATGTACATATTTTTTAGACCCCTCAATATTTGATTTTCTTAGTTGTACTATTCACTTATATCATGATCTCAACAATATCTTCAATTATAGACCTACCAAATAAGGTCAAGGGTAGGTGGCATGCATACATGCACTATGGAGGGCTCACTCTTGGAGGTATTCAAAAGAATCATCCAAAGAAGGACCCCACAAGGACCTTGTGCAGTGGAAAAAAACGGTCGGTTTTGCTGAATTTTTAAAGTTCACTTGCTCTCCGAATTTGAAAAGGTGATACAAACAAAAGTTGTAGCTCCTGGGCTGAACTTTTGCCTCAAATTTTTTCATATTTTTTTGAGCTACGAGCTGTGATCTATGATTTTATTAGTGGACCCCATTTTTCCCATGCTATGCAGCCACACTCTCTCTTCCACTTTATCATTTTCCTCTTTCACACACACTTCTCCACTCATCATCCCCACCTCTCTCACCACTCCTCTCTGCACCCTACTCACCTTCTCCTCAACCTTGAAGAATAAGAGAAACCATGGTGAACTCATACCTCCCACACACAATTCCATTCCAAAATTGACCACCTAGTCTCATTTTTCCTCCTCCAATTTACCCATATCTATCAAAAAAACCACAAAATTCAACCTCTTCTCTTAAAAGACAGCATCATGGTGGTTGATTACTCAGCTTCAATTACCTTGTCTCTCAAGGAAGGTCAAGAGTGGAGAAAAAATGTACCGTCAAAGCTAGTGGACCGTCAACAAGCGTCAAAATTGGCCCTACTCAAGACACTTGGAGCATCAACCTTGTAAGAAATCCACCTTTTCTTACCCCTTAAGAGTTTTTCTTCCTTATTTGTATCCTACATGGATACTCCCATTGTAAATATCCAATTCCATTTGTAAATTAATACTAACTCTACTAACACTAACCCACTATGAAAAGTCCTATCACCTCCATTTCTCTCCTCTCTCTTTCCCCACCAACTTCTTGATAATTCCAAGCAAAAGAAATTAGATAAATTGCTGAAAATCTAACCCAACCATGGTTAGAGGAGTAACCCTAGCCTTCAAAATTGCTATAAAAGGAGGGTGTAGCTAGTACAAAAAGGGGGAGCCATAAGCAAGAGCACTATGCTATAGCTTGAGAAGCCAAGCTCAACCTCTTGAGAAGGAGCTCTTGAGTGGAATCTCATTGGCATTTGGCATATGTATGTGTTGTATTAGGGGTGATTAGCAAGGGAACTCTATGCCATTGTAAGAGAGAGTGATCATTAAATTGAGAGTAGGAAATCTATCATTTCTCCTACTAGAGTAAGCCCAACATTTGCTGAATCAAGGAGGGTGGATTTGGACTAAGCTTGGATACTTTGTCTCCCTTCCAACGTGAAGTAATGGACAACAATGATGCGTAAGTGTCTTGGTGTTTTTTGTTAAGTTCTTGATAGCTTGTCTCTGGTGTTGTCATCAATCTAGCCATAAATCCCACATACTGTAAGAGGGCGACAGGGTGGAGAGGACTCCCCTTGCCTTAAGACAGTGATTGGGGTGGCTTTTCTTGTGATGTGTTGTGGTGAAATTTACGCAAGCTATGTTGAACAAATACTAATCTCACTTTGATTTGTCATGACAGATTTGTAAGAAGGTATTAATGCAACAAGCACCCCCTCCCCCTTTCTCTCTCTTTCTTAAATATATAGTTGTGTTTGCTTGATCATTGCCGATACGTTTCAAAGCAACCCGAGCACTATCTCTCTCTCTCTCTCTCTCTCTCTCTCTCTCTCTCTCTCTCTCTCTCTCTCTCTCTCTCTCTCTCTCTCTCTCTCTCTCTCTCTCTCTCTCTCTCTCTCTCTCGTGTTTTAGTGTGTGAGAGTGTTCCATTGGTGTTAGGGTTAGCGTAAATTCCTTGCTTGTTTGTGGGTTGCTCTAACGATTCTCCTCTTTTGCGTCCTAGTTCGCTCTTAAACTAGGTGGTGCCCCTTGTGTAGTTGGGATTTGGATGTGGGTTCGTTGTTTTGGTTTGTGTTGTGTTGTGCCCCAGCCCCATTGAGCAGCACGGGAGCCTTGAAGGGTGTCTAGAGGTTGCTCTTCTTGTTGCCCGCCCCGGACCGCCTCAAATTGGTGCCCCCACTGAGGAACAGGCTTGTGTATGTTTTTTGAAGGCTCAATCTTTAGCATAATCAAGTAGCTTGCATGAATCACGAGAATTTGTATGATCCCTTCATTCCCATTGCAAGGCAAAAGGTACACATAATTGTTAGTACTAAGTTGCAATTTCAGCGAGTAATTCATAGAATTTTAGGTCCTCTTAGGTTAGCAGAGATAAACACTTCGGTAAATCCTTTTATTTTACCTCTCATTAGGTACGATATTAGCTTGAACGTCTATATTTTTGAGTTATTTTAAGCATTAGGACATGCATAGGCCATGGATAATGGCCCAGGAATAGAGGTTTTTCCCTTTCATTTCACTCCACACATTAGAGTGAACATTGCAATTAGTAGAAAAATCCATTTTCAACAACGTATGGTATTCATGTTTGGTGCCCAAAGAGCAGGAGAAATTCTCGCGTCACCAGACCCTGTCATTCTACCTCTTATTGATTATCATAGGTCATTTGATGTGAATATTTTTATTTTGTTGTAGAATAGATTGCAATTTAGAAAATATTATTGTGTAAATCTTTTAAAGAAAGAAAAAACAAAAACGCGTCACTTTGAAATCAATTCAATGGAGAGCCAACGCCAAATGTCTGGATATCCTCTTTTCTTTGGAGAGCCTGGAGAGGATGCAGAATTATTTTTAGCAAATTTCAAGATGTCTTGCCGTATCAAGAGGATAGTAACCGATCAAGAACGTGTAGAAATGTTTGAGGTGGTCCTTACGAAAGATGCTAGTACTTGGTTTGACTCTTTGCCTGAGGAAGTTAAGGGGAATTACACAGAAGTTTTGAATCGTTTTAAGAGATACTTCTTTGATCCCCAAAACACTCAAAAACTATGGCAAGACATTGTTTCTCATAAGCAAAAAGACTTAGATGACTACTACTTGTACAAGCAAGAGTTTCTACGTCTTTGGGCTCTATGGATACGAAATGTTGCTAACCCTGGTGATGGTGCAGAATTTTTAAAGAAGGAGAGGTTCATAGCCGGACTCTTTCCTGACCTTAAGGTAAAAGTTGAGGCGCGTGCACCTACTACTTTTGATGCAGCTGAAACTAGGACTGCTGAGAAGTATAGGAAACTCAAGTGCTTAAGGGGAGAGGTTCCAATAGAAGGTCTTAGACCCAAAGGTAAGTCACAAGCATCAACATCTAGGGAGCTTCCTGAGGTAACAGCTGAAGTGATTGAGAAGTTAAATGAATCTTTAAGCAGCCTGTCAATTCACCTTGCACAAGATGTAGGTCCAAAGGGACAAGCAAAGAAGTCAGAAGAGAGAGAGCCACGAACTAGGAGAGTCTTGCAATGTTGGAATTGCGGAGAGTCTGGACATGGGATGTATAATTGTCCTTGGCCCCGTGGAGAGCCAGGGAGACCTAACTTGAATTACCCAGTGATGAATGCAGGAGAAGGAGCTGGTCAACAACCAAGGCTTCTACAAAGGCCAAATGGACCAAGACCACCTCCACAAGGGGTAGAAGGAGTTCCACCTTTGCCAGATCCAAATGTGCATGTGGTAGAGGTGACAAACTCAAATGAGGTTGACATGGAAGCAAATGGAATTAAGCGTGGCCGAGGAAAAGGTAAAGAGAAAGAGGGTGTCCCATCACAGAGTGACCATGGACAAGGCAAGAAGGCAAAGGAGACCAAGGAAGCTAAGAGGACTCGACGTCGTATCAATCTCCAAGACTTCCCTCTTGGACATGGTATGGCTCCATACAACCTGTTGGAAGACATGCGAGGTAAGGGTCCTGATATCTCATGGCCTCAGTTTCTTGCATTATGCCCACAAGTTAGGAGGGATTTAACAAAGGTAGTTAGCACTAGGAGAAAGGTAAAAGAGAGTTTTCCTGTTGTAAAAATTGCACATGCTGAAATGAACGAGGATATTACACCTGTGCTAGATTGTTACATAAAAGGAAGATTGGTTAGGAAAGGTCTAGTGGATGGGGGTGCACAAATTTGCATCATGACAGAAGGGCTCATGCAAAGACTAGGCATGCACATCCATGAGACACCTGAAATCAAAGTGAAAATGGCAAACAATAGCAAGGCTAGGTGCGTAGGCATTTGTAAAAATGTTTTTGTGGAGGCCTTTGGCATTAAGAAGGCAGTGGATTTCTATGTCATGTCTACCAAGGGAAATGGTTACCCATTTATCCTAGGAAGACCATGGCTAATGAAAATGCGAGCTTTGCAGGATTGGGAGAGTGGAAAGCTAATTTGCAGGAATGACAATCACAAGAAGGTTGTCTTTGACATGAAGGAGCAACGCCAAGAGGAGCTCCATGAAGAATCATCTCGAAGTGAGACGGAAGAAGATTGGACTGAAAACACTTCAGAAGAAGAAAGTAGCGGCAGCATTACTAAAGAGGAGTCCTCCATTGAAGTCATGGGGGTAAGGTTTAAGCCAAACAACCAGGAGACCTCTTCTCGAGGTTTGGAAGAGGTAGGTTCCCAAGAGAACCAAAAGGTGGAAGATGAAGGAATGTTAGAAGGTATGTTGTCTACAACACTTACAAAGGATGAAAGAGAGGAGTTCAAATGTGTGCTAAGGAAATTTCCGAGGCTTTTTGCTAAAGACTACACTGATGTGCGTGGAGTAGATGTTGCTCAACACAAGATTGAGTTGAAGCCAAAGGCCACACCTAAGGCTCAAAAGCTACGAAGGCTAGGAGTCATTAAGGAGCAGGCTCTACTCAAGGAGGTAAGAAAGCTTCTAGTAGCAGGTTTCATTTATCCAGTGGAGAATTCAGAGTGGGTCTCTCCCGTTGTTGTCATTCCTAAGAAAAACGGCAAGTGGAGGGTGTGTGTGGATTATCGTCCACTTAATGAGGCAACAAAAAGAGATCACTTTCCCCTTCCATTTCAGGATGAGATACTAAATGAAGTAGCTGGTCATGAGAAGTACATTGTGTGTGATGGCTACTCGGGTTACTTTCAAATAGGTATCGCATTGGAGAATCAATTGAAAACAACCTTTATCACTCCTTGGGGTTGTAATGATTTTAGAGTCATGCCATTTGGCCTGACAAATGCTCCTGCAACTTTCCAACGCTTGATGAACATGGTGTTTCAAGCATTCTTTGGAAAGTCCATTAGGATTTTTATTGATGATTTTTGCATTTATAGCTCAAAATCATTGCATCTACAAAGGGTAGAAGAAGGTTTAAAGAAGCTCTATGACATGGGAGGTCAAATCAACCCCGACAAGTGTCACATAGCTGAGGATGAAGTGATCTTGCTTGGTCACAAGGTTTCCTATAAAGGCATTGAGGTGGATCCTTCAAAGGCAAAGGCTCTTATTGAGCTCCCCTCACCCAAGAATCTCAAAGAGGTCATATCATTCATTCAAAAAGTGAAGTATATGTCACGCTTTATTCACTTAGCTTTGGAGTTGCTTCATCCTTTTCAAAAGTTGACACAACAAGTAGAATTTGCATGGTCTGATGAGCTTGAAGAGTATTTTTGTAACATTAAAGTCATTTTGTCAGAGCTACCAACACTCATGCCTCCTTGTTGGGAGTACACATTCTTTGTTAGCTCTAGTGTTGGAAGGGAAACAATTGGTGATGTGTTGCTACAACAAGATCCCCACAGTACAAGGATGCGACCCATCTACTTTGCTAGTAGGGTCATGAATGCTTTGGAGAGAGACTACACAGAAGCAGAACTCATGATGCTTTCTCTCATGTTTGCGGTGAGAAAGTTTAGATCCTACCTGCTACCAAAACCTTTTGTAATTCTCACTGCAGAGAATTTGTTCCCTTGGGTGTCATCTCAAATGAATCTTAGTACTAGGATCTCAAAGTGGATTATGGAGTTGCAAGAGTTTCAATACTCTTTCAAGGTAGAAGATAGTGTGCGTGCACAATTAGCAGGGATTCTCACTTATAGGGTGCATGAAAAGGAGATTAAGGTGCCTGAAGTAAAGACCCTACCATTACCACCACCAAAAAGTATTCCTAATTCTTTTACCTTGTTCTTTGATGGAGCTTTTCGTCGAGCCACAGGAAAAGCAGGGGGAGGGCTAGTGTTGCTCAACCCAAGTGGAGAGGTGGTCATGAAAGAGAAGTTCAATCTACCAAGTTCAGCTAGCAACAATGAAGCAGAATACGACACACTAATTCATGGTTTGAAGATGTGCATTGGCCAAGGGATACAACGCCTCATGGTAAAGGGAGATGCACTTCTCATTGTTAAACAGATTTTAGGCATTTGGGCATGCAAGAATGAAAGCTTACGGACAAAAGTTCATGCCATTCGTAGATTGTTTAATCAATTTGAAGAAGTGCAACTATATCATATTCCTAGGAAACAGAATGAAGATGCCGATTTACTTGCACAGCAAGTAGTTACATGTGTTGAGAAAGAAGTGCAGGTCATCATGGTGGCAGCAACTGTCAAGCAACCGAGATACCAGGGATTGGAGTCATTGACTCCCATTATTAGCTACATTTTGGAGGGCGAGTTTCCACAAGACTTCACGAAGGCTCAGAAGAGGAGACTCATGAAGAAGGCAAGCACATATCTCTTCCTAGAAGGCTCCCTATATCAAAGAGGGAGGGATCAAGTATGCAAAAGAGTACCAACTATTGAGGAAATTCCAGCCATTCTAAAAGGTTTGCATGAAGAAGCATGTGGTGGTCATTTTGCCCAAGAATTAACTGTGAAGAAGATTTTGCTTGCGGGGTATGTTTGGCCAAGTCTGCATGTGGATGTCCAACATTGGTGTAAAAGTTTTCACAATTGTCATGTAAATGGGAATAGAAGATTGGTTTATGGTCCAAGGCAAATCGTGCTTGCAAATGGACCCTTTGAAAAGTGGGGCATTGATGCTATGGGTCCTCTGCCTAGGACAAAAAATGGTAAACTCTACATTCTAGTGGCTGTAGACTATATGACAAGGTGGGTGGAGGCACAAAGTGTGGCAAAGGTAAATGAGAAGACAGTGAGTAAATTCGTCTACACTCACATTTGTTGTAGATTTGGCACACCTTTGGAAATTGTTTCTGATAATGGTTCAGGGTTTAGAAAGGGATTGCTCACATCGTCACAGTACACCCTACTATCCCCAATCAAATGGTTTGGTAGAAAAAGCTAATGGTGTCATTGCAGGCATCATTAGAAAGATGGTGAAAAACAAGACAAAGTTGTGGGATGACTTCTTGGATGGTGCCTTGTGGGCGTATCGAACCACATATAGGGAAGCCACGGAGTTCACACCATTTCACTTGGTCTATGGTCAAGAGGCTTTACAGCCAATTGAGCTAAACATTCCAACAATGCGACTTCATGGCAAATCAGCACAAGATGATCAAGAAGCATGGATGGATCGACTTCTTACCTTAGCTGAGCTTGAGTGGAAAAGAGAAGCAGCATACGAGTGCTATAGGAGGAAAGCCACACAGACAAAGGAGAAGCTTGACAAGAAACTGAAGGACAAAGGCATCAATGAAGGAGATCTTGTGCTAAGGTATGACAATCGACTCGATAATCGTTTTGATGCCAAATTTGAAACAAGATGGCAAGGGCTATACATAGTCAAGAAGGCTTTCAATTCAAGTTACTATCAGCTTATGGACTTGAATGGTAAAGAGCACTCCAGGAAAGTAAACGGGTATCGCTTGAAGCCCTATTTGAGTCGCCTTCTACCAAAGGATCTACCAAAGATCAGTCAAAAGGCCACTGTCTCATGTAAGTATTGTTACATGAAGCATGAGTGTAACTCTGGCCAAAATTCTGAGGGGCCAAACAATAAAGATCTCGTCAAGGACTCTGAAGCACTCTCTTTGGAAAAGATGCTCTATGATGGTACATGAATATACCATCATCCAGGGGGAGGGCTAATGATAGCCGTTTTTTGGCTCTTTGTAATTACCACAGTGAGTTACCTCACCCTATCAAAATCACCCAAACACTGTGGCTATCCTCACCCTTTCACTGTATATAGGTGCGTGTGAGTTAGGGGACTTTTCCCATATCTTCTTTAAAAACCCTCAATTCGCTAGTCATTGGGCTAGTTGAGCCAAAAAAATAAAAATAAATAAAAAATATAAGTATATTATGGCCCATGCGTATGTAAATATTTCTTTGTATATAGGGCCTAAATAAAAGATTTTTTCATAATTATTTTGATATTTATTTAAATATTTCTACCTAGGTGTGTGTTATTTATGCTCTGTACATTGTCTCACCATTACCACAATTTTTTCTTACCATTTTTCATACTCTTTATTCCATATAGAAATATTTTCATGTAAGCTTCTCTTATATTTGATGTAACTCCACCCCAACAAAAATCCAAAAAAAACTAGTTTTATTTATGTGTATATTTTTTCACTATTGTGATTTTTCCCTTCCTACATCTATTTTGTTTTTTTTTTCTAAAAAAATTAGAACACCAAAAATATTTATCTTTTTATGGTAGCCTCATAATGAGAGAGATTTATTTTGACCCCTTTATATTTTTTCCACTTATATTATTTATATTTGACATGTACATATTTTTTAGACCCCTCAATATTTGATTTTCTTAGTTGTACTATTCACTTATATCATGATCTCAACAATATCTTCAATTATAGACCTACCAAATAAGGTCAAGGGTAGGTGGCATGCATACATGCACTATGGAGGGCTCACTCTTGGAGGTATTCAAAAGAATCATCCAAAGAAGGACCCCACAAGGACCTTGTGCAGTGGAAAATAACGGTCGGTTTTGCTGAATTTTTAAAGTTCACTTGCTCTCCGAATTTGAAAAGGTGATACAAACAAAAGTTGTAGCTCCTGGGCTGAACTTTTGCCTCAAATTTTTTCATATTTTTTTGAGCTACGAGCTGTGATCTATGATTTTATTAGTGGACCCCAGTTTTCCCATGCTATGCAGCCACACTCTCTCTTCCACTTTATCATTTTCCTCTTTCACACATACTTCTCCACTCATCATCCCCACCTCTCTCACCACTCCTCTCTGCACCCTACTCACCTTCTCCTCAACCTTGAAGAATAAGAGAAACCATGGTGAACTCATACCTCCCACACACAATTCCATTCCAAAATTGACCACCTAGTCTCATTTTTCCTCCTCCAATTTACCCATATCTATCAAAAAAACCACAAAATTCAACCTCTTCTCTTAAAAGACAGCATCATGGTGGTTGATTACTCAGCTTCAATTACCTTGTCTCTCAAGGAAGGTCAAGAGTGGAGAAAAAATGTACCGTCAAAGCTAGTGGACCGTCAACAAGCGTCAAAATTGGCCCTACTCAAGACACTTGGAGCATCAACCTTGTAAGAAATCCACCTTTTCTTACCCCTTAAGAGTTTTTCTTCCTTATTTGTATCCTACATGGATACTCCCATTGTAAATATCCAATTCCATTTGTAAATTAATACTAACTCTACTAACACTAACCCACTATGAAAAGTCCTATCACCTCCATTTCTCTCCTCTCTCTTTCCCCACCAACTTCTTGATAATTCCAAGCAAAAGAAATTAGATAAATTGCTGAAAATCTAACCCAACCATGGTTAGAGGAGTAACCCTAGCCTTCAAAATTTCTATAAAAGGAGGGTGTAGCTAGTACAAAAAGGGGGAGCCATAAGCAAGAGCACTATGCTATAGCTTGAGAAGCCAAGCTCAACCTCTTGAGAAGGAGCTCTTGAGTGGAATCTCATTGGCATTTGGCATATGTATGTGTTGTATTAGGGGTGATTAGCAAGGGAACTCTATGCCATTGTAAGAGAGAGTGATCATTAAATTGAGAGTAGGAAATCTATCATTTCTCCTACTAGAGTAAGCCCAACATTTGCTGAATCAAGGAGGGTGGATTTGGACTAAGCTTGGATACTTTGTCTCCCTTCCAACGTGAAGTAATGGACAACAATGATGCGTAAGTGTCTTGGTGTTTTTTGTTAAGTTCTTGATAGCTTGTCTCTGGTGTTGTCATCAATCTAGCCATAAATCCCACATACTGTAAGAGGGCGACAGGGTGGAGAGGACTCCCCTTGCCTTAAGACAGTGATTGGGGTGGCTTTTCTTGTGATGTGTTGTGGTGAAATTTACGCAAGCTATGTTGAACAAATACTAATCTCACTTTGATTTGTCATGACAGATTTGTAAGAAGGTATTAATGCAACAAGCACCCCCTCCCCCTTTCTCTCTCTTTCTTAAATATATAGTTGTGTTTGCTTGATCATTGCCGATACGTTTCAAAGCAACCCGAGCACTATCTCTCTCTCTCTCTCTCTCTCTCTCTCTCTCTCTCTCTCTCTCTCTCTCTCTCTCTCTCTCATGTTTTAGTGTGTGAGAGTGTTCCATTGGTGTTAGGGTTAGCGTAAATTCCTTGCTTGTTTGTGGGTTGCTCTAACGATTCTTCTCTTTTGCGTCCTAGTTCGCTCTTAAACTAGGTGGTGCCCCTTGTGTAGTTGGGATTTGGCTATGGGTTCATTGTTTTGGTTTGTGTTGTGTTGTGCCCCAGCCCCATTGAGCAGCACGGGAGCCTTGAAGGGTGTCTAGAGGTTGCTCTTCTTGTTGCCCGCCCCGGACCGCCTCAGCGTATGATGTCTCACAACATGAATTTCACATCCATTTCAACATTTGAGTGCATAGCCTCATTCCACATGTTAATCACATCCTATGAACCAAGTATCATGAGAATTGGAGTTAGAAAACCCAAGGAAAACCAAAAAGACGCAAAGTAGGCCATAAAATTGATTTTTGGTCCTAATTTTGTCAAAGTAACTCCAAACTCATTGAAACTTTGTAGGATTGTTGATTAACACATCTACAAGCTATCTGGAACCAAAAAGCACCATTTTGACAGAAAAGACATCATACGCGTATGATGTCTATTCGCACTTACAGAGCCAAAACTGCTCATTTGTCATCATACATCCATTATATATATCTAATACATGCTACATATGAAATTTGGAACCATTTGGTCAAGAGGATCACCCCATTAGCCCAATTGGGGAAAATCCTTCACCTAAAGCCTATTTTTGGCCCAAATCCAACATACTCAAGTCCAAACCAAGATTTGAGTAGATATAGTCCTTCACTAGTACATGGGGAGTCCACAGAACCAATCCCATGCAAAATTGATGAAAAAGACATCATACACGTATGATGTCTCCAGAGCCATTTTTAGCCCAAAATTTATCCAAACTTCATAAATCCACTGAATAAGCCTATCTAAAGCCAAATCCAAGCTTATAGAGAAATTTGGTCCAAAAATACACAAAAGACATCATACGCGTATGATGTCTCACTATGTGATTTTGGCACCTCAGGGCTTCAACCACCAAACAGAAGTGATCTACATGCCATTTGAAAGTGAACCACCAAGTTTTATCCAATTTGGATCATAAAATCCAATTCCCTTTCAAAATTTTGCCAAGAGCCAGAACTGGACTAAACTGGCCAAAACTTGACCAAATGGGATCCAAACTCAAATCCAAGCATATGATACTCATATGTACACTATCAGCTACAAGCACAACCAATATGAAGTCATTTTGACACAAAAGACATCATACACGTATGATGTCTCCAGCATGATTTTGAGCCCATTTTGCATATTTTTTCACCTACCTTGCATCCTTAGGCCCTGAATAGCTCATGTTTCAATTTTCAAGTCATTTGAATAGTTAAAAGCTTCATTTCGGCTTTCAGTACTAAAAAGACGCTAACTTTTGAAATTGGAGTTACAGGATCCATGGATTCCGCCAAGTCATCGGCAACGAAGAGAAAAAGACCGACAATCAAAGATGCTCTTGCAGAAGCGGAACCCTTTGACATTCCAACAGAAACCCTCAAGCCAACCAAAACTTGGGTGGAGGAAGCAGTATTGGAGAAAGAGGGAATAAAGATCTACCAGGGGACTTTCAGAGATCCTCAAGGGCAAGCGGTGGATGTACTGATGATCCCACAGGAATTGGTAGATTATAGCAGATCGGAAGACATCAGCAGGTACCTGGAAAGGGCAGACTTGCACAGTTTCTTCACCTCGAGACCATCAGGTGTGGATACAAGAAGAGTGTACGAGTTGGCAACATCCATTCAGAAGGATGGAAAAGCCACATTGACAGCCATGGATGGAGAGAAAGTAGAAGTATAGATCACTCCACAGCTCATTTCAGACGCATTGAAGCTGCACAACAAAGGGAGCTTGGTCAGGGAAAGAAGGGAGGCCATAGAGGTCTATGGGCCCAAGAAGCAAAATGCAACCTATGGAGATATGGCGGACCCAAGAGCGGCAACCCTTTGCCGACTGTACAACCAGTTTCTCCATGTTTGCAGTAAGAGATCGCAAAAGTATACGACACCACCCCATGCCATTGCGACCACCATCACATGGGCATTAAAGAGCAATATGCCAAAAGAGGTGAATTACGCTCAACACATCCACGAGCAAGTAATTGCCATGCACAACGAGAAGCCAAAGTACATAGGAGGAGCGGAAATTTTGACAAGAATAGCTTATGAAGCTATTGGAGCTAGAGATCAGTGGCCAAAGGTTCCCTCCCAGAATGAGTGGCTTAGAGAAGCCGACGAGGAGGAAGAACAGCCCGAAGTATCCAAGAGGGCATCCACAAGAGCACGCCGGAAACTAGAAGTAGTTTCAGAACCTGCAGAGGATGTGGACGAGCCGCTTAAGAAAGTAAAGAAGAAGGTTGCTCCCAAGCAAACCAAAAGTCAGAAAGCGGCAAGAATGGAAAGACTAGTGGAGCAGTTTAGAGCGGAAAGAGCTCTAAAGGGTGACTTTGAAGAAAAGTGGGTGCCAGACCCCACTAAAGTCAGAACTAGCTCAGCCAGGCCACATATTGATCAATACGATCAATATATTAAAGCTTATGAGGAGTCAGAGGCTATTCTGGAGCAGCAACCTGTCGAGCCATACACTGAAGAGGAGGTACAGCAATTAAAAGCTGAGCTGAAAAAAGATGACAAGGGGAAAAGGAAAGTAGATGAGTCTACTAAGCCTCAAGAGAAAGATGGGCAAGCCGACAAAGGGAAAGCCAAGGAAGCTGAGGACAGATATCCCTCTATGAAGGATGTACCAAGCCCTAAGAAGACGGAAAAAATTATGGAGGAGACCACAGTAGAGGTGGACACAGATGATTTGGAAAAACCAGAGGCTGAGACCAAAGAAAAGAAGATAGATCCAGTTCAGCAAAAGAGAAATGATTATGAGTATCTGGTAGCGATAGGATACACTGAAGAAGAGGCCCTTGAGGCAGTTTATGGGATCACCCTACAAAAACAAGATGAACGGAGAGGGACGGAGAAAAAAACAAAGAGTACAAAAGAAAGTGAAGAGAAACTGGACGAACCGAAAGTACTAGAAGAGCCAAAGCCAGTGGAGGTGGTGGCGGAAAGAGCTTTAGAGTTGACAGATGATGATGAAAAAGACATGCACATGGTGCATGAACTGCTCAGCAAGATAAAAGAAAGGTCCAAGGCTAAGGAAGTAGAGATTGAGACAGCCAAACAAAGGGAAGCGGAGTTGCAGAGAAAATTAGAGAATGCTATGACTGAATCTGAAAGTCATAAAGCATCACTCTATGACGCGGAAAACGAGAGAGACGACTTGATACTCCAGCTAGCCGAGGCTTCAAGAGAAGTGACAAGTGCACAGGAAGCAAGGGAGCGACTAGAGGATGAGTTGGAGGCGGCCAAGGATGAGCTCATTGAGCTAAGGGAGAGAGTCGAGCTCCAAGAAAGAACAATCACTAGACTCAGGACTACCCCTAGAGCTAGCAGAGCAGGAACCGAACAAGAGGGAGTTATCATACCACCTTTGGAAGACCAAGTCCGAAGCTTACAAAGAGAGCTGAGATTAGAGCAAGTGCAAAGGTTGCACATTGCGGAGGGATCATTGGCCGCAGAGGAGAGGTTCACATTAGAAAATCAAACACTACGGACAGAGAATGAGGCCCTCCGCAAACAGCTCCAAGATCTACAAGAGCAACAAAGAAGAGAGACAGAGACACCACACGAAGAATCAGGTGGAGCAACCATAGAGCTACCAGAAATTGGAGAGGCAACCACAATTGGAGATCTAGCCCCAGCTCAAGAGGTGGTCTCGACTTCAGGAATCTCTGAAGAAGAAGAACAAAGGCTCCATGACCAAATAGAAAAGTCAGCAGAGGAGAGTGCCAAGGAGGAAATGGAATGGGAGAGGAGACTCCTAATCTCCATTAGACTTCAGGGACTAGACACAAAAGTGCTCCATGAATAGTGGATGCAACCCAGGCTGCCTTTCCCTTTGATGAAATTTGAAGTGCTAAAGAAGAAAAAGAGAATAGAGGAGGAGCAGTATGTCGCTCTTTACGAAGGCGACATCACAAAGGAGGAACAATCAAAGAAGATTGTAGATTCACAACCTAGATGGAGGAAAGGTTGGCTGAACAAATACCCAGCCTACCTCATCTACTTGGTGGAGGCACCAAAGGAGATTCGGGAGGATGCAACCTTCTGCCCGGTGCCAAGAGTCAGAAACTGGAAAGAGCATGGCAGGATTGTAGAAAAGAAGCCAAATTGGCTTAATTACCCCAGGATGCCAGGACCAAAGGCAGGAGAGAGAATAGGTAAAGCCTACATGGTGAAAACCCTAACGGGCACCATCAAGCTCGTTACTGGCTCTCCTGACCTTTCCTGTCAGATGCTCAAGAAAATCTGCAGGACTCTCTTAGCTTGCATTGAAGTGTTCGCGCCAGAAAAAGCCACGACCTCGAGTCTACTATCGACGGCCGACACAGTGACTGATATGATGGACGATCCTTCATTGCAGCCTTCTCCAAAAGTGTTACACCTCCTATACCAAAGGATTATGTTTTTGCCTAGCTTCCACATGCAAACATTCGAAGAAGCTTTCTACACCGGCTTTTTCACCCACGAAAGCAAAATATTCGGCCCAACCTTGACCATCGGCAACCTACGATACGAATCACATTTGCAGATGCTCAAGACGACGGGACTTTATTGACCAAGCTTAAAAGTCATGTCAGGGACGACATGAACACGGAGGGGGGGAGTGTTGAGCCAACAGAGGATCACACCCACATTTTTGCTCACACTCATCATTTTGTAACCATTGATTGTAATAAATGTCTTTCCGACATTAATTTTGATTTGAGCCATTCATTAAGTAACGGGACTCAATTGAGATTCCAGCTTGTAATCCCGAAATAATTTCACTTGCTGATGTAATTAGTTAGAGATGTTCTCACCTCCCAGGCTGAGGTATATAAGCCAAAGTTTTTGTAACCTAAGGGGATGGAGATTATTAAAAAAGGGAGTTTTTAAGTGCCGTGACTGTGTCTGAGAGAGAGTGAGAGAGAGAGATTCTTATCTACTTGCTACGCGAGCTACAGAGCCGCCATTGGAGAAGTGACACCGCCATTGTGTTAGCAACGGCGAGAGCTACGCACAGATACCAAGAGTGCGCGCTATCGGCTTCTATGTGTGGTAAGTTCCTACGAGCTTCGGTGTGAGTTTTCTTCCAACTCGTGTGTCGGAATGGAGCGCGCAGCATATCTATAGAACCACAACGAGTAGAGCTACACATTGGTACCATCGGGGTCAAGTTTCGATCACCTGTATTTTTCGGCCTGTCTTCATACGCGTTTACCGCACGGAGTGGTTATAGGTTGATTTTGCAGTTCAAGTCTTTAGGGTGTTGTTCTTACCTAGTGTATAGACTTCCCCTTGAGTTTGAAATCGATTCAACGATTCTAGATCCTGTTTCGTATAGCATTCGTTCGTAGTACGGATTTCAGTCACTTGCGTATTTTAGAACTTAGATTTGATTTCCTTAGTAGTGATTGTCATTAGAAGGTCGAGTAGGTGATTTGACACCCACCTAGTTGTTTCCATGCGCCTGTGGGTCAAGCTCCGTCCTCGTCTGCCAAATTTTGTTGTTGGTTGAGTTCTCGCTATTTAGCTTCCGCTAGCGGCGTAACCGCCTTAACAGGGCTAAAAAGACCCTAAGGTTCAGCCCATTAAGACTTCCAAAATGCTAAGGTTCCAAAATTCAAAGGTTGTGTCCAAAGGGTTAAAGCTTAGGGGGAATTGGATGCTTTGTGTGCTCTCCAAAGTCAATGCACATCCCTACATGGGAGGGGGCGAGCCCTTCTTCTAGGGGATGAGAGAGAAAGCCACACACACACACACACAAGCCCCTTTACACAAAGGGAATTAGGGACACATGTCAGCTCCCTAGCCCACATGCCCACAAGGTGTGCCCAATTCCTATTGGATGACCCTTGAAGTGGACCAATGAGAATTAAGCTAGAGTAAATCTAGTTTAATTAATTTAAAAACATTTAATAAAAGAAACCAATAAGAATTAAGTCTCCTAGAAGACTATTGGGCAGTCTCCCAAAGGGTCCAATGAGCATTCAGGAGCCCCATGGCTTGCCTGATTCCTATTGGCCAGGAGGCAAAGGGGTCCAATGAGAGTTTAGTTTAATTATTTAATTACCTCAAGCTCTCACAAAAGAGGAAAGGGGGACACATGTCAGAAGGCTATCACTTATGCTGCTTAATTGTAATTGGCTTGACTTGGGGAGGGCCAATGAGGCTGCACGAAGAGCAAATAGCAAGGGGGCTCGCCCAAGAGAGAGAGGGGGCTGATTTTTGCTTGGCATTATCACACACACACTCACACAATCTCATGTGTGAAGAAAGAGAAGACTATCTCTTACCAAGCTTTAATGGAGAACTCATCACCTACTCCAAGCTTGTGAGATAGAAGCCTACCTCAACACTCTCTTGGCATGTGGATGCAAATCCAACCAAGAGCCAAGCTTCAATGCATGCTCATGTCCTCTACCAAGCTAATTACTAAGCTAAGCTATGCTAATATGAGTGATTATGTGAGGATATGTACATCTTTCTCGTAAGATACTCCTTCTTCCTCTCAATCTACTCTCATACCCTGCTAGCTCTCACCATATTCGAAGGTGTGTGAGGTCTTGGGTCTGAGAACGGGGATAATTCAAGTTGTGTTTGTTAAGTGTTTTTCTTAGTGCATGAAGCTTCCATCTTCATTGCACTAGCTAGTCTTGAAGGAACACAAAGAATTGTATTGTACAATGTCTCTCTTGATGGGAGAAACCATAATACAAAGCCTTTTGGAGGGGGGGACCGGCTCCATGCAAATCCGGTCCTCAACTGTTGTCAATAGCTTAATTTCTCTCTCTTTTGAAAGTATTGTTGATGCTATCTAACTAGGTGTTATGCTTTTTGTTGCTCTCTCCACCCAAGCACTCTTGTAATTCTCATTAGGAATCTATTCTAATGAAATGCCCACTATGTTCATGCTAATTTCCGCTACACATAAGTTATTAGGCCATTAAATGTTACAAAGTACACCTGTGGTACCAGTAAACGTACTCACATGATTGATGCTCCAAAAACAAAATTATATTCTTGAGGAAAGAGACACGGCACCAATTGCCCAATCTCAAAAAAAGAAGAAAACACGAAGAAAGAGATCCCAAAAAGCAACGAAGTCAGACCCCAGTTCAAAGACCAACATAGGGACTGGTGACGACCCTATATATATGAACGATGCTTAAGAAGATTCTGATTCAGGTGAAACCATGGAGACCAAAACGACCACTAAGATAGAAACCAACAAGGAAGATCGTCATGAGCCATAATGGCCAGGATCCAAGAAGAAGATAGGAACTTATCCAAACCCACAGAGGAGATTGAGCGAGTCAAGCAATTAAGGAGTTTGGTAGAAGATACCCAAAGAGGTCTAGAACCAACACCTAGGCAGATCCAGATTACAGACACCCTGTTCCCTACGCAACAACAACCTCACCAAGTCCATAGACCCTTAGCCATAGCTAGTGTCATCCAAGAAGAAAGTGACTTAAAGTCATGGGAAAGTGGGCGTACTCACTTCTTGATGGAAAGAATGTTCACAAAAGGACTACCCGATCCTATCGAAGAAATGGAGATCCCATCTTCTCCATGTCAAGGGACTAAAGCCCAAAAGGTGCAGTTAAACATTTCCAAATTGATGGATTTCCTGTCTTCAAAAGTTAAAACCACCATCATGTCCAAACTATATAAAGACCCCGAGCTAGTCTCAGCTCTTCGAGTCTTCCTCAATGGAGAACTAAAGTTTGGGCTACCACAATTTGCAGAGATGGATGGAGCTGGGGAGATGCCAATAGAGGAGGAACACTTAGATCCACAAGCCAACTTAGATGAGAATCTTGTTATGGAAATACCTGTTAACAAGTTGGGACAATACTTTCAGGGTGATGAATCCAATGCGACCATACCAATCACTACTAAGGGATTAACTGTGAAGGGAATCCTTGATGGTGGCGCTGGGGTTAGCATTGTGACTAAAAATTGCTAGGAAACTATGGGAAGACCTCACCTTGCGAACCACAACCATAGTAGTGAAGATGGCCAATGGGTCTATTGTTAAACCTATTGGGATGCTAGAAGATCTCAAGATCAAGGTCTTTGGACATAAAATAAGGATTACCTTCATTGTTATGGATTTCTCCAAACACACTATGGCATCGGAGATGATTTTAGGACGTCCTTTCATGAGGGAAGCAAAAATGGTGCATGACTGGTCTAAAAACCATGTCTACTTGCAGTTCCAAGATTCTGTCATTCGAGTGGATCTTGTGACTGGTCGAGCACATGCAAGCAATCACTTTGGAAGCAATGTAGGGTGTTACCTTCTACTTTTTTTCAATTCCATTGGGGGCATTTTAGGGTGTTGGTTCCATCTCTTCCCTTTTGCTTGATTTTTCTAGTCTTCAGCTTCAAGAGAAATCTCTTCCAAGAGAACTACATTTACTTCAGTAGGTGCCTTCATTCTTCCACCATTGGAGGAACTAGCTCCTGCATTTGCAGGTGTATAGTTTACAATTGGGATGCTCCTCTCATTCCTATGCTTACACCACACGTGGAGATCCATGTATGTCCCAAAGTTCCATAGTAGGTGTAGGGTTGTAATGGGTTGTTTTGTTGCTAGTACCTCTACACATTTTACCAATTTTCTTGCTGAAATTTCCTTTGTGGGACTGTATTCTGATATTTGGTTCTAAAGGGTTGTGGTGCTACCACATTGCCCCTAATTCCATCTCGGTAAGAATGTGTGATGGTCTTAGGATAATAATAGCAATTATCATAATCATGTCCATGTCTTTGACATAGCTAACAAAATGATGGTTTAGAGGGATTTGAAAATGGTGAAGGTTGGATCTCCTTTAGCTTCTCCAAAATTAGATTTTTAGCATTGGAGGTATCTTCAAATTTTGATTTACCATTTCTCTTCCTTCCTTTTCTCTTCTGCTTCTTTGGCTTGGCTTCTTTGTTTTTCTTTTACCTCTTTTTCTTCTTTGCACTCCATGCATTCATCTTCATTAGTGTCTGACTCTTCATTTAAATCAGTACACTTGAATCTTCTTCATCCTCATCTAAATCTTCCTCTTTTGAATTTGAATCCTGTCTAGATTTCTTCTCCATGATTTTCTTCAATTCACTTGTTCCATACCTCCTTTTAGCCCTCAATGCTACATCCACTACATTACCAAAGTTCTGTTGTTGAGCAAGAGGTGCATGACCTACAACAATACTCTTGAGTTGTTTTCTAAATCCTCTATAGAAATAATCCCCCAATTGCTCCCAAGATGGTCTCATTTGCTTGCATCAAGTTCCTAAATTTTTGTGCATAATCTTCTACTACTAGTAGACGTTTTTGCTTGATTTTCTTGATCTTCTTTAGGACATCTTCAGGGGTTTTCTCTACCTTGAATCATGCAAAGAATCTTTTTTTCAAATTTTCATAATCTGAAAAAGTGTTAACACCATACTACATGAACCACGTCATGGCCTTTCCCTGCAGTGCAGCCACAAAATGTTCCTTCATAATTGCATTATTATATAGTACATCATACCCACTTGCAGACCACCTAGTCTCAAATTGCCCCACATGGTTGTCAGCATCTTGGGATTCTTTCATTGATATTTGTTGCCTCTACTTTAGGGTTGGGTGGTGGTTGAGCCATAATTGGTGGTTAAGGGGGTGCTTGACCTCCCAATGTGTTGAATTTTAATCTCGGTAATGGGAGTAATTGAAATGGATGTGGTTAAAAACTTCAAATGTCTCCTCAACCTCAAAACTTGATGGACTGCTTGAACTCCAACCAATTGGTGGATAACCTTTTCAGGAGCCTCTGGGATTCTTCCCTACTCTTCTCGCTTGGGTGAAGAACTCTCCCCTTCTTCAAGTTCTAGGTTTCCCCTTGCCTATCTAGATTCTTGTGACCTTGCCCCTTCAATGATTAGTGGCAAACCTATAATCACTGCTACTTTAGAGATAAAATCTCTTGAATACCCACTTGATCTCTGAATTTGAGCTTCAAGCCAAGCATCCCATCTTCTCTTTTGAAATTTGGTGCCATAATTAAAAATTGGTGGTTGCTTCCCTATATCACTCATGATTTCTTCTTCTTCTCTTCTTCTTAAATATTCAATAATTGGCTTTCTAAAATAGAAATACAGGTACTCAAGAGCATTGCAGATCCCAAAGGATACACGAGTGACCCTGTATTGATGGATCCTTAAAGCTATATTGAGTCTCAAGTTATCCACCAATGAGTCAAAATATGTCTCTAAAAAGACTCTATTATACTCTTCTCTTTCTTCCTCTTCTATAACCTAATTAGAGAATTCCCTTAGGAATTGGGCAATAGCCCACCCATACAAGACAATCAAAGGGCTTCAACACAATGGAAGCCGCAAGAAGGAGGGAGCCCAAAGATCCATCACTGATCACATAGGAGATATCCAACCAAAAAAGGAGACCATTGCAGGCAAAATCCCCATGAGGAGGATGTGATGGAATCCACCAGACTAGAGAATATCTCCCACATGTCACCAGCTTGCCCACCACTTTCTTAAACACCCAGAACTAGAACTAGCAAAAAAATCAGATCCTCATAGTAACCAACTTCTGAAGATGCCAAGGCACTAAGATTAGAAAATCTAGGGCCAACCACCTGGTGTAGTAGCACTACCTTGCACGGATGAGGACAAGAAAATTTTCCTCTAGAAGAGGATGAGAAACCATTAAGCTAAAGAGCCCAAAAAAATGTCTCTGGCTGAGCTACCACATACTGCCAAGGAGGGTAGGGACAGTTGGGGATTCCACCCCTGGAGCACATTAGGAAAAGTTTGGACTCAAAAATGGGCCTTGTAAGAAATGCCAGGTCAGCTTAGAGAGAGATAATAAAAAGTCCCTAATTTCATTTTTTATATTCACTTTCAAAAAAACTCGGATATCAGATTTGGGGGGTACGTTTATTAAAACTCTCAAAAAGTGTTCAGACAATGATAACATACGACGGCTCCGAATTGAATGCCAATTGTCTCAATCTTTTGGATTTTTCAAAACTAAGATTTGGCGCTCAACGAGGTGCATTGAATGTTATTGTTCTTCTCATTTTCGCGTCTCTCTTGCTTTCCGCCTGTGCGCAGTCTCCTCCCTTGAGCTCTCTTCCATTTGCTCCACTCTTGCGCTCTCCTCTGTTTTGAGCTTTCTCATTCACCAAGTCATCTCAATGTCATTATCATCTTCACACAGAACTTAGACGAGGAGTCAAAACGATGTGTATCATATGCATATTGAACTGTCCAAAGAATACGAGCCATTCCACATGAAGAATAAGCGAGGCATCCTTTCCGAAGCTTCAAAAGAGAACTTCAGATTTCAAGGTAAAAAAAGTGTCTATCTTTGGGTGGATGGCAGGATATATCCTGAGCATCCTATCACCAACTCAACTCCACCGTTCAGAAACATAATGTCATTGTTGAACTATGTAGGAGACGGTTATTCTGGTTTATATGGCTACACCAAGCATTTGGCGGCCAAAAGTGATATTCTTAAGCTTGAGAGAGACCTTGCACACAAAGAAAACTTTTGCTTGAAGCAAACTGTGACAGAGTGCGCTCAACAACTGAAAGGCAAGGACGAAAGCATCATGCAGCTCATGCAGGATCTCAGAGAAAAAAATATTTTCTTGGGTCCTCGGTTAAGGGAACAACGCTTACGAGACATTGAACAACTGAAGATTGGTTCTGGGGGTTTGAAGAAGAGGGTTAAAGCCATCAAGTAAGATTATCATTCAAGCAGGTTTAATTCATCTTTACATTTGTCTTACTTTTCATATTTATGCTTAGATCTTTGTTACATCCTCAGTCAAATATTGACAGCAACACACCAACTTCTTCAATTCCTTATGGTCTCATACTAAAACACAAAGATGTCGCCGGACTTTTGGACGATAAGCACTACTGCAAGATTGTTGCTAAGAAACTTGACACTCTTTTGAAACAGAATCAACTCCAAACACGTGATGTTCAGTAAATTCTGGATGAAGCCGAAATATCCAACAAAGGTTATTCTGCAATTTTTAGGTATGTCTGGTGTTTGAATCAATTGTCTTCACCTATCAAATCAAATTTCTGCAATTTTTAGGTATATTGGATATGTGTAGCATTTGAAAACTTGGAAATAGTCCATTTACTTAATTTTCTGTTTACAGAACTATGCAGCAACAAAGTAAGAAGTTCAATCGCAAGCACATGTTGCTGCCAAATCCTTTCTCCATTCGAAAGACAAGACTGGAGGTCAACCAGGAAGTGCTTCGGACATTGGGCACTCCTTTTCACATTGAAGCAATGTACAGATTGCCATCAGCAGAGGAAGTGGTCTATGACAAATACAATAATATATTTTATGATTTAGTAGCTTTGCAAACATATATTGTTCAATTGTTCTAGGTTTCTCAAGAGGAATGCAATGGAGTCTTGAAGTTTGTGCTTAAACTGGATGAGTGCGAGCTAGTGAAAGAGACAAAGGTTGAGCGTGTCACATAACACTTATGAATAGAGCATTAGATGAAAGCATTGCTTCAGACGAACCTAGAAACTTTAGCGTGCAATCCGAAAACAATATTTTCTTATTAGCCACATTCAAGGTTTGATATCAACAAGTTTTTGCTTTAAAAAATGGTTAGGCATGTTTCATTTGATTGGTTTGGTTTTCCCATTTCACGTGCCTGCAGAGAATTTCGATATTCTTAACTGGGTTTTCCATCAAACAAGTATTCCTGAAGTCATAAGCGAACAAAGAAATGGAAAGACACTCGATGTATTAGGCATGGGTTCATACACAGTAGAGTGGCATATGGCTGGAGATCTCAAAACCCTAAAGTGTATGTACAACATCTCAAAAGGAGCAACAAGTAAAAGCCCTTGTTTGTATTGCATGGGAGGATTCATTGGTCTTGACAAAAGAAATTGGAGGAGAGCACCGGAAAGGCACTTGCAGGACCTTAACTTCCGCCCAGTGTTGGATATTCCACTATCCAGAGTACATATTTGCACAATGCATGCACTCTGCAGAATCATTGAGAAACTTATGTTTCTGTACATTTGTTTTGCTTGGACCACTCGGCCAGCATCAGCAAAACAAAGGGCTATATTATCATTGGAAACAGTTTTCTCAGATATGGGCTTGCATGGAGGACATGTGAAAATAGAGCAGGACGAGAAGAGGTCTAAGAATGGTCGAGATGTGCCAAAGAAGTTGTCTATTGGCAGTGTGAAAGCCCGTCTCTTCTTGTCGATGCCAACAAGTGGCAGCCAACGCAAAAGCCAAAGTGCTCAGGAAAGGTTGACATTGAGATACAACCGGTGGAGAAACCTGCACAATGCAATGGTTGACCACGCAGACAATGGTGCAGCAAGGACTCGCAAAGCAAACGTGTGGAAAAGTTTGGATTCCATAGTCAAGTTTTGTGAGCTCAATACTTGGAGAGATACTGACTATACATTGTTTCAAGACGCTCTGGAGACCTTCCACAGGTCTTTCATAGCTGCATGGACAAATCAACACATAACTCATTACATGGTATATTACTTTATTTGATAAAATTGTGATTATATATTTACATATAAACAATAGGCTGGTTTTTTTTTGCAGCATATCATATGCAACCACATGCCTTGGTTTTCTAGGCAGTATGGTAGCTTGGCTATATGGTCTACACAAGGTATGGAGAAAACTCACTACCAAGCCCGTACTGGCTATTTCAGCCACACTCGTCACGGAGGTGGTGCAAACAAAGCCAACAATTTGGAGGAACTACATCAATGGACTTATAGAAAACTTATGCATAGAACACACCGAAAGGAATGTGTCAAAGACAGTCAGATTGGCCAAGCAATGAGATTAACAAGCAAATGACGGAAGAAGGAAATATGGGAGGCATCTTCTGCGGCATCGCGACATGCAGAGTGGCGACTTCAAAAAGAACGCATTGGAAAAACTTGGACAACTCCAACCCAAGTTGTTTGAGACTTCCTAAAGATAGCGCATTGTAGCACAATATAATTTTTTGTGCCAAGAGAAGAAAACCAGTCACAAAAGTGAGAAACGTAATGTACTCATTGTTTTGATAGAAAATGTACTATTTTTTGGCATCGACAATATACATTGGAGCTTCTCTATTCTTCATCTTCATCAGGAAAAGTTACTTGAAATATTCTAGCCTTTTTGCCTGCTGTGTGTTATCGTCTTCTTCTTGCCTTGGTCTTTTGCAACCTAGTCCTGCAGGTTCGTTTGTCAACAGTACATTTGTCTCCACCTCCACAGCCACAAGAGACATTTCTTCAGTAGGCACATGCGCAATGGGTTGTTTATTGCGAAAGATAGCATGCTTGTCATACTCTAGTAATTGCGCAGGGTCAGTGATTCTGCATGTCAAACCATATGCTGCTTGCGTCAAAAAATAGAGACTACGCAAACCATACATTCGTGGCCCTTCGCCAAACATATACAATGCGGCCTTTTTTTCTAAAAGCATTATTTTATCTGCGTTCCACCTGATGACGGCTCCTCCTAAATATCTTGAAAGTGTCTTCAACGTCATCAAGGATAGCTCCGTGTTGTCATTGGAGAAGGACGAATGGCCGAGAGAGGAATTCTTCCCTAAATCTCCCATGCCCCGTCCACGAGGGCGAGGAATGAAGGTATCATCATAGACCACCAACTGCAACAAATTAAAGTTATGAAATGAGATAAGTAGAAACCAAAAAGGTAAGGCAAATAAAAAAAGATTAACTTCTGGTTTTCATCTTCCTCAAGTAAGTCCTCATTCCATAGGTTGATGTCGCCATGACCTCCAGTGGGCGCATTGGAGGTTGAGGCCAAAGATGATGAAGAAGTGCTTGCCTTACCCATTTCTTCAATCCCTAGCTTTTTTTGCACTTCCATTAACTCCTTTTCTGTTGGAAGCGTTGGAGAGGGGGAATGGGGAATGACGCCCCGCACGACCAGAAGTGCCTCTCTATAGCCCAGGGTCAACGCAACACCCCAATCCACTCGAAAACACCTTCAAAACGACAATTTGCACATAATCCGCTTCACTTGCACAGTTCCCAAGCGCATACGCACTTTCCAAGATTGCAAAATGAGTCCACACCTCACTGCATCTGCTCTGCCTCCCTTCGCACATCCACTTACACTCTCTCTCTCTCCTTTTGCAAAGCACCAACGATCCGGGCGTACACACGCTTCATCGGCACAGCGGCTGGCAACAGACGAGACGACAAAGAGAAAAGGGGAAGGGGGGAGCGACACGGTACAATTGACCAAGAGGATTGTTCATTAATAGCTTCCCAACTCCATTACAATGCTCTTCTAAGCTTCCCACTCTCTCTCTCACTTGCTCTCATACACATACAGTGCAAAAAAACCAAAGAGCTCCCCTTGTTACAAAAAGTTTTGCCCCTTTATTGGGCTCGTTTTTGAGTTTTTAGGAATTTTTCATGATAGGCCGACACGTGGCACTCCCCTTGGGAGGCTCAGCTTGACTTTGAATAGCTTGGTGCGCGTTCTGAGGCTTCACACTTTACTCTACACACAAGCACCCTCTAGGGAGCAACGACGGCGCCGTCGTTGCTCCTAGGGATTCACCTTGCCTTCAAAAAAGGTTGTGGGCGGATTTGGTCCGTGGTAAATGGCCGTGACCCTGCGGGGTGCCACGTCAACACCTCCTTCATCATCGCCGCTCGCATGGGGCGCCTTCGGACTGGCCAAAATCCGCCACGGACTACCACCGCAGTGCCGCCAAACGCCACACGCAATGCCCACGGCGCATCTACCATAGCCAACGAACGCTAGGAGCTCCCCACGGCCCTTTGTATGCCAATGGAGTGCCCACGGTTCAGACCATATAGTATGCATACCCAAACCTCCACTGCGCATATGGTTTTTCTCCAGTGCCACGTGGCAGCTTCGTACTGAGTGGCCTCCAAGGCCTTAAAAAACCTAACTTTTAAACTTTTAAAAAAAACTCTTTTCTGCCTTGCAGTGGGTACTCTGTTATCTCTTGTCCAGTGGGCCTATGAATCGGCTTCAGAGCCCCATTGAATCCCACCATGCCCGCCTTCAAATCATCCGCCTTTTGCCCCCTTTTGAGATTTTTAATGCCCTCATCCGAGGCCACCAAAAACCAGGAAAAACATCTGCCAGGCTTTCACTATCAAATGATCCTAACTTCGTCTAGCTGTATCTGACTAACCGAATATCCGACTGATGTACAGTCGATTTGTGCTAACCCCATAGGGTGCCCACTTCCACCAAGAATCTTGGCGAGGCTAAAATGATGCCAGAAGGCACACTTTCCAATGCGGTCAAGTAGGCTCAGACCCGGCCCCCCGAAAATCTTCTAATGGCCATAACTTGCTATCCAGAGCTCCGATTCACAATCCGAGAAGAGAGGAATGCTCCACAACTTGAGGACTACACACATGTGCACTGACATCAACCCGGGCCACCTTTCCCCAGCTGCCTTGTCCGTTGGGGATCTACTACACACTTTACCTTTAAAATGCAATATCTTGAGCATCGGTTCTCCGTATGACGAGCCGTTTGAACCGACCTGGAGAGCATACTGAAGACTACACCTTGGCACATGCTTGCCGCCTTCTGGATACCTTTGAATGCCAGACTTGCTAGCCCCCTTCTGGAGCCTTCTTGACCTAAAAAACCGCATTGGACATACATTTCAACTTCCACTTGGCCACAACAGCTTTAGACACATGCCCTAGCACCTGTATGCATCCATACCCTTGCATGAGCCCATATCTGGCATCGACATGTTTTGGGTGCACCATCATTGCCCAACCCTCTTGTTGAGCATTCATACTCAACTAAAAGCACACTTTTGAACCTGAACACTGCAACACTTGACAAGCACGGAATGAAGCAAAAAACCATAGCTGTATGTACATGCTATGTACAGAGTATGTACAAGGTGTCCTCTCTCTTCATAAGCTCCCTCTTTCTAGGTTGGTTGCCCAACCCCCGTAGCTACAATCTGGTGTACGTCAGGCACTAACCCCCTGGCAAAGTACAGTTTGAGCCGCACACCGTTCACCCTATGCCTCAAATGCTTTCCATTGGCCCTCACCAGCTGATAGGTCCCATTCGGAAAGGCTTTATGCACTTTGTACGGACCCGTCCATTTCTTCTTAAACTTATTTTGGAAGGTAAAGTCCAAGTAGATCTCATACTTCATCACCATATCTCCTTCTTGAATCTCCTTGTTTGGCAAGCTCTTGTTGAACTTCGCCACTCGCTTATCCCTCTGCTTCACATAAAAATCTGCCGCAGCCTCCCTATCCATCTGTAAAGCCTCCGAACTAGTGATCCGATCCTGCAACACGTCTTGTTGAGTGGCACTGACACGCCACATACCCTTCAATGCACTTAGTTGTGCATGCACTAGCAAAACCGCCTCTTTACCATAAACCACATCAAATGGAGTGAAGTTTGTGGCCACCTTGTAGGATATGCGGTAGGCCAACAAACACTTCTCCAAGTTCACCTCCCATTCTGTCACCTGCTTATAAACATACTTGGTTAACATCTTCACAATGTGCCCGTTGGCACTCTCTACTAGACCATTGCATTGCATGTGGTATGGTGAAGAGAAGCGGTGTTGGATACCTAGCTTTTCCACTAAAGCCCCCACTAATTTGCTTCGAAATCCTTGGCCTCTGTCCGAGATCAGCACCCATGGAACACCAAAACGGCAACAAATGCTGTCAAACACGAACTGAGCTACTACATTTGCATTTACCTCTTTGACAGCCTTGGCCTCGACCCACCTGGTAAGGTAGTCAATCGCCACTATAGTGTATTTTTTACCGCTTGCCGACTTCGGGAGTGGACCAATGGCATCCAAACCCCACTTCTCAAAAGCATCTTGGGCAATGATAGCTCCATGTGATTCGGCTATCAGCCTCCTCTCGCCCATAGTCTGACATTCCTGGCAGGTTTTGCACCAATAGTGCACATCACGTACTATCGACGGCCACCAAAAACCCGCTCTCAAGATTCGAAACAAAACCTGGTCTTTGCCTTGATGCCCACTTTCCTCATGACATTGTTGCAACACCATACCAATTTCTTCCTTATAAATTACTTTTCGCAGCACTTCATCCCGTCCATAGGTCATAAGATCCTCCCCTATCAGTGTAAACTTGCGAGATTTTTGTACTACCCTCCACTTTTGTAGCTTCGACAATCTCTCAGAGCACTGACCGATATCCAAAAAGTCTTCAATCTCTTTCAAGGTTTCCCGACCAGCATAGGTGGCTGGGGCCACATATATACCTGCAACCTGCACTTGTACTTTGTTGCTTGCAAGCTGATCTGCTTCTTGGTTCTGCTCTCTTCTAACATGCTTGAACTGAACCTCCTCAAAAAACTTCAGCAACTTCTTGATGGCATAGAACCAATGCTTTAATGAATCCCGCTTCACTTGCCATTGGCCCAATAACTGCTTGATAACTAACAGCGCATCACCTTTCACCACCAACCTCGATATACCAAACTCAACACACTGTTTCGAACCTAAATGGAGGGTAAGATACTCCGCCTCATTATTGGTATGCACATCCTCCAAGTCGTAGGCTTTTGAAAAGATCACCCTGTTGCGTGGATCTCGTATCACCACACCTCCCCCTGCTTTTTGTATTACCCTTCTATATGCTCCATCAAACCACATGGTAAAAGCTTCCGCTAAGTCAGGCTCCTCCTTGGTTTCATCCCGCACCACCCTGGGATAAATTGGCAAATCAACCGCCTTGCTGACTAGAATATCTGCCAGGTGAGATCGACTTGTATGGTCAACTTTGAATTCAAACTCAAATTCTTGTAGCTCTATCACCCATTTCATGATCCGTTTCCCTGGTTTCAAGTGCAACACTACTTCCGGCAATAAATTATTGGCCGTTAGCACAAAAAACTTTCGCACGACGAGATATACCTTGAACTTCCTGCAAGCAAAAACTAAGGCCATCACCCACTGTTCGGCTTCAGTGTAGGTTGCCTCCCCAGGACTTATCACCCTGCTTTCAAAATAAATAGGTCTATAGATCCTTCCCACCTTTTGCAATAGTACTCACATAAAAATCATCTTCATGATTGGGAGGACACACCATAGGCAGTTGACACAAGATTTCTTTCACCCTGTCAAAAGCTACTTGAGCCTCTTCATCCCATTTAAAACCATGCACTAGCTGCACCCTCTTTTGAAGGCGGTATACATACTGTGACAACATCCAAAAAAACCTTGACAGATACTTCAGCCTGTGCATGAACGATGCCAAAGCCTGTGCACTGGGAGGAGGCTCCATCAAGACTAGAGCCTCGACCTTTTTTGGATCCGCTTCAATCCCATTTTGTCACACCACGTGGCCCAACAATGATGCTCGTGGCTGTGCTAATTTGCACTTCTTGGGGTTCAACTGACCTCCCTCTTCATCCAGCCTCTGAAAACACAGTCGTAGCTTTGACAAATGATGTGCCCTTGAGCTATAACATCCAATGTCGTCCATGAAAACCCTAATGAACCTATTCAAATAGGGACCAAACACCTTGTTCATGAAATCTTAAAACGTGGCATAGGCATTCACCAGCCCAAAAGGTATCCTGCGATAGGCAAAGCAACCCCATGGAGATATGAATGTCGTCTTCAATTGGTCTTCAAGAGCAATCCCTATTTGAAAGTAACCTGAAAACCCATCCATAATGGAATACCTCTCGTGGCCAGCCACCTGATTCAAAATCTCATCCTGAAACGGCAATGGGTAGTGATTCCTCTTGGTCGCATCATTTAATGGCTTATAGTCGACACACACCCGCCATCTCCCATTCTTTTTAGGAGTGATAACCACCAGGGAAACCCACTCTGATTCCTTTATGGGGTATATAATACCTGCATCCAATAGCTGATTAATCTCCTGCCAAAGGGCTTCCTTTTGAATCTCACCCAATCTCCTTAGCTTCTGCGCCTTAGGTTTGTATCCTTCCTTGAGGGCTATGTTGTGCTCAACACCCTTGGGTCCTCTCAAATCTTTATACTCCTTTGCAAATAGGTTTGGAAAAGATGTACACAACTCGACATAGCTTTCTTTCTCCTTTTTGGTCAAGTCTCCACTTAGCATATTGACCACTTCTTTAGTACCCATAGCATGCACGTGTGTTTGCACCTCCTCTTTCACACCAGGTTCTTCCATTGTGACCCCGAACAAGTCAGCATCGATCTTGAGCATATCATCCTCGCTTTCTTCCTCCTCTGTACCTGTATAGCCCTCATCATAGGCCGTTTCAGTCTCGTACTCATAGCTGGTGGTGTCCTCCTCGCCTTTAGACTTTATCGGATGAGAATGGATTTCCTTGGTCTTCAGATCCAGCACCACTTGCCTTCCTCTTTCTTTATCAGGTAGGGTAAACACCTTGCTTTCCCAATCTTGTTTGGCACTTATTGCCAATAGCCATGGCCTCCCCAAGATTATAGGATATGTGTTATCCCCTGCTTTCATCACAAAGAAGTCGATCAAGCACTCTATGCCCATTACTTTCACCCTCACATCCTGGGCCACTCCCAAACACTTGGCTCTAGCATGGTTAGCCATCCTCATGCGCACATTCGACTTGGATACCATCTTAACCCCGGTTTCCTTCATTGCAGCTTCTGTCATGACGCAAACCTGTGCTCCACCATCTATATAGGCTTGAACCTGCATCCTTTTCTCGATGACAGCATCCACCAAAGGAAGAACATTCGTCGGGCTACCTACCCTGAGTGCCATATTTTGCACCGCCTACACATTGCCTTTACCCCTTGGTAGCCTAGTGCTAACACTAGTCGACAACTGTCGCCTCAACGTTGGGTTCAATGCCAACAACTGCCCAAAAGTAATATTAGCTCTTTGACTTTGGACATCACTCACCAAATCATACTCTGGATTGCCGCGTCCAAGCTGGAAATTTGTTTGTTTAATCCTGCGACGCCTTCTTTTCTTGCTAGTTTCAGGCTTTTCTTTCCCCTCGTATACCTTCTCTTTGCCTTTACGAGCTCTAGTCTCCCGCTCGTCAGTTTCTGTCTCCCTTTCAACTCTAGCCCTTTTGTTAGCCAGCACCTCGACATCCTGTTTATCCACCCCAATGATGTTCACCCTAGGGACCTCACCGCCATCCGTTTGGGCTTGCTGCACAGGATTCTCGACCACCTACTCCCTCGGGCCATTAAACTGTGCTTGGTCTCTCCCTCTGCCAAACAATGGGTAGATACCACCTCTTTCCCTCACCGGATGGGGACACTCAGGTGCATAATGTCCTTCTTCACCGCAATTATAGCACCTTCCATGTAGAGGCCTTGCCCTGCCCCTTGCTCCTCTCGGCTGTCCCCTGTCCATTACACTCAATCGAAGCTCTTGCATATGCTCTGATAAGTCCTAAACCGTACGTATCCATTGCTGTGGAATAGCAACTGTAGCCCTATTCTCTTGATTTCCCTATTGAGTTGACTCCCGTGGGCTTTGTGGTTGAACAGGTGCCATTGCTTCATAACCTGTTACGCCCTGCTCTATCTTCTTCTTTATTTTCCTGCTTTTTGATCTTGCAATTGCCACTACACCATTGTAGTTCTCTGGGCTTTCAAAGTCCACTTTATCTCTCACCTTTGGATGTAAACACGCCATAAACTTATCCAGTTTGAACTACTCACTATTGGCTAGCTGCATAGCTGCTGCTAATTCTGCCCAACATTCTTCAAAATGATCCAGAAACAAGTTGAATTCCTCACCTACATCCTGCTTTAGAGCTTTTAGCTTCGCACCCATCTCGACTGGAGAAGCTGCTTTGTGAAAGTCATGCAAAAATTTTGCCCGTAGAGCCGGCCATGCCTACCTCGGCTCAATCTCCAAAGCTTCGAACCATAGCTTGGCCTTTCCGCGTATCACCAACGGGAAGGTTTGCATCTTGCTGTCTTCATTAGGCATTCACAAGGACAACATATACAATTCAAAATCTACAAGCCATTCATCTGGATTCTCTTCACCTGTAAAAATCAAACCATAGCTTCGAGACGCCATGTCGATCGATCACCAAACTGCTCTTTTTCCACTTAACTGGGAGCTATCAGTGTGCTCCTCAGTGGGGGCACCAGAAGATAGAGAGGGGGAATGGGGAACGACGCCCCGCACGACCAGAAGTGCCTCTCTATAGCCCAGGGTCAACGCAACACCCCAATCCACTCGAAAACACCTTCAAAACGACAATTTGCACATAATCCGCTTCACTTGCACAGTTCCCAAGCGCATACGCACTTTCGAAGATTGCAAAATGAGTCCACACCTCACTGCACCTGCTTTGCCTCCCTTCGCACATCCACTTACACTCTCTCTCTCTCCTTTTGTAAAGCACCAACGATCCGGGCGTACACACGCTTCACCGGCACCGCGGCTGGCAACAGACGAGACGACAAAGAGAAAAGGGGAAGGGGGGAGCGACACGGTACAATTGACCAAGAGGATTGTTCATTAACAGCTTCCCAAATCCATTACAATGCTCTTCTGAGCTTCCCACTCTCTCTCTCACTTGCTCTCATACACATACAGTGCAAAAAAACCAAAGAGATCCCCTTGTTACAAAAAGTTTTGCCCCTTTATTGGGCTCGTTTTTGAGTTTTTAGGCATTTTTCATGATAGGCCGACACGTGGCACTCCCCTTGGGAGGCTCAGATTGACTTTGAATAGCTTGGTGCGCGTCCCAAGGCTTCACACTTTACTCTACACACAAGCACCCTCTAAGGAGCAACGACGGTGCCATCGTTGCTCCTAGGGATTCACCTTGCCTTCAAAAAACGTTGTGGGCGGATTTGGTCCATGGTAAATGGTCGTGACCCTACGGGGTGCCACGTCAACACCTCCTTCATCATCGCCGCCCGCATGGGGCGCCTTCGGACTGGACAAAATCCGCCACGGACTACCACCGCAGCGCCGCCAAACGCCACACGCAACGCCCACGGCGCATCTACCATAGCCAACGAACGCTAGGAGCTCCCCATGCCCCTTTGTATGCCAATGGAGTGCCCACGGTTCAGACCATATAGCATGCACACCCAAACCTCCACTGCGCATATGGTTTTTCTCCAGTGCCACATGGCAGCTTCGTACTGAGTGGCCTCCAAGGCCTTAAAAAAACCTAACTTTTAAACTTTTAAAAAAACTCTTTTTTGCCTTGCAGTGGGTACTCTGTTATGTCTTGTCCAGTGGGCCTATGAACCGGCTTCGGAGCCCCATTGAATCCCACCATGCTCGCCTTCAAATCATCCGCCTTTTGCCCCCTTTTGAGATCTTTAATGCCCTCATCCGAGGCCTCCAAAAACCAGGAAAAAACATCTGTCAGTCTTTCACTATCAAATGATCCTAACTTCGTCTAGCTGTATCTGACTAACCGAATATCCGACTGATGTACAGTCGATTTGTGCTAACCCCATAGGGTGCCCACTTCCACCAAGAATCTTGGCGAGGCTAAAATGATGCCAGAAGGCACACTTTCCAATGCGGTCAAGTAGGCTCAGACCCGGCCCCCCGAAAATCTTCTAATGGCCATAACTTGCTATCCAGAGCTCCGATTCACAATTCGAGAAACAGGCATGCTCCACAACTTGAGCACTACACACATGTGCACTTACATCAACCCGGGCCACCTGTCCCCAGCTGCCCTGTCCGTCGGGGATCTGCTACACACTTTACCTTTAAACTGCAATATCTTGAGCACCGGTGCTCCATTTGACGAGCCGTTTGAACCGACCTGGAGAGCATACTGAAGACTACACCTTGGCACATGCTTGCCACTTCTGGATACCTTTGAATGCCAGCCCTGCTAGCCCTCGTCTGGAGCCTTCTTGACCTAAAAAACCGCATTGGACATACATTTCAGCTTCCACTTGGCAACAACAGCTTTAGAAACATGCGCTAGCACCATCACGTGCACCTGTATGCATCCATATCCTTGCATGAGCCTATATCTGGCATCGACATGTTTTGGGTGCACCAGCGTGCGCTCATACCTAGCAACATCATTGTAAATCATCACAAGTGCACTTGCGAGGTCAACAAAATTATCTTCATTTACATGGGCATCTATAACAGAATACTTTTCGTGCTCAGGGTCAATGACAACATCATCGTCTTCGAGATTCTGTGCCACAATGGCAAGGCAATAGTCCTCTCAAAGGTCAAAAAGCTCCATAATGTCGTTAAGCAAGACATACTGCAAATCACCAATAGGTATGGTAGGTAGAACACTAGTAGGCAAAGCACCCTCCGAAAGCTGCACTACCTCTGAAACCTGCAAGGCAAGGCTTCCCCGAGACTTGGACTCTTGACCCTCCCCAGTCTGATCCTCTAGCGAGGCCTCTGCAGCATCAGCATGCTCATCCAAAATTATATGCAAATATAAAATAAAACCTGCATAATATTCAACCACTCGACACTTGCGGTTATGAAGTGTACACTTGTAGTCTGCTATCCGCAAGTGCACTGGCAACTCCTAGAAAATATGTGTTTCTTGGAGGAGTCCGAATTGATATCCTTCATGTGAACAAAACGAACTCCTTGTATCTCGACAATGCCACCAGACGTTTGTTGCTGGTAGGTCTGCTCAAAACCTGATAGGTAATGTTGCAAGGAGACAATCCACTCATGCAAAGAAAAATCTCGATTGAACATCGGCCTGATCTCTGTCTCGCGCTGCTGAAGCCCAATGCGGTATTGAAAATGAGATAGTTTGTCTTGGGGGGCATCCTTAGAGCAAGGCACTTCCTCCTCTGCTCCAACATTGAAGGGGTCCATAACGGAAATTCAAAAGCGAAGATAGACGAGAGAGCACAACATCCAAACAAACGGCAAATGGGAGAGCAAGTCATATTGATAGGACTCCCGAGGACAATGATGACATTGATTGACGTGCATCATGGGGCCGGCGTGCATCATGTAGTCGCCGTGATGATTACGCCACGTGTCAGCCGCGCTGTGGAACGGTCGTGCCACAACGCGAAACTGGTGCCGCCACACCCGAAAAGCACCGCTATCGCGTTTTGGTGCGACAACTTGTTTTCGCGTCATAACGGGATACGGCCAGTCAAGAGTACTGCGGTCCACCTCCTCGCGTTGTGCCGCGACGCCTTTTTTGTCGCGCCACGCGTGCATCATGCAGTCGCTGTGATGATTACACCATATGTCAGCCGCTGTGGAATGGTCGCGCCACAACGCGAAATGGGTGTCGCCGCTCCACAAAAGCACCACTATCGTGTTCTGGCGCGACAACTTTTTGTCCCGTCATAACGCGATACAAATAGTGCAGAGTATTCTGGTCCGCCTCCTCGCGTTGTGCCGCGACATACCATTGTTGCTAGGGCAACTCGTTGGGGCGCTTGTTTCCTCATCATGCTACGTGGCATAATCATTATGCTCGCACGCTTCCCGTCATACCTCGCGATGTCATGATTAATGCAGCCACCTCTTCTCATTATACTTATTCCCCTAATATAAACACCCCCCCCCCTTTTTTTTCTCACCGTTTTTTTCGAAGTGTCTCTAGTCACTCAGCCTTTTTACCCACATCCAGATTTCCATATTTCCTCGCATTCTCCTCGTTCAGGTCATGGCCCGCACAAAGCAAATAGCAAGGAAGGTTTATCCTGGCCAGTCTGTTCCGCAGGGCCAGGCTAGCTTGTCTACAGTGCAACTGTCAACATCGCATGTGATTCCGGGCAAGACCATGCTACAGTTACGCTTCGTGCAACAATGCAAAGAAGAAGATACGAGCAAAATAGGAGCGTCCTACTCGAACTTCGTAAGCTCCAAAAGAACATTTCATTGGCAATACCTAAACTGCCATTCCAGAGAGTTGTTCGCGAGATTTACGAGCAACACAACCTGAATTTCCGGTCGTCTCGAAGTGCAATGGGGTGCTTGCACAAGGCCGCCGAGGATTTTTTTGTAGAGCTTTTCCAGGACGGCTACATTTTCTCGGCCCACTCCCATAGGACAACATTGATGCCGCGAGACATCAACACACTTCGCCTTCTCAGGTTCAGATATGACAAAAAAATACCTCCTACCTGTATTTCAGACCGAAAGATGGACAATATTCTTAGAATACCACCTATTGACAAGGTCAAAGTTCATGAAGTGTCTACACAAATGCATCGATACAGCACCTGTCTCAACACCGAGCGGGACACAAGAGAAGAAGATAGTGAGAGATTGGAGTAGTTACGCCTTGAGATGATGGAGGAACAAATGGCAAGTGCCATCAGCGACGCCAACGCTGATGATTTGTCATTGCTGTTTCCCTATTTCCATGTTGGCTTTCCTGTGTGGGGACGCATTCTGTATTTTCCTTATCACCCCCACGAGATTGCAATTTTACAGAACCGGACGAGGAAACTCACAGACTCAATCATCAATTGCTTGCTTTGGTGCGTGCTATTCTTTTTTTCATAATAAATTCTTTTAATATATTCAATTTTGTATGACACGAATTTCTTTACAGTTTTGTAGTTTCAAATTTGCCTTGGAATATGCCAGATGATGTCGTCATCCTTGACTCGAACCTCTCGGTCGTTTTGACGGCCGAGGATACATCTTTAGTGGAAGTAGTTGACTAGTTCCAGTCAGTGAACATGGATACGGCAAAATTTTTTGTTCTAGCTTATCATGAAGGGTACGCAATGTTTTCAATAGTGAAATTATTTTATCTTGAACTCTAATGTATTGTGATGACATATGTTTTGCTTATGTTTATTTGTAAGAGATCTCATTGGAGTCTTGTTCTCTTACACCTTGAACGAAACTGGTGCTACTTTGCTAATTCATCCCATGGATTTCATGGTGAAGTACGTAGGTAAGAGGTTTTGTATTTTGTTCGACATCGCATAGAATTTTGTTAAAAGTCGCTTATGAAATTTAATTGTATTTTGCGCAGATCTGTTCGGAAGCTTGTGTCTACTCTTGAAGCTTTAACGCAAGAGCAGATATATGAGAATCTTACGATTATTAGTTGGAAAGTCCCTAAGCAGGACGATGCCTACTCTTGTGGATGGAGGGTCTTATTCAATGCAAAAATTTTGTTAGGGTTCATGCTTGATGGAAGTCGTAGAAGTGTAATCATTTGACACTCGTTTACAGATTTGTATCTTAATAAGTTAGTAGCTATGTTAATAAACATGATGTTCTTAACGAGGGTAAGAAATTTGGCAGATTATTCAAAGGCTGATGTTTCTTCGTTTAGAAACATAATGATTGAAAACTTGATCAATTGCGCGACCATGCGTCCAGACGGAGCACGTGATGCTTTTATCCCGCGAGCACCAAGGCCCACGCCTAGGCCTTCGCCGACAAGATACCCCGTGTCTGCCACACCAACACAAGCACATATCAATATCTCCCTAGATGCCTCTCCAACCCAAGCTCCCACCATCTCTCGTCCTGAAGAAACAGCTCCAAAACCCTCAAACCCCGCACCCAGCACCTCTCCTGCTCATGAAGCAGCTCCAGAGCCCCCAAACCCCCCACCCAGCAGCTCTCCTACTCATGAAGCAGCTCTCGGGGGGTTCACTATGTGTAAAACTACCATATCACGTGCCAAGACATGTTTGTAAAACCCCTTATCTGTGAATTTTGTTAAGAATATAATGTATCCTTTTCGTTTCAAATCTGTAAGTTTTTTTCAAATTTCAAAAAATAATGCCCTTCTGTATATATATTTCTTTAAGTTTCAAGAACTTTAAATACCCTTCTGTTGAACTCACGTGATAGGTTGTGACCTACCCAAGAAGCAGCTCCAGAGCCCCCAAACCCCCAAGCCACCACCTCTCCTCAACCTCAACCAACAGCCCCCACATCACTGCACGCACAAGATTAGAAAGAGATTATGAAATGTACTTTTGACAAATTGATTACAAGCAGTGGATCGAAATTTGACTTTTGTTTTGATTATGATTCAAAGTTTACAAAATGTTGAGTACAGTTTTCCAAAAAAATGGGAGAGTGAGGATCCAATGGTGTTTGGTAATGTAGAGAGATGCCTTTGTCGAGTAATCTTTGAGAATAGTATTTGAATCATTGTGTAAAGTTAGTTCACTATTTCAAGTCTGTCGCTGGTAATCTATGCACAAAGAGTCGTTTTTTCTTGTCTGTGAGGTACCTGCAATGCAACGTACGCGATAAGACATTGGGATACATGAGCACGATAGAGACATCAACGTATAAAAGTAATACATGTAGCTTAGTAACTTTCGCATGTTACACTTGAAAACAAATTTTGAAGGCAAATTGAGATCGGACTCATTTAACAGATCCTCTCGAACCTGTCTTAAAGTGACATTTGATCTAACCACAACAACTGTAAGAAAATAATTTGAAAACCATATCTCGATGGACATCAAGGGATTAAAAGCATCGTCACTTAAATCTTGATCCATAGCTACCAACTGACCATTCACTCGATGCCACCTCATGCAGTAGAAAGAAACTATAAAATTCTGTGATGCTATCATACACTTGCACACAACTGAGCGCTTGTCAACTTTGCACAAAATGCCTTCAGAATCACTGACATCCCAATTATCATCCAGAAAATCAAGGCAAGTTTGGGATTTGCAGATGAACATGGTTTCTGTTTTTCTAACCTCCTCATTGTGGAAGA